>NW_011889138.1:906682-917847 GCF_000151845.1 Pteropus vampyrus | reverse complement strand
CCCGGCTCCCGAGTCGCGCCCCCCAGCCCCGGGCGCACGCCCCCCGTCCCCGCGCCCTCCCCTCACCTCCTCGGTCCCGGGGCCACCGCGCCGCACTCCTCCTCCTCTCGCCTCCCTCGCCGATGGTGGCAGCGGCGGCAGCGGCGACTCAGACCCTGGGGTCAGGGGGACGGGCGCCCAGGCCGGAAGTGACCTTCCTGGCCGCTTCCGCCCGCGCCGCTCCCCCCTCCGCTTTCCACCCCCACTCCGGCCGCCACCCCGTCCTCGCCGCTCTAGGAAAGCGAGCCCGCGACCCCCCTAGCCGCGGCCCCCTGCTCTATGGTGCGAGCGGGTGGGCGTCCAGGGAGCCACTTCCGGGCACGTCTAGGACGCGGGTCCTCCGCCCGCGCTCTATGGCACCACGCGCCGAGGGGCAGCAGCCCCGCCCCCTCCCCGGACCGGAGGCGCGGGCCCGACCCGTTAGGCGGAAACTTCCGGTGTCTGGGGAGGTGCCCTCCTCCCCTCGGGGCTCGGGCCCTCGCGCCTGCGCAGCCCTCTCCCCTCTCTGGTCGCGGGCTGGAGCTGTGCAGATAGTGGCGCAGGCCGCTCGTGCCACCCGGGTCCTCCAGCCGTCTCTATTGCTGTAACCCGTTCCCTGCCGACGCTCCCCACAGTGGCCGGCGCCTGCGCTGGAGGGCTCAGTCCTTTGCGACTCCGCACCTTGCGTTACCGGACAGAGAGCGTGCTGGCCTCCGGCGCCGGCCCAAGTCCGTGTGTTTCCCCCTTTCTAAAGTAACAAAACCTTGTGTGCCTCAGGGGGCTTTTCACGCATGAGGTCCTATTAACGACCTATAATCGAGTCCCAGTTTGCAGATAAGGGACAGAGTTCGGGGCGCTCGCAGAATTTCACATGCCTAGTGTGCAAGGCCTGGTCTCGAACCTGTGGAATCTGGCTCCCAGTTTTAACCGTGGCTGGTCACACTGCCTCCCAGGATAGAATATCTGATCACGGCCGCGTTGTTGCAGTCATCAAGGTTGAGATTTGGAAAGAGCGGGTATACAGTTCATTCGTTGAATAACACCTTTTACAGCCTCGATTTAGCGAGATAATCTGCGTAAATTTGCTTAATTCCAGTCCAGGCTCACAGTAAGCTCTCAGTGAAAACGGTGGTTATTAGTATTAATTAGTAGTAGTATTTCTACTGCTGTGGGTGCTAGAGTATACCCTAAATTCTAGAGTATGGAGAGTATACCCTAAATTTTCAGTGCAGTCATCAATCATAAGATGTGCATTGTTGATTTAACATCTTTCAGTAGAGAAAGTAAAGCAAGACTGTACTAAGGGGTACATGTAAATAGCAAGATGTGTTGTCTGGCCTTCAGAAATATCACAAAGGTAAATGTTTCAATACATCTGAGAACAGAGGGAAAGCGCTATGACAATAATGAACACATTATTATTATGGGTGTGAAGTTTACACCACGAAACTTGTTTATGAAAAACGTCACTTATCTGTGCTCCTCTGAATCCGATCATTTACGTGTCTGCAGTGGCCCAAAGGTGAGAAGGGACAGCTTCGTCCTCATTCCTGTGCCCCACTCCCAGCTGGCCAAAGCGAGAACCTAAAGGTGAGATCTGGAGCAGATCACAATGTTGGAAGCTGTGTATTGAAGACAGTGGATCAATAAGCTGCAAGGAGCAAGACAGACCCGACGTAGTACATGAGAAATGACTTTCTGATTTAAGCCATGGGTCTTTCAGAGTCTCTCTTCAGCCAAACCAAAGTTGGGACATTTCCCAAACATAGAATGGGGCTGCAGCAGAGATGGCCAACTCTCCACCAAAACCTGCTCTTCCCTTCCAAAGGGTGGAATTACTCACGGGGCACTGCCCCCAATTAGGGTCAGCGTTGACCAGTCCTCCTGGTATCCGAGTGTGACCTTGTGATTGGTTCTCACCAGCGATGAACCTGGAAGGGGACCCCCCACCAGAAGGTAACTTGATTTTGGACTTTCAGGCTTCGGAACTGTGAGCAATAAATCTCTGTTGTTTACAATCCACTCATTTGGTGGTATTTTGTTATAGCAGCCCAAACAGACTAAGACATGGCTTTCATTGTTCTGGAAGCTTCCCCTATGCTAGCTAATACAGGGTTTTCAAACGCTAGGTAGTAAAAGCAATGACAAGACTCCCCTTCAGAGATTCGTTAGCATCTAGATGTAATTGAAAGTCATGGAACCAAATTAGATCACAGGGAAAAGAGAGTGACCTGACTGAGTTCTGGGACCCCTAAGCCTCCTGAGGTTTGGATGTCCAGCTCTTCCCTTAAGACCCCTTCCAGAAAAATCCCCATTTGGGCCTCAGCTAATTCCACTCAGGTTTCAGTCATCTGTAACCAAAGAACCCCGGGTCGCCCACAGTGCGTTGAATGAAGACGGGTTGGAGGAGGTGATGTGTGAGTCGCTGGTGTGGCTATGCTCACAGGAATCACAGTGCAGGGGACAAGGAACAGCTAGAGCCCTTACAACCCTCTCAAACGGTCCTCTTATGACATCTCATCTACGGTAGGCAGATGGCAGATGGAGAGTCTGCAGCTGTTGAAATGCAAATACTAAGAAGTCCCCCGAAACACAGACACACACACACACACACACACACAGACACACACACACACACATGCAATCACAAAATCGCACTTTTCACATTATCATGATAGTAACCATCTCTTGAGTTTTCTTTCTTTCTTTCCTTCTTTCTTTTTGTTATGGTGACATCAGTTAACGAAATCCAGTAAGTTTCAGATGTAATCATCTCTTGAGTTTTCATCACAGGCTGGACACAGTGCTGAGTGCTTTACTTCAGTTAACATCTCCCCATGCCCCAGGAGCCTTGAGGATGCAGAGTCCCAGGCCCCACTCCTAGCCACCAAGTCAGAATCTGCATTTTCACCCAATCCTCAAAAGTACTTCTTGACCTCGAGAAAGTTTGAGATGTGCTGATGCCAGAAAGCTCCAGGACAATCCACTAAATTTGAATTCCCAACAAACAATGAATAATTTTATTTTTAATGTGAGAACATCCTGATGCTCAACCAAAAGAATTACTTGTTGTTTATTTGGAATACAGGTGGAACTGTGCATCCTGTGTTTTTATTTACTAAATCTGGCAATCCTGGGTAGCGGACACCGTGGGTTGTTCTGTAACCCCATCCACCCTCGTCTCTTCGCTGACTTCCCCAGATTTCTATGCCTCCTTCATGCATCCCAATTGCTGAGGAGTGCATGGAAGGGAGGGGACAACTCTATTCCTGGGTTTTAAGAAGCAGGAGTAACACCTGTCTTAGAGTCAAGCCAGTCAAGGTAAAATAATACCCACGGTCTCTATCTTTGGGTAGGATGTGACCCAATTGGCGCTGATGTGATAGAGAAGGATTTTGAGTGCTGTTCTGGTAAACAAGCTCACTCTGCCTCTCTTTCTGGATGGCAGGATATAGGGTATGATGCTTGGAATGGTGGCATTCATTTTTCCACCATGAGGGATACCAGCCAGAGGACAGACCCACACCACAGGAAGCAGAGTGAAGAGTAGGAAAGAAGACAGGCCCTTGGTGACACTTTTGAACAACTGAATCAAATCCATGATGGAGCTGTCCCTTTCTCAGAGCTTTTGTGCTGACCAAAATCCTCTCTTGAATTTGAGCAAGTGGAGATGAGTTTCCCAGGGCCTGTAACTGAGTGCATCCCAACGAATACGGATAGGGGCTATCATTGCTCCCTTTTCATGCAGGAGGAAACTGGTGATGGAATAGGGGAGCTTACATGCCCAAAACCTTGTTAGTTCCAGGCCATGCTGATAGCCACTCCCCTGGTCACCCAAATGAGGAAGCTCCTTACTCATGGAGACACCTAAGACTCTCACGTGTTCGAGGCATCTTCAGACTCACAACGTTGCTTGAAAGAAGCCAGGGAGACTCTTGTCCGAGTTTCATACAAAAAAAAAAAACTGAGACTCAGAGAGGTTGAGTAATATGCTCAAAGCCACACAACAAGTGGTGGAGCTGGGATTTGAACACAGCCCAAAAAGAGCTTTCTAACACCCCATTATGACCAACCTACTCCTGTCCAAAACTCTCTGATCAAGGAGGAAGTCAGAGCTGCTCAGCCCAGCCTCAAGACCTTTCATCAGACCCACTGTTCCAGACTCGGATCTCAGAGCCCCCGCCACCGACCCCCTAGGTAACACTAGGCTATGGCCATGGGGAACTACGGGAAGTCTCCCAGCTGTGCTGCCAGCTCTTCTCTGGTAGGTGTTTGCTCCAGCTGTCCTCTCCACCTGCCACCCTCTCTCATTTCCTCTAACTAATTCCCACTTGTTCTTCATGACTCAAGCAGGTTGGGTAAACCCCCGTGCTCCCACCCCCTTCCTGTGCCACCCCCGCTATAATGACGGCCCCTCTTGTCCTGAACTCACAGTAAGCAAGGGCAATGCTGAGACTGGAACCCTGAAAGTCTTGTCACTGTTCGAGGCTTCCTTGAAGGTCTCCCCACACACTTCAGATGCCAGTGCAAGCCTAGGGTCTTACCTGTGCTTCTGGCCAACTGGCTATAGATTGGAGGTTCCAACCACCTGTCCTTGGGATCAGTGAATTTGCTGGAATGGCTCAAAGAATTCAAGAAAATCTGTTTACTCACTAGACGGTTGATTTATTTCAAAGGCTATTACAGAGTATGGTTGAGGTACAGAAGGAAGGAGCTTCTATCCTCGTGGAGCTTGGGGCCCAGCATGGTGGCACCTGGAAGTGCTCTGGTTCCCCAAAATGGAGAAGCCTGCAGAAAAATGGTGCTGTCCTGGGTTTTTATGGCAGCTCCCATTACAAGTCATATTTGACTAAGTCATTGGCCATTGGTAACGAATTCAACCTCCAACCCTGATGGAATTTAATGGTTAGTTCTCCTGACAACTAGCCCCCACCCAAAACCACCTCGTTATCATAACAAAAGACACCTTTGTCCCTCTCCACACTTAGGAAATTCCGAGGGTTTTCAGAGCTGTGAGCTAGGAACCCTGAATGAAGACCAGCTACCTTCTAAGTCACCATCCCAAGAGTTAATAATAATAACTACCTGTTCACTTATATGATCTTATTTTATCCTTGCACGAATCCCGTGAAACAGGTGCTAGACATGGAAGACAGATGTAGATATACATGTGAGTATTCACTTTTGTCTTAGTCTATTCAGGCAGCTATAACAAGATCCCACCAGACCGGGTGGCTTATAAACAACAGAAATGTATGGTTCCCAGTTCTGGAGCCTGGAAGCCTAGGATCAAGGAGCCAGCACGGTCGCTTTCATATGGGGCTTCTCTCCTGGTTCATGGCTGGCTTCTCACTGCATCCTAATGTGGTGGACGCAGGTAAACTGTCTATCTCTCTGAAGCCTGTTTCATCAGGGCACTAATCTCATTCATGACCTGATCACCTCCCCAAGCCCCACGCCCTAACACAATTCCGTGGGGCATTAGGATTTCACCATGAATTATTTGGGGAGAGGACACAAACTTTCAGACCTCGCGAAAGGAAATATGAAAGCATGAACACGCATTTCTTCTTAAGCATGAAATGCTCATCTCACTAGAATGCTTTCCTAAGGACATGTGTTAAAGAATAAAAATCCCCAAATGAGATTGAATTGGCTACATGTTGCACTTTCTGTTCCTCAAAACTCTTCTCACCCAAGGAGAGGATTACCAAAAATGAAATAAAAAACAAAATTAAGAAACAAGAGATAAAAACCTTCAGAGACTTCTTTAACTATAAAGCTAACTTAATAAGCTTCTAATAAACTTAATTTTTCAAATACATTATGATCCTCATTATTTAATGAGAAAAATATATGATCCCTTTAGGGATCAGCTCATGTCAAGAAAAACCTGCTTTGGCAATTACAAATGTCATGAGAAAATTGAAGAGAGGTCAGGTCTTAAGTGGTGTTGGTCGTGTAAACAAACTGTAAAACTGGTTACACTTTTTCTTTCAGGTGGTGGATTGTTCTCAGAGCTATAAAAGTTTCAGCATGAACTCCTAGTGTTGTGAAGGGATGGGAGTGCTTTTCTTGTTGTTGCTGCAGGGCTTCAATAAACGCTTATTTATCTGGGGTGGTTTTTCCTGACATTATCATAGGGATGTAAGATGCTTGGGTTGCTGCTTCCACATCTGACCTCACATCTCCCTAGCCCTCCAAAGGGGCCACTGGAGAGGTGGGGCCCAGTCTTTACAATGGGGCACTCCCTGAACTCAGGTTGGAATTCTCTCTCCCTCTCTCCCTCTCTCCCTCTCTCTCTGCTGAACAACGTGGTGGAAACAGAGCCTTTGAACCCCTGTGAGCCTCTGTGGAAAAACACCACACCTCACATGAGGTCCTCAGTATTCCAGAATAAGTGGCCTTGGGAAAAGGCCATGTCACACAGTGACCTGTAGTTCATGTTTATACAAGAAAGTCATTTTAAGGTTTGGTTGGGATTCTCTCTTGACAAAAGAACTGGAAGTTGTTGGTAGAAAATAGTCGGTTCTCATTATATGTGGATTCCATATCTGCGAGTTTGCCTACTTTTAAAATTTGTTACCCCCAGATTAATGCTCGGAAGGAACCAACCGTACCGACACCCTGAACTTAGACGTCTAGTCTCCAGAACTGTGAGACAATAGAGCTCTACCTGACTCTTTCCTGTTGCAGGCCATGCTCACTGTCTGTGCATCCAGGGGAGAGGGTCCTCTGGCCAGCGGAAGATCTGCTACATAGGCTGGCCTGAGACCTGCAGGAGGGAGACCAGGCCCCACTCCTGCTGCTGGTGGTATAACCTGGTCTGGCCCCACCTCTCTCTCTCTCTCCTCATACCACTTGGGGAAGGTGCACTAACCTTGCTGAGTTTCACCTGTCCCAACTGTAAACCTATAAACCAGGCTGATGCTTTGATCTGCTCTGCCGTCTCCCGGGGTGAGTGTGAGGGTGAAATAACATAGCAAGTAGTGAGAGCCCATCATTAAGCAATTCATTAACAATTTCATTATTCATTCTCAAGTATTTCCTGAGGCCTGACTAAGATGACTCACACTCAGATCCAGCAGCCCTGGAAGCCCTCCTTGTGTGGTGCAGACTGCAGGGACACGCCAGCCACTCATTCCCGGACTGTCACCTCTCACCTTCACCTGCTCATCCATCATCCATTAATCCAATAAATATCACCTGAGCCCACAGGTGCCACAGGCTATGGAGACCCAGAGATAACCCAGATCCTCACCTGCCCTAGCGGGTCTGCCTGCTTGAAAGCTCCACACAAAGAGAAACGTTAATTATTATTTAAGGTTATAATTATAGCGGTGTTACAAAGGAGCCAACAAGCTTTGGTGAGGTCTGGGCTAACCTTGCTGCCAAAGGAATTCTAACCCCCAGGCTTGGGAAGCAGGATGGGAATCACTTTCCCTCAATCCTTGTTTACTCATTAACCCGCAGGCCCCAAGCTCAGAGCTGGCAGCAGCTGGGCTTCTGGTATGGAGTTGGACACCTAAAAATAGTCCAGGCACAAGACAGAGAGAAATTGGGTACTGCACAAGCTCAGATGTGGCACTTGGTCCAGGCTTATTGGGGTGGGAATGGTCTGGGAAAGCTCCCTGGACCCTGGAGGAGGCAGTGTCTGAACTGGTTCCTGAGGGATGAACCATGTTGCCAAGTGAAGAGATGGAGAGAGAACATCCAGGGGGTCATTCCTTCATTCCACTCCTCACTAATATTCTTGGTGTACTTGAACTCCAGACACAGAGCGCTGGTGTGTGGACACTGCACAAACCTGAATGGATACTTAATTTGTGGCACCCAGAGCAGAAGAAAAATGCAGAAATGTTGACAAAAGAAAAACAAAAAAGTGTTAAGAATGTCAAGATGGCCACAGGAGAGCATTAAATTCAGTGTGGGACCCTGTGCAACTGTCCAGGCTGCATTCCCATGAACCTGCCCTGGATATGTGTGGACTTTTGTCACTTCTGGTTTCAATTTGACTTGAAAGCCTTGAGGGGACTTTTTACTCCTTGTAAAGGGAAGTCTGGAGGTAGGGGCACTCCAGGGTGGGTGGGTTAATTCTGCAGCTCATCTGTGCCAGGAAGGGCTGGTTCCTCCATTACTCACTCCTCCCTCCTATCCTAAGTGGGATCTCCATGTCGCCCCTCATGTCACCCTGGTGGCTGCCAGTTTAGTGTCACCCAAAGACAGGATGATGTGGAAAGACACCTCTTGCTGCTCATCTCCTGTTTAAGAGATGGGGAAAAACCTCTGATCTGAGGGCTGTATCATCTCCATTTCAGATAAAGACACTAATTAGCTGTTTGCCCAGAGTGTTGCAGCTGTGAGGTGGTGGGTGGTGGTCTGAACCCTGACACACCTGCTGTGTGGTGCCCTGAACTCAGGATGGATGTGGATTCTGTACCCTCTGAGCCTGCCCAACATGTCTCTCGATGGGTGCCCAGGACATGCGAATGAAACGAGTGCTGAGTTGTGGGCACTATGTGGTAAAATAAGCAATTTTCATTACAAGGTGGTGGTGGTGGGGCAACTTTGCATCTGGCCCGGGCTTTTATTAGTTCTCAGCTGTAGGTCAAGTAAAGACCAGCTAATGCTTCTCAAAACCTGACTCTGCCAGGCAGTGTGCTGAGTGCTAGGCACTCACCCAGGACGCCCAGCAAGAACTCCATGAAGTGCTTACTATTCTAAGGTGCCGACCAGATGCATGGATATACGTGAGCGTGCATCAGAATCTCCTGGAGGCCTCATCCAAACAGAGGTCCAGGCCACCCCCTTCAAGAGTTCCTGATTCAGCAGGTCTCCCGTGGGGATTGAGAATTTGTATTTTGAACTGGCTTCCAGGTGATGATCTGGGGCCCTGACTTTATGAAACACTGTGTTAGAGGACCCTTAGGCCAGCGGGGTGGAGCACCTGAACTGTGAGGGGGAGTGGTGTTTGGCTGATGGCAGGGATGGACCTTGTACCCTACCTACAGGGACCCAGCCAGGCAGGATGTGGATGCCAAGCCCTCTTCCCCATCTACCTGCCCAACTCGTGCTCGGCTTAGGCCTGAGGCCCTTCTCGGGGCACCCTTTTCTAATTTTCACAAAGGCACCAGCCAAGCTAGAGGGACCCTGGATCTGAAGGAGCACAATTATGTGGGACCTCATAGGCCAGGGTCAAGGGTTTGCACTGGAGGGTGTTAAAGCGAAAGAGTGACATGATCCTACTTAAGTTTTAAGAAGAGCCCTCTGATTAACAGATACACAAAATGCGGTCCATCCACACGAAGGAATGCTATTCAGTCTTAGAGGAATGGCATTCTGATACCTGCTACAACATGGATTGACCTGGATGACATTATGCTCAAGTGAAATAAGCCAGACACAAAAGGACAAACATCGTGTGATTCCATCTACAGGAGGTCCCTAGAGTCATCAAACGCATCAACAGAAAGTAGGACGGTGGGTGCCAGGGGCCAGGGAGGGAGTAACGGGGAGTTAGTGTTTAATGGTCATTTTCAGTTTGACATGATGAAAAGAGTTCTGGAGATGATGATAGGGATGATGGTTGAACAACAATGTGAATATAATTAACACCACTGAGTTGCACGTTTAAAATGGTTAAAATGGTGGATTTTAGATTATGGACACTTTACCACAATTAAAAAAGAAAAAAGATCCCTTTGGTTGCTGTGTGGAGAAGGGAGTGGGGTGTAGGGGTGGGAGGAGGCCAGTGCAGAAGCAGGACACTCCCAAGGAAGCCCGAGCAGTTGTTCAGGTGAGTCTCAGAGACTGAGACCAGACGATATGATGAAGAGCAATGGTGGAAACAAACACACCACAGAAACAAACTCATAGATACAGAGAACAAATTGACAGGTGCCAGATAGGGGTGTTCAGGGAGGAGGGGGTGAAAAAGTGAAGTGATGAAGGAGTATAAACTGCCAGTTACAAAGTCATGGGGATGTAAAGTACAGCACAAGGAATACAGTTGATAATACTGTAATAACCATATGGTGTCAGATGTGCACTACACTTTCTGGGGGGATCACTTTGTAAGGTGTATAAACCTCCGACCACCACGTTGTACACTTGAAATTAATATAATACTGTATGTCAACTGTAAAAAAAAAAAAAAGTACAAGTGAAGCCTTCAAGTGGGCAGTTGGCTGTGAGCTGGCACAAGATCAGCACGTTCTTGGCTGGAACACAATAGGCAAGACCGAAGAGGGGCAGAAAGGTGGCCTCAGCAAGGCAGTTGGCTGTCACCCAGTCTGGAGCAAGAAGTTCTGTCGCAGCCGCCAACCGCCTGTGAAAGCAGGGGAAAGTCATTGTGCCCTGGGGAGTACTTGTCACGTGCCACTGCTGTCACACTTTGCACCAGCATCACGTGGAGGTGGGATAGGCATCTGACCCTCACCGCGCTGAGGAGGAACCGCGGGTGAAGACGGAGACAACTTCTCCGGGTCCACGCTCTAGAAGCCAAATACGCTCCCCTTTCTGAGATGGAGAACCTGAGGCCATGGCCGTGTCCGAGTATGTGCAGGGCGCGTAGCAGGCGGTTCACAGATGGGGCTGAAGCCAGAGGCCGAGTGCCAGGTTCGCTCAGACGGAGAGCCGCCGGAGACGCAGGCGTCACGACCACAGCCCGCACCGACCTGGGCTTCATTAGTTCTGCCCCGTCTCGGGCGGGGCGCGAGACGCCCCGTTGTCAAGGAGACGCCACGCAGGCGCTGATTGGCGCGGAACTCTGGCCCTGGCTCCTCGAGGACTCTGCGCCTGCCCGTTCCCGGGTCTAGGGGCCCCATTTCCCGAACGCCCGGCCTCCTCCGGTCTCCAGGACAACGCTGCCCTGGCCCCACCTTCTCTCAGTGTTGGCCTCGCCCCCGGCTGCTCCTCTGCGCATGCTCGAATGTCGCCATGCATTATGGGAAATGTAGTCCAAAGTCTGGCGCCCTAAGAGAGGCCATGTTTGCAATGGCTCGATGCATCTTGGGAAATGCAGTTCTGGCGCTGGAGGAGCCTTTTGGGGACGTGCACGGGTCTCCAGAGCGAGAGCCAATGGGAAGCTGCCGTTGCCGCGAAGCTTCCTGGGAAATGTAGTTCTCGGTGAGGCCGGCGGGCTGGGC
>NW_011889138.1:886855-905939 GCF_000151845.1 Pteropus vampyrus | reverse complement strand
GCTGTTGTCATCTGAGGCGGTCCCTTCCCCGCATCAACCCTAATCAGCCTCGAATCACCGTCTTTTAGCGCCTATTCTAGTTTATAGCTAACTTTGAAATGCACGTGCTTGTTTTGTTAAACCGGCACCTCCTGCACCTCACAAAGTAACAGTAATTTAAGTGACCACCTCTAGTTGGGGGCTTGCTTAGCCCAGGCGCTGTTCTCAGCACCTTCGTTTCCCTGTATCTTGAATTCTTGCTGCGACTCTTGGGTTAGAATGATTTTACTGCCCAGGAATGGAGGTTCGGTTTGTCAAAGGTGGCCGTGTACCTTGTCCAAGGACAAATAGCTGGTAGGTGGCAGAGCCAGAATTTGCTTCAGAGCCCTTGTGCTGAGTAAATATTTGTCCTGTGGACCAGTGGCTCCCCACCAGAGGAGACCTTGCCCCCAAGGGACATGTGGCAACATCTGGAGACATTTCCGGTAGTCAGAAGTGGAGAGATATTACTGATATCTGATGGAAAGAGGCCAGGGATGCTGATCAGTGTTTTCCGTGTCACAGGCTGGCTACCGCAGCACAGGATCATCCAGCCCAAATACCGCCAGTGCTGAGGGTAAGAAAGCTGGCATAGACAGGTCTTTACCCAGCGCGCTTACTCAGTGCTGGCCCACTTCTAAAACCCTTTGTGGGGAGTGAGCCATTATTAGTCCAGTATTAAAAGTGGAGAAATTAAGGCCAGAGGGGGCAAGGCAGGTGCCCAGAGTCACAAGCAGATCAGTGGCAGAGCTGAAAGTTGGAACCAGGTAGCCCAGCACCAGAGCCCGTCTCTTAACCATTTAATTAATCTGACATGCCTTGTTTTTAAAGCTGGCTGCAGGCCAGATTTGTCCCGCAGGCAGCTGCTTGCTGACCCCAGTCTCAGGCTAGGGATTCTCAAAAGATTCAGACTCAGGACCCTTTTATAGTCCTAAAAATTATTGAAGGCCCCAAAGCACTTTTGTTTATGGGGGTTAGAGCTTTTGGTGTGTATCGTATAAGAAACCAAGACTGAGAAATTTTGTATATATTAATGTATTTAGAAAAAGCAGCAATCAACTTTTCACATAAGATTAATACATTTTAAAAATGAAAAACAACAGTGTTTTCCAAAATGGAGAGTTGGAAATGTGGTGTCTTTTTGAAAATCTCTCCAGTATCGAACTTAAAAGAAGACAGCTAGGTCTTCATGTCTGCTCCTGTGGCCATCAGCCTCTGAAGACCCCACCGGACACTCAGAGAATAAAAGGGAAAGAGGCGTATGATGTCTTAGAGTTAGGACAACAGTTCCTACCTCGCAGTGTCCCCTAGAAAGGTCTCGGCACCGAAGGGGTCTCCAGACCATTCGAGGACAACACTTCTAGGCCAGGGTTTCTCAGCCACGCACTGTTGCCCTTTGGGGCTGGATCATGCTCTGCGTGGGGAGGTGGGGGTTGTCCTGTTCCTGTAGGAGTCTCAGCCTCCAACCCCCCAAACATTCAGAAGTGTCTTCAGATGTTTCCAGATTTTTATGTGCCAGTGGGATGTGTGTGTATGTGTGTGACATTACCCTTGGTGAGAACCACTGCACTGGGCTCTGTGTCATCCTCATACTGAAGTCACTGCCACGTCTGTGTTCTTTTCCTTTGGGAAAGCGGAAGAGGAAGTGGAGGGCTCACGGCTTCTTCCAGGGTGGGGTGGGGTGATTACACAAAAGGAAAGGGGATAGTGGGTATCGGGGAGCTCTTAGGGTCTGCCAGTTTTCCCAATACCCAGACATGATTGGGGTCTGTTAGTGTCACCATCTCTTGGACTGCCACGACAAAATGTCACAGATGGAGGGGCAGTTTCAACAACAGACATTTACTTCTCATGGTTCTGGAGGCCAGGACCAAGTGCAGGCAGATTTGGAGTCTTGTAAGGACCCTCCTCCTGGCTTATATGTGGAGCCTTCTTGCTGTGTCCCCACCTGGCAGAGAGATCCTAGCGACATTTCTCTTCCTCTTCTTACGAGGCCACTAATCCTATTAGATTAGGACCCCACCCTTACAACTTTATTTAATCTTTCCACCCCAGTTTTACTGAGATATAATTGGCATATAATATTGTTTTTAGATTGTACAACATAACGAGCTGACGTAGATACATAGTAAAATGAACACAATAAGCCTAGTTAACATTTATCATGTCACATAGTTAAAATTTTTTTCTTTTGATGAGAACTTTTAAGATTTACTCTCTCAGCAACTTTTGGGTATACAACACAGTATTATTAACCACCATCACCATGCTGTTCATTATATCCCTGTCACATAACTGGAATTTTGTACCTTTTGACCAACATTCTCCATCATTTAATTATCTCCTAAAAACACATCTCCAAATACAGTCGAGGGTTAGAGCTTTTGCATACTAATTTTGGGGACACAGTTCAGTCTGCAGCAGTTAGTAAGGAAGATACTAGAGGTGGCTTTTGAGCTGCTATCCTAAGATGTCTGCATGGGGGACACAGGGTTTGGTGTGTAATCAGGCAAAACAATCATGAGAATGGTGGTGCTGGCGATAACTGACACTGTCCTGAGCACTTGCTGTGTGCCAGGCCCTGTGCCAAGTCCTGTGTGTGTTTTCCTGTTTAATTCTCACAGAGGTCGAGGGAGGAGGCTGAGGTCCTGTGATGCCCAGGTCACCCCTGGGAGGAGCTGAGCCACGATTTAAACCTGTCCTGTCCCAGGAGGGAGTCACAGCCCCCCTTCTTCCAGCACCTGCCATCTACTGAGTACTGAGTGCAGCCCCTCTCAGGAGCCTTCTGAGGCAGCTCTCGGCTACACCAGGCAGGTGAGCACTTCGTCTCTTGGGAGGAAACCGAGGCACAGAACGGTGACTCTACTTGCTCCAGGTCACACACTCTTAGATGGGGACCCTGCTCTCGTGTCATCTCACATGGAAGGCGGTGGATTTTGGAATGACTGGGCTGGCTCTTATGTGCGGAACTTTCCTCCTTGCAGGTACTGCTGTTCCCCGGGCTCGCAGGCCCCCATGGAGGCCCCGTCTGCCCCGTCTGTGAAGCAGGAGGGCCGGGCCCTGGACTCACCATGGCACCGCTTCCGCCATTTCCACCTGGGCGACGCGCCAGGTCCCCGTGAGGCACTGGGCCTGCTGCGTGCACTGTGCCGAGACTGGCTGCGGCCTGAGGTGCACACCAAGGAACAGATGCTGGAGCTGCTGGTATTGGAGCAGTTTCTGAGTGCCTTCCCAGCCGATGTCCAGGCCTGGGTGTGCAGCCGGCGGCCGCAGAGTGGGGAGGAGGCGGTGGCCCTGCTGGAGGAGCTCTGGGTGAGCATGCACACGCAGGTGGGGGTAGAGGGCAGTTAGCACCACATCCCTCCACCACCTTTCCATGGTCATGGTTTGAGACAGACCTGCCCCTTGCAGCCCGCAGTCCTCAGCTTGTGGGAGCGATACTCCACACAGAAGCAAATAAGCAGCAAGTTCCATGCACCCTAGAAGCAAGGGTGTGATGGGCATAGGGATGCTGGAGAGCAAGTGGGAGCATCAGACTAGTGGTACAGTTAGATGGAGCAGCCCCCAAATACCCTCTCTCCTGACACTCCCTCGAGGGTCCCCAAGAGCACCTTTAGTTTGACAGTCCAACAGAAGGACTCCGAACTTGGGGGCAGCTGTTGTGTTCACAGTTATGGTTTATCACAGCGGAAAGACACAGACTCAGTCAGCTCAAGGAGGAGGCACAGGGGCAGGGACCAGGGAGTTCCACACATGGAGTTTCCAGCCTCTTCCCAGGGGTCAAGTAGGGGACACCAAGTATGGCCCACCAAGGAGGCTTCCTGAACCCAGTGTCCAGGGTTTCCTTGGGGGTCAGACCCATGCGCATGGCTGACTGTCACATGGCTGACTTCGGTCTCAGGTCTGGAGGGCGAGTTTATGTAGCACGGCTGAAAGTCCCCCGGGTAAGTAGCACAGCCTGTTCGACTCCATGCAGCCCTGAGGGGTTGTTACTGGGCATTGTGGTCCTCTCTGTTTCACAGATGAAGACACAAGGTTCAGATAGGTCTAGCAGCTTGGCCAAGGTCACACATCTAGTTAGGGGTGGTGGGAGGGATGGAGCCAATGCACTGTGGCCCTAGATCCCTACTTCTAGTTCCTGAGCAGCTATGGCTGCTCTGTCCTGGACATCTTCCTGTGGATGGCACTTGGCCTCTGCGTGGCTTAGCATCCTGTGTCTGTGACCCCAAACCAGAGATTCCCCAGGACATCTGTGGAGTCGTGCAGAGGAGTGCAGATTCTTAGGCTCAGGTGTGCCCTGGGTCATGGGGACAGCCTGCTGGTAGTGTGGCTTCCTGGTCTCCACCCCCAGGTGTGCTGACCATGTTGTGCACTCGACCATGCTCTGTCTCAGTGGGGACTTGGGTGAGACCATGTGCTGCCCAGTATCCTCTGAACTGAATTGGGAGGTAACTCACTTGGGGTCCCACGAGCAGGTTTGTGGCTGGAGGCATCCAGGGACCTGGCCAGCCTCATGCTGAACCCTGCCCCATGCCTCTGCACCCCTGTGTACGACCCTCTTTCTGAGGGCAAAGGCAGGTATCCACTCACTTAGCGTCTAGTGTAAGAGGTACCAGGCATTGGAGTGTAAAATCAGACACTCACGGTGGCAAACAGCTTGGCAGTTCCACCAAAAGGTTAAACAACTATAGCAGGTCCTGGAGTCGCCTTTCGTTCAGCATTGATGGGGCGTGAAGGAGTTTAACTACCACGTATGTCAAGCAGCCTCTGGTGAAATGGGCTTCGTTATGTGTCATTTCGCTTGAAGTTGCAGAAGCTACCGACGACGTTCAGTGAGGACTTACCCGCCCTGTTAGCCAGTAGTCCACTCCTGGGTGGGCACCCAGCAGAAAACAACATTCATTTGTCCTATGCTTATACCCAGGAAAGTGTAAATGATGGCAGCGTCACTCATAATAGCCAAATTGTGGAAACACCCACACGTGCACCAGTTGGGGAGCAGATAACCCAAATGTGGAATGCTTACACATGGGCTGTTACTCAGCCCTGAAAAGGAGCAACATGCCGACACACGCTACAATGTGGATGAGCATTGAAAACAGTATGTGAAAGAAACCAGTCAAAAAGACCACATACCATACTGCATGATCCCATTTAGACGAAACATCCAGAATCCGCAGAGACAAGAAATAGATTCGTGGTTCTCAGTGGCCAGGGGGAGAGGAGGAGTCGTGACTGCTGACGGGTTCAAGATTTATTTGGTGGGTGATGAAAATATTCTAAAACTGATGGTGGTGATGCTTGCACAACTCTGAATATACTAAAAACCACTGAATTGTACTTTAAGTGGGTGAATTCTGTGGTTTATGCCTCATATTGCAATAAAGCTGTTTTAAAAAAGATTAGCACCAGGGACACCACAAAAGCAAGGCAGGCCAGCCCCTTCCCCTCTGGAGCCTGCCATCTGTAAAATGTGGTGCGCTGGTCCAGGCGGCTCCATTGGCAGTCTTGACATTTCAGGGAGAACTGACACCAACTCCATATAGACTCTTTTCTAAATGGGAGATGAGGGGCCATTTCTAGCTCCATGGGTTCAGCATTACCCTGAGAACAAAACTAAAGACCTGACAAGGAAAGAAAACTGTAGGCCAGTATCTTAATCTCAAAATAATTACATTGAAAGAAACTGGACAAAAAAAGAAAAGAATACCTGTTTACTGTGTGGTTCTAGTTGTGTAAAGTTCTAGAAGATGGAAACCTCTGGAGTGACAAAGCACATTGGGGTTGCATGTTGGAAGGGAGTGGGAGAGGTCGTGTGTGTGCACAGGACTTTTCTGGGCGGTAGGTGTATTCACCGTCTCGTTGGTGGTGGTGTTTTGAGCATGTACGTCTGTTGAAATTCATTGGATGATGTGCTTTAAGTATGTGTGTTCATTTGCACATCTGTGTGCCTCTATAAAGACATTAAAAACTGCAGTGTGACAGGCACCAAGATAGGGGATGTTCCTGTATCACACAGGATTATAAACGTGTGTGTTGCAGAGATGGGCTCAGCAATCTTCAGGATGGATGGTGAAGGGTATGGGACAGGTTGGTCCAGGCACATAAGCTGACTATACCAAATATTAGTATATTCAGACCTGGTACTTAGGATTCTAGGCAGGGACCCAGCCAGAGGTGGAGCCAGACAGGATGGCAGGGCCCGGGCCTGTGAGCCTTGTGGGCCACTGCAGAAGCAAGTGACAGAACAGCACCTGCAGCCCCTCACAGCCTGGGGTGCACAAATGGTCAGGAATCGACTTATAGTCCCCCTGGGATGGAAAGGTGGCCCCAGATTATCCTGCCACTGCCCAGACAGTGGGCATTTGCTGATACGTCCCAAACCATGTGCTTTTACATAATGCTCCGCAGCTGCTTGTTGGACCCTCTTACCAGCTAATAGAATTTTAGGCATCTTGAATTTTCACCCTAACAATTGCTTTAGCCTGAAAGCATTTGAAACAAGTAAAATGCAGCAGGGGACTGGATGTAGTAACTCACGAGTCAGCCATCCTCCATCAGCACCAGGAGAATTCTGGTTTTGTCCTCGAGAACGAGGGCTTGAGGAGCAGTGACAAGAGTGGACAATAACTGAGCATAGTCACTCTGAACCTTTTCTTTAACCTTTCTGGCTGTCGCCGTCTCACTCAGGGCTGTCTGCCATTTGAGCTGGGGAAAGCCACATCCTAAACTTGCTTCATTTTTCCTGTTAAAAGTACCTTGTGTGTTTTTCTGCATTTCGTCAAGGAGTTTGCAAAGGCAGTAAGAAGCTAAAGCAAAGTTGAAAGCGGGTGTATCAGTTATCTGCTCTTGAGTAATAGATCAACCCAGAACTTAATGGCTTAAAAAATCTGCATTTATCATGTCACATAGGTTCTATGGGTTATGAGCTTGCTACGGGTTAGGTTCTCTAAAGAAGCTGCTGCTGTCATCTGGAAGTCGGCTCAGGGCTGGAGATCCTGAGGTGGTCCCTTGTGAGCCTCATCATGGGGTGGCTGAGCATCCCAGAGCAGGCGATGGGACTTGGTGACCAGTTAAAAGGAGGAGGGAGGGAGAAGAATTGAGGCCATTGCTCAGGTCTCTCAGTTGTGGATGTGGTGTCTCTCGTTTCAGGGACCAGCGATGAGGGCCCCTCGAGACACGACAGAAGGCTCCGGGGTCAGCCTTGGAAAAGAAGATAGTAGGATGGTCCCATTAGGTGAGCAGCTGACTGCTTTCCCACACTGCCGGCTCTCCCAGTGCCAAGGGCCCCTTGTCTCCCAGCCCAAGCAAGGCCCCCTCTCTTATTTGTTCATCGAGTGTCCCTGGTGTCCCTGGCACGTGCCAGACCCCACGCTGGAGCTAAATCAGAGCCCCCCACCCTGGAGGGCACAGCAGATGGGTGTCATGCCAATCCGCACAGCAGCACAAGGGACTCACGTGCTAGACATGGCTCTGCCCTTGGAGTTGGGCAGTTACCAAACTCTGTAGATGCAGGAGTCGCCCAGGGAAGTGAAATAACTCACTTGAGATCAGGTGCTGGCAAAGCCAGGACTGCACCAGGCAGTCTGTGCCCACACTCTCAGCCTGACAGAGCCCCAGAATCATGAGTCCTTGGCTCCAATTCAGTCATGCTCTTCCTAGTCCGGATGCTGTGGCCATGGGTGCCGCACCCTGTTCCAATCGATGGCCTGGGGCACATATCTGCCCTGGAAGACTGACCTCTAGGATGCCCACCAGGGGCAGATTGGTGATTCTGCAGTTGACGTGGACTCAGTGCTGGTGTCCATGTACGTGGTTCCTGGTGGGATCTTGTGCCAGCCAGGGCTGTGGTGTGCACAGCAGGGAAACTTGAGGGTCATCACAAGGTCACATATGGAGGCAGCAGGATGGGGGCCACAAGGAGGGTAGGGACCTAGAGAAAATGGAGGTGATAAGGACCTACGGAAGATGGAGGACTCAGGGAAGACAGGGACCCAGGGAGGATGGGGGATGCGGGGAAGACAAGAACCTGGGAAGGATGGGGGATGCAGGGAGGACGGGTCTGGGGAGGGTGGGAGACACGGAGAGGACAGGGGATGTGGGGAGGACAGTTGGACCCTGGGAGGATGGGGGACATGGGCAGCACGGGGACCTGGAGAGGACGGGAGATGGGGGACTTGGGCAAGATGGACCCGGGGAGGATGGGGGATGTGGGGAGGACAGTGGGACCCAGGGAGGATGGGGGACATAGGGAGGACAGGGGACACGAGCAGCACAGGGACCTGGAGAGAACAGGAGATGGGGGCCGGGGGCAAGAAAGGGATCTGGGGAGGATTGGGAATGTGGGTAGAGTAGAGGCCTGGAGTTATGCTTGGGAACGTGTGGTTTTACTGGAAGCAGGTCCCATTCTAGTGAACACCACTGGAAAAACAGGTGGAAGGACCCGTAAAGGTGCAGGGATACCTGTGTGCCCTGGAGAAGCGGGGCGAGTATTAAGGTACTTTCTGCAGAAGGGCAAGGAAGGGGAGCCAGCCAGACTGGGCCGGGTCACTGGACAAGGCCTCTGAGCTCAGTGCCCTTCTCTGTGTTGGGGTAACAGGCCTGTCCTCACTGGATTTGTGAGGTAGAAATGAGGTGTTCCACGTGGACTGTCCAGCCTATGCCGAATACACAGGGAGAGAGCAGACGTTAGCGAGCTGTTTTTGTCACACCTGTCCCAGTGTAAAATGAAACAGGTTGCTCTTCTCCCTGCAGTTCCGTAGGGCAGTTAGAAAACAGGGAGAAAGGAAATATGTGGTTCATCCATCCATGCTACTTACCACCCACTGTTTGTTACCTGGGTACCTACTCACACACACCTACCTGCTCCCTTGCACTTTGTGCAGTGCACCCACTCACCATTCACCCATCAGTCTACCTTCCTAGTCATCCCTTCACCTGTCTCCTCACTACTCCATCTCCACCACCCAGCCTTCCATCCACCAACACATCCGTCCATTTACTCATTTACCCACCCAGCCATCCATCATCCACCATTCATCCATCCCCTTGCACACTTATGACTTCTCTACTATTTCCTCTTCAACCTGTCACCTGTGTATTACACCACTTTCCCCATCCCTTCATTTATCCCCTTCACACCCACCCACCCATCCATACATGTTTGGTGGGCACTTACTCTGCACCAGGCATTGTGCTGCGGATCACAGGAGGGAACGAGAAGCTCCCCTCAATGTCTCCTGTTGGTCAGAGCTCCCAGCTGGCCCTAGGGCCGCCCCTCCCGCCCGGGACGCCAGCGTCAACCCCGGCCCACCCCTGCCAGGTTTTACTCACCCCCATTGGTGCAGAGCCGCTGCCCTAACTGCACCTTTGCCTGGCAGGAGACACAGCTCTGGGGGCTGAGGAGCCAGCAACAGGGGACGCCCAAGCCACCCGTCCCTACAAGCAGGAACCGGGCAGCCCCCCACCAGCGCCACCCACGCCAGTCCTGCCCGCCTTCCTGGCTGCCTCGGGCGCCACGTCCTGCCCCGAGTGCGGAATGGCTGCCCTTAAGCCGGCGCACCTGCTGCGCCACCGACAGAGTCACTCGGCCGAGAAGCCACATGCCTGCCCCGAGTGTGGAAAGGCCTTCCGACGCAAGGAGCACCTGCGGCGCCACCGCGGCACACACCCCGGCGGCCCCGGACCGGCCTTGCGCCCGCTGCCTGCCCGCGAGAAGCCGCACGCCTGCTGCGAGTGCGGCAAGACCTTCTACTGGCGCGAGCACCTGGTGCGCCACCGCAAGACGCACTCGGGCGCGCGGCCCTTCGCCTGTTGGGAGTGCGGCAAAGGCTTCGGGCGCCGTGAGCACGTGCTGCGCCACCAGCGCATCCACGGTCGGGCTGCAGGTGGTGCGGGAAGGCCGGGTGCGCCAGGCCCCGAGGGCGGGGGGTCCTTCCCGCCCTGGCCTCTGGGGTAACCGCCCAGCCACCCTTGGTTCCCGCTGTGCTGCCGGGTCTCTCCAGCACCGGCTCCTCCTCCCGCCTTCTCTCCCTCTCTCCCGTGTTTACACTGTCCGATGCCCTAACGTTCTCTGTTTTTCCCAGCTCTGCCCCAGACCTCACTTTCCTGTTAAGCTCTCACTTCCATTCTTCCTTACTGATCCCTGAGCCTCTCCCATCCCGTGGAAGGTCCCTCCTCATTGAACCCTCCTGCTTCCTTCCCTCACAATCCACTCCCTTACCCCGGCGGTCAGGAGCAGCAGGCCGGCCCTTTGATAGAGAGGAGGCTGAAGGTAGGGGCTAGGTCTTGCTCCTAGAGACCTCCTCAGGACAGTTTGGGGCACAGGAGAGGAGGCCGACAATGGATTCCTTGGTCCCGCTGCCCTCCGTGATGCAGGAAAACATGAGATGGACAGAAATACCCTCTCTGGGAAGCCTGTGGGAAATGACAATTCAGCA
The DNA here is from genome assembly GCF_000151845.1 of Pteropus vampyrus. Classification (NCBI taxonomy): domain Eukaryota; kingdom Metazoa; phylum Chordata; class Mammalia; order Chiroptera; family Pteropodidae; genus Pteropus; species Pteropus vampyrus. The sequence continues at coordinate 895,482 of NW_011889138.1, read as the reverse complement.
TCTGCAGAGTAATAAAGTCACTGATGAGGTGTGCAGACCAGAGCCCTGGTTCTGTCCTACACATTACCCTCCCGGAGCTGAGTGTCAGGGCGGGGTTCTCTGGGACCCACACAGTGGAAATCTGAGCTTAGCTGTAGAGCACCAGTTCTTGTTCTTGCTAAGAGTATTACTTGGGATAGATCACTCCATTTCATAGGGGGCCCCCAAATATCACTGAGTAGGTCTTTTGGGTGGCCCATTTTACCAAGAGAAATCCATTCTCCTGCTGGAGGTAGGGTACCTGCCTGATGGCTATCAGTCTGGGACCCTTGGGGGGTTGGGTGAGGGGGCTAGGGGTGGCTCAGTGTTGAGTGCAGACCTTTTCAGGATACTGTCTCACTTGTCCTCAGTCCAGCACAGTGTCCTGGGGGCTGGGCCCTGGTTCCTTCTCTCCAGGGAAATGCAGGTGTATCTGACCAGTAAAATCCAGGCCATGGGCCATACCCTAGCTGCAAGGGAGTCTGGGAAAGCAGCTAGCTGGACTGTCCAGCATCTACAGCCAGAGGCTGTCCCCACTTTCCATGACTCATAAGGTGGGAAAGTGCCCAAGCTGCTAAGGGAGGTTTGAGTGCCAAGCACTCTCAAGGAGGAGGCCAGCCCCTGGCCTGAGTGCCACCTCGTGAGACAACAAATAAGGCACTGCAGGACTGGGCCCATTGTTAGAAATTAAGTGAAAGAGCAAATGCAAAACATTTGACACTGTTGGGCCCAGTGTGAGCATCCTCTAGTGCCTGTCCTTACAGGATTCTCTCACACTGGGAGGTCTGTGTCACTGTGCCCAATGTCTGGCAGAGAAAACCAGCTTGCAGGATCTCAAGAAGGGTCTAGGAGGGACATGAGGTGGCATTGGTGGGGGTGGGGGAGTCTCAATCACTACAGCAAAAGAGGCAAGCAGTGTTGTCATCCCCATTACACAGCTCAGGAAACAGGCACCAGAAGAGTAAGTGGTTGGGCTTTGGTCACAGCTGTGTTGTGGTTTTGGGGTCTGGGCTACATCTTTCCTCCTTCCTCTTCAGTAACAAGGAGCCAGGTTGGTGCCCGTGGGAGTCCTTGTAGGAACCTGCGGTGGTCAGAGGCTCCAGGTTGGGCCACAGTGATGGTTCCTTCCTGCTCCACTTCCTTGGGGTTCTGGCACAGTGGCTCTGTCAAGACCCAGACTTCATTCTGATCCCATTCCAAAATATAGTCATAAGCCATCCCTTCTCTCGATCTTCGATCACTCCCTGCTCTGGGTCAAGTGAGCATGTTCATTCCCTCCCCTCATGCTTAAAACTTGTTTCACAGCTCAGTTGCTCTTGTGAGCAATGACATTGGGCTGTGAAGAAGAGACAAGAACAGAGATGAAGGTGAGTTGTCACTAAGTAAGTCAGCCATGTCTAGCAGACTTACCTGGACTTCTGCACATTGCAGGGGCAGGGTTCCAAGGTGACATGACAGCAGAGGTGTGCAGGGCCTCTGAGGCCAGCACCACTCAACCGCCACCTTATATTATCAGTGAGCTCTAGCCCAACTTAGATTTGATGGTGAGGAAAAAGATGCCGGCCCTTGATGAGGGACTTGCAAAGAGCTTGGACTGGGAGAGGTAGAGACTTAGGGCGGTCAGTGCGCACTCTCTTCTGAAAACTTCCTTTATGCAACAATTGGTTGAGCACCTGTGCTGGCCAGGTGTCAGGTGGCCCATGGAAATAGCAATGAGCTAAAATAAAGTCTCTGTCCAGCTGACTCACTAGTAGTCCAGGAAAAGGAGGAAGATGGGGAAAGAAAAAAAAAAACCTACCAGATTCCCAAATAAGAGATTGCAATAGCGATAAATTATTTAAATAAGGGAGGGTGATGGGATGAGGAGGGCATTTTGGGGGTGGACAGTGGTGGGTAGTCAGGGAAGGTCTCTGAAGAGGGACTTGAGAAGAGGCCTGGGTGATGCCAGTCCAGCCATGCAAAGATCTGGGGATACAGGGAGAGGGGCCAGCCGGGACCAAGGCCACAGGGAGGAGCAGACCAGCATGACTGGGCCAAGGAGGGAAGTGGAAGGGGGTGATTCATGAATGCTTGAGGGCTGAAATGAGCATGAAGTTTTTTGTTGGAATGCTGGGAAGGCATTGGAAGGTTTGGGGCTGTAGTTACATCATCTTATTTGTATTTATTTTAAAAGCAATATTTTGGCTGTCTTGTGGAAAAAAGGGGAAAGGGTAAAATCAGGAGACTGAGGCATTGCTAAGAGTTGGTAAGATGCAAGTGATAATGAATCAGTTGAGGTAAAAGAACTGTGGACAAGACCCAAAGTGTCCTGCCCCTCCTCCTTTACGTGTGACCTTGGAGCCAATAATGGCCCCCATTCTCTAGTCGTACAGATAAGGAGTTGGTTATTACTAGGAGGCATAATTACATGATTGTTAAACAGGTTCCAGAGTTCAAATGCCTGGTTCTGAATCTGGTTATTTACTAACTGTGCAACCTTGGGAAAGTTACTTAATGTCTCAGAGCCTCCACATTTGTCGTTGGTTTGATGAGCGTAATCCCTATGTCATAGGGCTATTGGGAGAATTCAGTAGGGTCAGGTACACATGTCCTGAGGATGTCACTGGGAACACAGTAAATGCTGACTATTGATAGGGTTACCATTGGCGAAAACCTCTTTCCACAGTGGGTCCCTTCCCCGCCTGCTTTATATGGAGAGTCCTCAATCTTTAAGTGTCCTCACAGCAACTCTGTGAGGATATTATTATTAGTTCTAAAGTAATTTTAAGTTATTCCTAATTATTTTTTAAAATTGTTATTCTCACTTTAAAGATGAGGAAGTTGGCACTCAGATGGCTGCTTGGGAAGTGGCAGAACTGGAATTCAAACCCAGGCATGTCTGGTTCCTTCTCATGTCCCTTTCTTCTTCCAAGAAACAGAGTAGCAGGGAGTAAGGCAGATGGGACTTGAAACAGAGGCAGAAAGAGACACAACAGGCCAAGGACTGAGTGATGCTAAGACACTAAGACATGAGCAAGTGCTGACTCCCAGGGCAGGAAGCCAGCCAAAAGCCACTGCACATGCTTCCTTCTCATGAAACTAAAAAAAAAAAAACCCTTCACATTCATCTTCCAATTTTAGGCATTAGAGCTTTTTGAGGGCAGAGATTCAAAGGGGCCTCAGGTAACAAGATAGACTGGTGAGGTCTGTGGTGAGCTGGGAGAACAAACTTTGTTAAAAGTTACTGCTCTCAGCCTCAGCTGGTGGGTGCTGCTGTTTGGGGACGGGTGTGGTGTTTACATATCCCCTGACATGTTGTGAGAAGCCAGGAATCCTGATCTTTATGTGAAATGTCTAAGGTCTACATGAGGGTGACTCATTTGCAGTCGAGTGGATGACGGGCAGGAAAGGGAGAGGGATCTTCATCCTAACCCAGAACCCCAACCCCAGACAACAGCAAATCTCTGTCTTCTAGAGGACTAATTGTAACCCCTTCATTTTGGTCTAAAATAAGGAAGAACTGGTTGAGGGTGATGATTGAATATTCAGCACAATGGACAGAGCTAGTTGCTCAAGCCAAGTGGACTTTGCACTTCCCCACATTCAGAAAATCCATTTCACCTCCCTTCTCAGGTGGCAAAGAGAAATAAAGCTCTCATGCAAATTGTTTGTAAACTGTACAAGCCTCCTACCCCCCGCCCCATTGTTTTATTGCTTATATGTGAGGGGAATTCTTTGCTTAGGCTGAAAAGACAATGAGTCTGCATTTTTAAAATCCTAGATTTTTCTGAATGCCACATTGCTGCACCACACAGAAAGTGGGCATGGATTTTTAGAAGCTGCTTAGCTCCAAAGAGGTAATATTCAAAGACATACATATGCCTTTTTTGGAAGAAACTGCATTTTCCACCATCACAGTTGGCAATCCCTCCAATTTCCAGCTGACCTTAAACCATCATGGAAACCAGAAAGACACGGCCTACCATGGTCATGTCAGGGTCTTGCTCCATCACTGATGCTGATATTGCAGTCACGTGGTGACACAAGTGAATGATGTGGCGAGGGGAGTGCTGGTTCCTGGGCTAGAGTCACCAATAATGAGAGAGTGTCCTGGAATTTGGCAATTGACAACAACAATGACGGGGATAATAGCATGACTTAGCCTTCAAAGGCAAGTGGAAATCCAGTTGTGAAAAATAAAAAGAGTACAGAAGGCATGGCAACCTCTTTTGTTGTTGAATTGGATTTGAGTCTAATGAATTAACCAGAAATTTGTAGGAACATCCGTGTGTTGAGATGGTTATTGCCTGATTCCTATGACTGGAGGTGGGGCCTAAAATGCAGTCTAATATGGTGGTTAGCAGTACCAGCCAAGGAGTGGCAGAGCTGGGCTTGAATCTTGCCTCTGACCCCTTGCGACATGTCAGCTTGGGCATGTTATTTCAACTCTTAGAGCTGAGATTTCCTCTCTGTAAAATGAGATCATTATAGTACCCAAGTTACAGGGCTACTTCAGATTGAATAAGATAATCCATTTAAAGATATTAGCACAGTGCCTGGCATAGAGCAAAGGTCCAATACAGGAGCTGTCATTTTTTATCATCCACTTAGCATCACTCTAGAAATGTTTATTGCATTCCCTTAACTCTGAGGAGCAGCATAAGTCTAATCACATATGCAAGTATTCTCTCTGATCATGTTTCATCTCTTTTTGTCTGTTTTTTCCTTTCTTCCATCCATTCATCCATCCATCCCTCCCTCCATCCAACCATCCATCTGTGTCAACTAGCCTCTGGTAAAATGGGTTTCATTATATATCATTTCACTTAAAATCACAGAACCTATTGACAATGTTAAATGGGGTCTTACTCCAATGTCTCCTTAGGTATCTACTGCTGAATAACACACTACCCCCACAATTCAGTGGCTTAAAACAGCAACTCTTTTATTATATACCATGATTTTGTAAGTCAGCAATCCCAGCAGGGCTTGGCTGCATGACTCTCTGATTTCATGTGGCTTTGACAGAGGCCGCTGGTAGTATTCAGCCGGTGGGTGGTGGACAGATCTGGACGTTTTAAGATGGTTTCCCTTGCACGTCTGGTGCCTTGATGTCTGGCTAGAAGTCTGGCTTCTGCTGGGACAGTTGACTCGAGTTTCTATACATGACCTCTCCAATATGATGGCTTCAAGGTAGTTGAATTCTTTAGTTCATTAAGAACAAGCTGCTGTAACAAAGAGTCCTCAAAATACAGTAGTGCCACCAAGATAATTTATTCTGCTGTCACCTACCAGTTCAACAGGAGGCAAATAGGAGCTGGTAGGCTGGCTGTGACATCTTCAGCTATGTAATTTCCATGTCTGAGTTCATAAGAAAGCATCATCTGCCACCATCGAGAAAGGGGGGATGGAGGGCCCATTATTTTAAAGAAAGGCCTTTGAAAGGCTACGCCTCATGTAACTCATACACTTCTATGCATGGCTGTTCTTAGTCATGAGGGAGGTTGAGAAATGTCATCTTTAGCAGGGGGTAACTGCCCAGTTAAAGATGTACAGTAATGGAAGAATTGGAGCTAGATATTCAGCCACATCCTCTGATTTTCCATTGGCCTTTGAATTTACATTTTTTTCTCAGCAACTTCATGGCAGGATGGCTAATCCAGGATTCTGACATGCCTGCATCCCTGCCTGATATCTAATATATCAGATACCTCATTCTTAGTGACTTTTAACAGCAGAATGGGAGCAGAGAGGCCAGGCTTCAGGGAGAAACAAGACACAGCTCTGCCTTCAAAGATCTCACAGAGGGAGAAATGAGTGGACAGATACCAGATCAATGAGTGGACAGGTACCATGTGAGGGGCAAGGTTTTGGGGAGAAGGACAAAGGGACAAGGAACATCTACAAACTTTGAGGTCAGGCTGAGAAACTAGTCCTCAGGGGGACTAACACATGTGGCTTCTGATTTGCAGGGTGTTTAGGTGCCTCCATGAGGCCCAGAGGTAGACACAGTGAGATAACCAGCAGGGGGCTCCCCAAGGGGAGAGCAATGACTATGGAGAGGAAACAAACACAATTCGGATCTCTGATTTCAGTCTTGAGAGCACTAAATTTCTTAAGAAGGTGTCACACTGAGGGGTGACTAGGCTGTGAGCTGCAAGGCAAGGGGTACAAACTGTAGACCAAGGGCCAGGTCCAGCCCTGCTGCTTGTGGATGCACAGCCTTGGAGTTAAGAACAGTTTTGCCTTTTTAAATGACTGATAAAGAACAAAGAAGAATGTGGGCAGACTGCAAAGCCTGAAGTGTTTATTATCTCACCCTTTACATGGAATGTTGGCCAATCCTTGATGCAATAACCCAAACATAATAGAAGAGTTTTCTCCTTCACCTAGGAGTCCAGGGAGGGAGTCCCAAGTCAGCCAAGGGTTCTCCTCTACGTAATGATTGCTTCTACCTAGTGGTCACTTTAGGGTCTTGCCTTTGGTTTGCTCTAAGTGGGAGAGGAAAGAGGATTTGGGGTCAGGAGAACCACTGCTTTGTAAAAGCCTTGGCCCTGAAATGGCCTGCCTCATTTTTGCTCATCATCATCTGACCACACTTGGCTGAGACGAATAAGGGTAATGGGAGTGGGGGTGAGGGGGTAGGTCTTCAAAAGGAGAGAAGACCTTTGTTCCAGGAGCAATTTGCCCTCACACATCCTGGTGACTCATGACAAGACCTGAGGAGTAGACTCAACAGCTGGGAGAGAGATGCCTCCTGTGCTCAGAGGAGTCAGGTGAGAGACACCCATGAGGAAGTGGGAGGAGGTGGACATGTATCGGCCATGGTCCTTCTTTCATCAAATTCTCCAAACTAGTCTCTTAAAAATGCTTAAATTTTTTAAATTGTGTTAAAACACATGTAAAATGAAATTTACCATCTTAAGCATTTTTAAGTACACAGTTCAGAGGTATTAAGTACATTCACATTGTTGTACAACCATCCCTGTCATCTGTTTCCAGAACTCTCTGCATCTTGCAAAACTGAAATCTGTCCCATTGAACAACTCCCCACCCCCAGCCCCTGGCACTCATCATTGTATTTTCTGCTTTGAATCACAGTATTTGTCTTCTTGTCAAGTTTATTTCACTGAGCATAATATTGAGGTTCATCCATGTTGTAGTGTATGACAGGATTTTCTTCCTTTTAAGGCCAAATAATGTTCCATATCACCTGAGGCATGGAACATTTTTACAAGCTGTGAAAAAATCCTTGCCTAAGCCCCACTTTATACCAGGGAAGTCAGAGTCTCTGAGGGTGAGGCAAGGCATGGGTGGTTTTTTATTTGTTCTCTGCTTCCTGGTGATTCTATTATCATTGATGATCTGAGGTTTAGGGAGTTGTCTTTTCAATGTAGGTCTCCATGGGGGGCTAAATTTGAGGCCTGTGATCAGAGGTCTTAGGGAGTGTTAACTGGATTAATCTCTCCTTGAAAACATTCAAACTAGAACAGATTAGTCTCAGGGTTAATAGACTCTGCCAGGTTCATCAGGTACAGACAATCCCCCATCCCAGGGTTTCTCAGCCTTGGCGCCATTAATATTTCAGATGAGATAATTCTTTGCTGTGAGGGGCTGTCCTGTGCATTGTAGGATGTTGAACAGCATTTCTGGCATTCTCTCCCCATTTGTGACAAAGAAGAGTGTCTCTAGACATTGAGAATGTCCACTTGATATTCCGCAAATGTCCACTCAGTCCAAAAAATTACCCTGGACTGAAAATTCCCATCCTAAAGGATATGAATGTGCTGGCTGAAAAATTACTGCTTGGCTATTGCCCATGGGAACATAACACTCTAACAATAAACTTTCTGCTTCTGTACCCCCGCATTCACAACTGACCTGTGGGTTGACAGTAAGTAAAAAGAAGAAAAATAGACTTGTGTGTTCAAACAGGATGAAAAATAGGGATTTAGGGTTTAAAAACCCTGTACCTCTACATTTCGGGGCTGCTTAATTTGGGGTCTGCGTACCCCTGGCAGACCCAGCTAGCTGAATAAAGAGTGTGTTTCCTATAACTCACTGATTTCTGGTGGCCCATGTGTCTATCGGGGCCTGGTGGCTATGACATGAACTCACAGGTTAAATAAGGAGACAACTAATTCAAAATATAAAAAATATAAAAATTGGATTACAGATACTTTCAGAAATGAGTATTATAAATATAAATAAGCATAATAAACATAAAAAATTAGCCAGATGAAATAAGAATAAAAATTCAAAAACATAAATATAATTGAATATTAGTTTAAAAAATATATATAGTAGGTGAAATAACATTAGTTGGAACGTATGATAGAATGGACACAACAGAAAAACAAATTAGAGAGGTAGAGATAATATGGGGGACTCTTCTAGAAGCCGCAAAATATAGAGTCTTGGGAGATAATAGGATTCGTGAGATAATAAGATTCCACAAAAGAGGGGAAAATAAAGATGGAGAGGAGGAAATATCCAAAGAAACAATGAAGATCAGAGAGTTCCTGTGTACCCTTCACACAGGCTCCTCCAGTTACCACATCTTACATAACCCTGTAGAATGGTCTACAGCAGGAAGATGGTAATGGCCCAGAACTACTAACTAAACAACA
>NW_011889138.1:871341-886530 GCF_000151845.1 Pteropus vampyrus | reverse complement strand
CCAGATGAAATAAGAATAAAAATTCAAAAACATAAATATAATTGAATATTAGTTTAAAAAATATATATAGTAGGTGAAATAACATTAGTTGGAACATATGATAGAATGGACACAACAGAAAAACAAATTAGAGAGGTAGAGATAACATGGGGGACTCTTCTAGAAGCCACAAAATATAGAGTCTTGGGAGATAATAGGATTCGTGAGATAATAAGATTCCACAAAAGAGGGGAAAATAAAAATGAAGAGGAGGAAATATCCAAAGAAACAATGAAGATCAGAGAGTTCCTGTGTACCCTTTACACAGGCTCCTCCAGTTACCACATCTTACATAACCCTGTAGAATGGTCTACAGCAGGAAGATGGTAATGGCCCAGAACTACTAACTAAACAACAGACCTTATTTGGATGACCAGAGCAAAGAGATAAGGGATCCTGGGTGAGAAAGAAAGGCCAACAGATCAATATTTCCCAAGATAGATTTGCTTCAGAGGCATTTAACAAAAGCATTTCGACTGAGCAAGGAGGGATCTAGTCCTGTAATTAAAATAATGCCTAGGTCAAAGCACTGATGTCTTCCAAATCTGATCATTCAGCCAAGAGTGTGAATCTAGAGAGAGAATACAATTTATGTAGAAACAAAACTGAGAGCTCAGAGTTTCATAGACAGCTACCCAAATTAGATATTTTTAGCTCAGTTGAGAAATTACAGCAAATCTGAGGTCAAAATAATAAAAGCCATGGTGCTGTAAACCTAAAACTGCTCTAAAAACATAAAGTCTAAAAAGAATTTGAAGGCTACAAACAAGAATGAGAAGAATTTCTAGAATGAAGGATTTGAATAAGTTGGATAGGTAGATGGTAGTTTTGGGCAGATCCTAGTTAATTCTGGGCATTAGCATTATTCGCATGAACTTACTGATGGAATCTGAATAGTTAAGAGGGAAAAAGATCAGAAAGCATCAGAAAATAATCATCATAATTTGTGGGGCAAAACAAGCTTGTATCAGGCCCTTTCCTGAAAGTCTCATACTCTTCAAAATCCCTTGATTCTACTCAGAAGGAGTTTGAAGTTCACGGGGTTAAAAGGCTCGTCTAAGAGTCCCCATGGATTGGAACCAAAATTAGTCTAAAGCCAACCACCCCACAATTCATCTGAAATGTTAAAAAGTTGACTTTGAACCCGAAACAAATAAGTCACTATTTGAATGGATTTGTTATGATTTGATTAACAATGGGAACCTCCAGGATAGTAATCTAATCATGCCCAGAGTTGATTAAAATTCAACCCAGACTCAATGATTCAATCAATAACATTCATGTAGAGCATTAGTCTCTCTATAAATCACCTCCCCCACCCCAGGAGGGAGGGGATCAATATACGGCTGATGTCTACATGCTTTTTTTCTGGTTTCTGTTGTTTTTATAAAAGGGTGAATTGACTAATGCAAACCGGTTATTTAATCTACCTTGAGCAAACTTTTAACATGTTAATTTCAAGATATTAAAAAATGGTAAAAAATGTTTTTAAAATTACTAATATTCCTTGTGTTTTAATAATTACTTCTCACTTGTTCAATATCTTGGTTTGCTAAATTGATATGACATCATTGTCATTCTCTCTTGGTGTATGACCTCTGCTTTTCCAAGTGTCTGCTTAGAAATATGTTCTTCTCACACTTTGCCTTGCCATCTTATTTTAAATAAAATTATTTAAGAATCACTTAAATTTTTAAAAAGTGGGTAACCCAAATGGGTTCAAACTTTTGGATCTGCAGACTCTGACTCCTGCTGACACTTCAGAAGTATGATAAATAACTCAGTGAACTGAGACAACCAACGTTGAGTCTAGCGTAGTGTTTCTGTTAGCGAGGTTTTACTGGGAAATCTAATCAACGTGATTGTCTAAAATGGTTCATTCCATGTTCTTAAACCAATCACTGGGCTAATAGGAAGTGAGGCCCGGAGCGTCTATATAAACAGAGACTTCTCAGCTCACGGCACAGGTCGAGATCCAGTCCCAGACTCAAGAAGGCTGAGAGTCAGAGGCTGAGAAGGAGGTAAGTGATGTGTGGGGGTGTCTAAGGGCACTTGGAAACAAGGACAGATAGAGGTTGGTTTCAGAAAGATTGAGGTTTATGTTCATTGTGCATTAGCTCTGAGACCTTGTGAAAGCAGTGGATTGCTCTTGTACCTCAGTATTAACTTTGATTCCTTGTATAACTCATGGTTAACATATACATGGTGTGGTTTATGTTTTAAACCAGGGGTTCTCAACTTCAGCACTATTGACATTTTCGGCCTGTCCTGTGCATTATTCACATGAACTTGCTGATGGAATCTGAATTGTTAAGAGGGAAAAAGATCAGAAAGCATCAGATAATAATCTGTAGGGCGTTTAGCAGTGGCTCCCCTCCCTCTGTGCCCAGGTTGTGACAACCAAAAATGTCTCCAGACATTGCCAGATGTCCTTGGGGCTGGGTAAGAGGACTCCTCGTTGAGAACCGCTGATTTAAGTATCAATGACTACGAACAGTAACAATGTGCCAGGCGTATTATCAGCATCCTCTTATTTTATCCTCAAACAATTTAGGGGTCGGTTTCATCATTCCGCTTTACAAGAAGGATTATCATTCTGGAAGAGTTAAATGATTTGCTCAAGGCACCACAGCTAATTAAAGCTAAAGTGTAAAATTAAAACAACCCTGAGCTGAGCAAGTGTCCCCAAATGGTCTAAAATATGAAAAAAAATCAACCATTAGGAATTTTAGGTAAATATGTTACCTTTAAATGTTTCTGTATGGGGTGCAGTTTTCCCAAAAAGATTTGTAGCCATGTCGTACTATTGCTAAAAAAGCGGTCCTGTATTTTAGTATCCACAGAGTAAATTCAAACCTTTAATGAAGGACCTGATGTCAGCCTACTAATCCAGTAAGGATCAGAGCCGTTTTCTCTAGCTGGGTGCTGGTCCGATGGCTCTCACTGGTACTCAAGTCCCCTCAGAGGTGAAATGCTGAAGCGTGTACCAGATTTTATTTCATTTTATTTTTTTTGCAGGTTGAGGCGATATATATATTTATTTATTTAATTTTATTTTTAAATGACAGTTGACATACAATACTAGTTTCAGGTGTAAAACATAGTGGTTAGACATTTATGTAATTTACTAAGTGATTCCCTAGATTAGTCTAGTACATACCTGACACCATTCATAGTTATTACAATATTATTGACTGTATTCCCTGTATTGTTCTTTACATACCCGTGATGATTTTGCAACTACCAATTTGTGCTTCTTAATCCCATCACCTTTGTCACCCAGCCCTCCAATACCCCTTCCATCTGGTAATCACCAGTTTGTTCTCTGTGTCTATGAGTTTGTTCCGTTTTGTTTATTTTGTTCTTTAGATTCCACATATAAGCGAACTCATGATATTTATTTTTCTCTGTCTGCCTTACTCTACTGAGCACAATATTCTCTAGATTCATCCCTGTTGTTGCAAATGGGAAGATTTCATCTTTTTTCACAGTTGAGTAATATTCCATTGTATATATGTATCACATCTTCATCCAGTCATCTATTGATGGACACTTAGGTTGCTTTCATATCTTGGCTCTGATTTTCTTTTTCTTTTGAGGTTCTGTGGCTTGCTTCAGTGTGAAAGAACCCAAAGTGATTAAAAATTACCAGTCGAATCCCTGCCTTCCCCAGGTTGCCAGTTACATGACACCTCTTTCAATTCCCAGGATTTCAGGCTGTCTTTTCTCACATCTCCATGTATTTTCACATATTTTTCCACCTTGTGAACACAGAAAGCTCTGGGAGCCACCTCCCTACACACACACCTCTCCTAGGGTCTCGACCTCCTGGCTCTCCCCTGACTTTGCCCAACAACCCCGCCTCCTAATTCTTTCATCAGACCTTCAGGTGGACCCTTACCTGTGGCTAGGAGGGATACTGGGCTGCATTTTTTCATCACTCTTGTACTTGGAATAAAATGGGTCTCTGGAGAATAATAGAAGGTGGCTCTTGCCTTTGGAAGCTAGATTTAGGACCTGTGAAAAACTTTTCTTTTAAAATCTCGCTTCCTGAAAATCTCAGAGTGTTAGATTTTAATCCATTTTCCGGTGTGAGATTACATATATATGATCCATTAATCCAGTAATCCAAGCAGATTAATGAGTTGTCATGGGCAGGGGGGGTGGGGGGAGTGGACAGAGAAGGGGAAGGACTGCTCACTGGGCACATGGTTTTCTTTTGGGGTGATGAAAATTAGGTTCTGAAACTAGAAAGCAGTGAAGGTTGGATTGGACGACATCACAAATGCACTTAGTGGCACGGAACCATACACTTTATAAAAGCTGAAATAGTGAGTTTTATGTTGCACATTTTGCCACAGTAACAAAATATCTGTCCCTCCCCTGGGACAAACAAAGGAAATGTGTTGGAGACAACCTTATGTTAATATTTCCCATGCTATTATACCACATGGATCCCTGGGGTGTAAGTATTTTTCTGTATTTTCCTACAGGATCCTGACTAATGCAGTGATTAAACATGAGCAGTCAAGATCTGTATCTTTTCTTGACAAGAAGCTATAGAAACTGATATGATTGTTAAAATTGATTTTAGGAGCTTCACACTTCACAACCATATTTCACTTCCAGTGAAAGAACACGGTCCCAATTTACGGATGAGAAAACTGGCCTCACCTCTACATTTAGAAATCAGAACCTAGGGGCCATTCAGACATAGAAAGCAGCACATATAGTAAAAATAGGCATCAGAAGAATAACTGGATTAACTTCTATGGTGCTGAAGATAGGACCAGTGGGGGCTGGGCATCCAGTATTAGGGGGAGGGACTTAGAAGGGAAGCAAGCGTGGAGTAAGAAGCTAAATTAATCAGATTCATTCCCTCCTCCCTGTCCCAGACTTCTGAATCCATTATAGAGCAAACGCCTTCAAATCAGTCTCTATTAGACACTGGCTTCAAGAAGTTTGCTCAAAGTTGTATTGGAAAATTTCCCAGTAAATATGGCTACTGACCAGACATTTTTGTGGAGTCATGGGAAACCCCAAGAGTCTGTGCCACTCCAAGATTTCAACATTACTGAAGGGCAAGACTGCAACGCTGAGACTTGGCACGTCACTTTTAGAGCGTTTACCGGCTCAGAAGAATCAGACCCTGTGGAAGACCTGCGGAGGCTCCAAGAGCTCTGCCATCTGTGGCTGAGGCCAGATGTCCACACCAAGGATCAGATTCTGGATAAGCTGGTGATGGAGCAGTTCATGATCTCCATGCCACAGGAGCTCCAGGTCTTAGTCAAAGAAAGTGGCGTAGACAGTTGCAAAGACCTGGAGGACATGCTAAGAAGCAATGCGAAACCCAAGAAATGGGTGAGTAGGACCTTAATGAAGGTACAGCGGGTATGGGGGCCGCGAGGTGGGGTTGGACTAGAAATGGCATAAGGGGTTTATTCAAGATTCGTGGTTCTCGAAAGGGAGTGTCTAACCCTCAGAGGACCCTTGGCCATGTTTAGAGACATTTTTGGCTGTCACAATGGGGAGCAGAGGGAATGCTACTGGTGAGGAAACTGAGGCACAGATGGGATACATCCAAACAGTGACACAGTCTCAGCCTGGGCAATAGGTCTCATGAGTCTACACACTTTACTGTCACCTGTCTTGCCTCTCATGGGGACAGTTGTGTAGGGATATTCTAGAGGTTCAAGGAAAAGGGAGCCTGACACCCGTACTTTGGTAATTAGAGTCTTGAGATGATGCTGAGGGAAAAAGAAGGAGCTGGGATAGAAACTGATATGACTGTTATAACATATCAGTTGATTGTTATCATATCAGTGGGTGTTTGACTAGACCAGGATTTCTCAAACTGGTAGTAGTGATATTTCAGGATGGACCACTCTGTGCTCTGGGGCATCCTGAGCATTGTAGGATGTTAGCAGCATCCCTTGCCTCTCCCAACTAGGTGTCAATGGCAAAACTTGGCTCTTTGCCCAATGTTCCACCAGGTAAAAATGGGCCCTGGACTAGGAAACACTTCCATGGGGACACTTTTCATTATGGTAGTTTGAGTGCCTGCATGCTTTGAAGAAAGAGTCAAGGAAGGGAAAGGGGGAAAAGAAGCAAGAGTCAAGAGAATCTAGGTGGAGATGAAACCTGGTGTAGCACATGGCATATATTTGCTCCAGTCTTGGGGATGTAAGTTCATTTAGAGGTAATTTTGTACATGAACAGGAGGGCACCAAGATAGTTCGATGTGGCAATCCTTTTCCTGTGCACTCTGGTGTGTGGCAGAATCCTTTAGGGGTGAGCTGAGGATGGGAACGATAAGCTTTGGCCACATGGTGGAAAACTTGATGTGAGGAACAGAAAAAGGTTAATCTGGAATAATCATAAAGGCATTCTTAAGACCCGGTTAAGTGAAATGTAAACCCCAAACATTTGAAGCATCTCTTTGGCAAAGTGTTAGATTTTCATCACGCCACATCTTACCTTCCTAGCTCGGGGGTGGACAAAGCATGTATCAGGATGAAACAGCTTGAGCTGATTTTTAGGTGAGGAGGCAGAAAAAATGGGGTAGGTATGCAGGTTGATCAGATATTGTGGCCAGAGTCAAATCAGAGATGTATTGTGACAATTCAAAGGTGAGACCACCTAATCTTGATCTAGGCCAGTAGTTATCCAATGCCAGGGGGTGGGGTGGTTCCACCTCTCCCCCAGGGAGCATCTGGCAATGTTGGGGTTGGGTGGGATGCATACAGGGAGTCTGAAGGCCACATCTCAGTTCTTACCTTGTTTTATTTTCTCCCACAGACCGTAGTCAGTTTACAAGGACAGAAATTTCTTCTGCGAAATTCGGATGTTGTGATGGCTGAAGCTGAGGTCAGTGACACAGATGATGTGACAGACTTGTCCAGAAAGCCTCCATCCTCTGTGAGTAAGACAGAGATACATCCTGAGAACAGCCAGAAGGTCTTCCAAAAGCTGGAGGATGTGCCGAGAATTGATGAAATGTCAAGGGGACAGGTGAGTGTCATGCTCTGATCTCTGAGGACAGGTGGGAAGTACAAGAGAAAGCAGTGGGTATAGCTGCTAGAGTGTCAAAACTGGATCCATTTACCTAGCAATTCTCATGGATACATTAAATCCAGAGACATTTCTGAGCCAGTGTGGACAATAAAGACCTGTCAACCTTTGTCCCTCTATCATTCAAGCTTTTTTTGTGTTAAGGGTGGGGAGAAGGAGATAGTTTCTGTGAAATGGTACCAGGTCAGTTTGCTGCAGGTCAGTGAACTGAAAGCTAATTTTTCTCAAAGGCACCAATGGAATGACAATTGCTCAAAGGACCAATATTCAGAATTCTGTCAATTGTTGAAATTAAAGGAGTCTCTTTGCCTTCTAGAAGACCTTTGTCAATGTCTGGAGATGTATTTGGTTGTCAAAATGGGAGTCAGCTGAGGAATGGTATTGACATTTAGTGAGTGGAGACCAGGAATGCTGTTTGTCACTTTAAAGGCACAGGACAGGCCCCCACAACAAAGATTCTAGCCAAAGTATCAGTAGTGCTGAGTTGGGAGACCTGGGTCTAGTCATTTGGCTCCCACGGTCAGAAGCTGGGGTGACAGGGAGAGGTACATCATTAGGGAACTGAGAGTGAAAACTGTGGTGTATGGACTTGATTTTATGGTTTGGTGGGTACAGATTAATGACAGACTTGGAGAATCAGGTGATGATTATATCAGGGATGATGGGGTAGTCCCAAGGAGGTCTGGGCAAATCTACAAAACTGTTAGGAAAGCTGGCATCTCTGATCAGGGAGATGGCAAGATGGGAAGAGATGAGACAAGCTATAGCTTTCCACTGACACATGTTCGTAATTATACTTGGTTGCCATTGCCAGGGTTGGGGAGTTCTGCCAGAGACTGTTCCTGAAAAAGGTGAACTGGAGGGTCTGAGACCCGCACAGAACTCAGAGGAGGATCCGATGGAAGACAAGGAAGAGATGATGACATCCCCAGAGTCCCGGCCTCTAAAGTGTCCTGGTGAATATGGAAATGGGGACTTCAGGGGGGTTAGCAACTCTTCCTAAGCCGGGTGCCGGGCTGGATTTCCATCACCACCATCTCCTGGGGAGAGCTGGCTCTTAATGCCAGGCCTTCTCCATCACCGACTTTCCAGAGAATCCTGCAGTCTAACCTCTCAAGTTTGTTGGTTGGCGAGAAAGTTCCCAGCCAACACACTGTTAGTTCAGATGTGTTGGATACTATTGCCAAAAACTTTATCAAATGTTCTGTGTTAAACTCTTTCTTCCAGAAGAGTCTGTGAGGGCAGAGGATGGGAAGAACCCCCAAGAAGCAACTTGTATTAAAAATGTGGATGCCGACGTACCTTGCACCCATGGTTCAGAGACAGAGGTTTTGACCCAGAGTTGGAAAGGAAAAGACTCTTGGAGTCCAAGGGATCCCCAAAGAAGAAAACAGGGCAATACCTCCATTCCCCAAGAGGCGCCTCAAGAAGGAGCCATGTCATTGGACACGGAGGAATTCTCCAGACAACTCAGGTCTAACTCAAAGCATTCACCAATCACCATGGGACCATTTGGTCATTCGGTGAGGAAAGAAGCCACGAGACAGACACCATATGAGTGTGGCACATGCAAGAAAAGATTTAATTATGAATCTCAGTTGAACGTTCACCAGAGGACACACACAGGAGACAGACCCTTCAAGTGCATGGTCTGTCTCAAGGGTTTCATGCAGTCCTCAGACCTCCGAGTTCACCAGCGGGTCCACACTGGGGAGAAGCCGTACACCTGTAAAGTCTGCTTCAAACAGTTCACCCACGACTCCACCCTGCGAAGTCACCAGCGGGTCCACACAAATGAGAAACCTTACCAGTGTGAAGTCTGTGACAAACACTTCAACCACAAAGGGAACCTCAATGTCCACCTGCGCACTCACTCGGGGGCAAAGCCCTACCTGTGTCACCAGTGCCACCAGGACTTTCGTCAGCTGGGAACTTTGAAACGGCACCAAAAAACACATTTGAAAGTGACCACTCAAAGATTCTGCCATCAAGCCCAAGTCCCTTCCGCTCAAGAAGGAAATTGATGGTGATTCGTCACCTGTGTTGCAAAAATGATATATGATGTGTGAAGTACTTATACAGTTTCTGGAACACAGTGAGTGTTCTATAAAATGGAATTAGGATTTTTGAATAATTATCTCTCTATTGGTTTTTGTTTTTTGTTTCATTATGTCCTATTGTTCTCTTCCTTATAGGTTTTTTTTTTTTAATGGTGCTATTCTTCCAATGAATAGCATCATTAGTTGTTTTGATAAATATTTTGTAATTAGACCAAGGCTGCTGGTTGTCCCCTTGTTATCTGTTATTTCATTGTAAAATAGCATGATCTCAGTAGGGTGATCAGATTAACTGAAGGACACCAGTGAAATCTGAATTTCAAACAAACATTTTTTTAGTACACATATGTTCTGAATTATCCATTTACCTGAAATTCAAATTTCACTGAGCATCTTGTGTTTTTTAAAAAGACATTTTAAGAGCAGTTGTAGTTTCATGGCAAAATTGAACAGAAAGTAGAGATTTCCCATACCTCTCCTGCCCCCCACTGCACAGAGCACCTGCCACAACCAACACCCCACATCAGATGGTGCATTTGTTACAACTGATGAACCTATATGGACATATCCTTTTCACCCAGAGTCTATGGTTTACATTAGGGCTCAGTCTTGGTGCTGTGCATTCTGTGGGTTTAGATGAATGTATAATGACATTTATCCACTGTTATAGTGTCACACAGAGTAGTTTCCCTGCTCTAAAAATCCTTTGTTCTTCATCTACTCATTTTTATATTTCCCCCCTGCATTCTCTATTTTTATTTGCTAAATTTGGCAACCTACCCATTTCCACTGTGACTAATGGACAACAGGGCATTTTGAGCCACTAGCTATCGGTTGACCTCAATGTTCCATCAGCACCCCGAGAGCTTTGCTGAACTACAGATGAGGGGCCCCACATTCTGTTTCTGACTTGGTGGCTCTGCGGTGGGGCCTGAGGATCTGGATTTTGAGATGAACAGGGTTTCAGGATGGTTTTCTGAAGTCCATCAGATTCCGGCCCTGTTAGTCACATCGCATACCAGTATGCGGCATTTGTCACAACGGATGGCTAATTCAGTATATCGAAGTGAAACAATGGCTGTGCTTTGAGATTTCCTCGGTGTTCACATTGTGTCCCACTGTTCCAGCCACTATTCTCCCGCCAGGACACCACATTGCATTTAGTCATCTTGTCTCCTCAAGACTCCTCTTGGTGACACTTTCTCATATTTCCCTCATTTTTGAGGACCTGAGCATCTGCATTTTAAAAACAAGTTCCAATACTGTTGGTCTGGGGACATGTTGAGAACATTGGAGTGGGTTTAACTCACAGGCAGGGCCCAGCCATCTGTGAAGGTCTGGTGTCTTCCCCTGGTGGCCCATCTACAAAAGTCTTCAGGCCCCTTGGGGAGATGCTTTCGAAGACTTCCTTGAGGCAGGCTCATTGTCCATGATCTGTGTGTGTGGACTGTTTTCACCTCAAAACTGGGCTGTGAGCAATTTGGGGGCTGAGCGGAAACTGGCTCTCCACCTCCATGATTCAGTCCAACTTCCTTCGTGGGACCAAAAAAAATTTTTTTTGATGACACAACCAAGTCATTGATTTTAATCCTAGGGTCTCTGTCATCAATTAACCAGATACAAAGTTTTTTGTTTTTTTTTATAGCCCCACTTTCCAATTTGTGTGCCTGTTGAAATCACATGAAAAGTTAGAAAAGCAAAACCGAACAAAAACACCCATGCCGGGCCACACCAAGAGAGGAGAGTTAGATTGGTCTGGGGTATGGCCCAGTCTTGGGGGATTGACCCTAGTGTGGGCTGACTTTGCCAGATCAGGGTTTTCTTGTCATCAATTGTGGTAACTGTAGTGATTGCTATGTGACTTGTCACTCAGAGTCTCTACTCTCTCATTGAAACCAGTGAGTTCATTCCAGTGGCTCAAACACCCACCTCCATGCCCAGCCTACAGAGGCTGGATGCTGCTGTGTGTCCAGAGTGGTCTGCTCCTTGCACCACTGTGTCCCCCATGCCTCAGACCCTCTTGGAGAGCATAGCTAGGGTTCAGGAGGAGGATGAGTGGGGTCACGTATGACCAACCATTTGATCACTCCTGCTTCTCCGACCCGCTGCATCCAAACATCTAGGCTGCTTGCCAGGAATTGAAGCCATCAGGCCCTAAACCCAACCTGCTGAATCAGAGACCCTGGTTGTGGGTCCAGCACACTGCTCTAACTAGCCCTCTAGAATTAGACTGTTTTCATGCTAAGATTCGCAGACCACCACCTTTCATTCTTCACTGTAGATGTGGTATCACCTAGGAAAGGTTTTGCGTGGTTTAGTTTTATTTTGAAATAATTATAGCTTCACAGGAGGTTGTGACTATAGTCCAGGGAGGTCTCAAGTCTATTAAACATATGCCTGCAAAGGGCACAAAATTGGGACGTTTAAATATCTAAAGGGGACACGGCATGAGACCTCAGGTGGACAGACCTGTTTTTATTTCTTCCCATCCCATTCTCTCCTTAACCCTCCATTCGGGCTAGCAAAGTGAGATCTCACGGTGGGAAATTATCTTGTGTATTGGCATTTGTGGGCGCCAGGCCCAGCTGGTCCAAGGTCTGGCTGGTCCAAGGTCTGGATGTTATCTAGGATCCCGGCTAGGAATAGGACCTGGATTTAGACTGTTACATTAGTGTAGTAGGACGCCTGAGTCTAAAATATGTAAACATGCTTCAGCTTATTGAATCATGCATGTGTGTCTGAATGCCACTATTATACTCTGCTATGTATGGAGCCATGCAGGCCCTTGAAGAGCAGAAGGGGAGCACAAGAAGGGGAGCAGGAAAAATGAGAGCAATACTGCGCTCCCCGCAATAGAACTGTACTTCTAGAAACAGAAGTGCACTCCACACAATAAAATTGGTGCCTGCCATTTCATTCTCATGTCAACCCCTCATACATTCTTTCAACTGGACGTCTCATCACCTAAACCTTCTCTTCTCGATCAGCTCAGTGCTTACAGCATTCAAGAAAAAAGTTCCAACAGGTAGGGCTTCAAGGTCTGAGGAGCAAACAATTAGAAAAACCAGGGCTGCAGTGTTTTTTTGCCAGTTCAGGTTTTTCACAGAACAAGGTGACTGTCTAAGCTGGGCCACTAGTAGCTTACACATCTTGGTTATTTGGAACATTTTAAATGGTAAAACAGTAACCATTGATTTTAGAACTCGTTCGTATAGTTATTATTGCAATGTCCGCTAAGTGGCAGCAAAGGTCTTTGAATAGATGTTGCTAGCCAGTTCTGCCACCAACGTTTAAAATACGCAAAGCTACCAGATTCTGGGAAACATGGTGGAGTGAGAGATGTCCTCAGATCTCTCCCCTTGAAGCAACAATAAGCTGAACATCTAAAACTCAAGAAAAAACACCTAAACCACACCAGCACGTCTGAGCGTGGGATCTGCGTGCATAAGAACTACCACAGGTCAGAACCCCAGATGTCAGGAGGTGGACTGGGAGAAATAAAGAAGCTGCCTCTCACAGCCTCCGGAGCTCCCTGCAAGAGGAGGGGGAGGGGAGAAGGTGTGGCGACTTCCTGAACTGCCATGCCTGGCAGTGCTGTGAGTTCTGCGCAGCTGGCGGCAGGACCTAGTAATCAGGGCAGAAAGCAGAGAAGTGGGACGGGACCGCAGAGAAACAACAGTTGATTTTTACTGGCCACGGTTGCAAATCTAAGGCTGAGCCGCAGCACCCAACTCCCAACCCAGAGGGCCCCTCTGCACATACCCTCCGAGAGTGATCACCACGGAGCCCTGGGGGAATCTGAATGCTGCTGAGACTGTCGCTGACACTGACAAGGACTGAAACAAAAGGTAATGAGCGTGATATCTACAAGAAAATAAAAGAGGCATTATTTAGGCTTTATATAAAGCAGGGATCCAAAAGGTTTAGACACCACCTACTGGAAACAAAAAGAAAAGCACCTTTTTTGCAGCAGGTTAAAGAGAGACCTTTATATAATAAATCTTTCTGGAAAAACTGAATACACTTTCATTAATGCCCAGGCAGAGAAATAGTTCATTAAACACCATGAACAACCAAGGTTACAAGCCACCTCAGAAAGAGAAAAATCTCCGGAAAATAAGCTTACAGACAAAGAAATATGCAACGTAAATGACAGAGAATTCAGGACAGTACTTCTGAAAAAACTCAGTGAGTTCCAAAACAAATCATATCAACAATTTCAGGAATTGAAAAAACAACTAGATGAGCAGAGTAAGGAGACTGAAACCCTCAAAAAGAACAGAATAGATCTTCTAGAGATAAATAAAGCACACTGCAAGAGTTGAAAAATGAAATAGCAAGCTTGGGAAATAGAGTAGACCAAATGAAGGAAATGATCAGTGATATCAAAGACAGAAATCTAGAAATAAATCAGAAGGAAGAAGAGAGAAACCAAAGAATGAAAAATAATGAAAGAGAAATTCAAGAACTAGCTGATACCATCAGGAGAGGAAACATAAGAATAATGGGCATTATTGAAGACAAAGAAAAGGAGCAGGGACTAGAAAGCATTTGCAGACAAATAGTTGACAAAAATTTCCCAAATCTAAGGAATGAGCTGGAGCTTGGAATTCAAGAAGTCAACAGAACACTCAATTATCTCAACCCAAAAAGGCCTTCACCAAGACACATTGCATTAAATTTATCAAAAATCAACAACAAAGATAGAATTCTCAGGGCAGCCAGGGAGAAGAAAATGGTAGCTTATAAAGGAAATTCCATTAGATTATCCTCAGACTTCTCAGCTCAAACCTTATAAGGCAAAAAAAAAAAAAAAAAAGGAATTAAATATTTAAACTATTAAGTGAAAAGAACTACCAGCCTAGAATAATGTATCCAGCTAAGCTCTCCTTTAGATATGAAGGAGAAATTAAGACCTTTCCAGACATACAAAAATTGAGGAAATTCTCCACTATGAGGCCTGCACTACAAGAAATATTGAAAGGGGTCAGCTCACCAAAAACAAAATGACCAAAAAAACCAAACAAGCCCATAATTAGGTATAAAGTGACTATCAGGCAAATAGAAGCAGAGGAGTGCAACCCTTACTAAGAACAGGCATTATAAGCTTAAATAATAAGAGAATTGCTACAGAAAGATAGTAATGAACGTTCAGCTTACACAGGGACAAATTGAGATTACAATGACTGAAAAGAGGAGGATTCAAAGATCCAGATTCGCAAAGGAGAATGGAGATAAGGCACACACAGAAGAAAATGGATGACTGTATATATATAACTATCTTTTTCATATTCGTAATGGTAACCACACACCAAAGATTCAGAACTGAAGTATATAGCATAAAAAAAAAAACAAGAAGAACCAGAGGGAAAACTCACAAAAGCTAATCAATATAAAGAAAACAGAAACACAAGGACAAGGAAGCAATGGAAATACCAAGCTACCAGAAAGCAAAAGATAAAATGGCTATAAGAAGACCTCATATTTCAATAATCACGCTAAATGTAGATGGACTGAACTCACCAATAATAAGGCACGAAGTTTCAGAAAGGGTCAAAAAACAAAACCCAACCATATGCTGCCTCCAGGAGACACATCTCAGCTCCAAAGACAAATATAGACTCAAAGTGTAAGGATGGAAAAATGATATTTCAAGAAAATGGCATTCAGAGAAAAGCAGGAGTAGTGGTACTAATATTAGATGAAATAAACTTCAAAATAAAAAAGGTAAAGAAAGATACTGATGGACAGTTCATAATGATAAAAGGAATCACACACCAAGAAGACATAACACTTATTAATAATCTATGTTCCCAATCAGGGAGCCCTGAAATATGTAAAGCAATTACTAATAGAACTAAAGGGAAAAACAGACCAAAACACTATGGTAGTAGGGGACGTAAATACCCCATTGTCAGATATGGACAGATCATCCAAACAGAAAATCAATAAGGAAATAACATCCTTAAATGACACATTAGACCAACTAGACATAATTGACATTTACAGAGCCTTTCATCCC
>NW_011889138.1:870707-871291 GCF_000151845.1 Pteropus vampyrus | reverse complement strand
AAACAGAAAATCAATAAGGAAATAACATCCTTAAATGACACATTAGACCAACTAGACATAATTGACATTTACAGAGCCTTTCATCCCAAAACAGCTGCTTATACATTCTCCTCTAGTGTACATAGAACATTCTCAAGGATTGACCACATATTGGGACACAGATATAGCCTCGACAAATATAAGAGGGTTGAAATCATACCAACCACATTATCTGATCATAATGCTTTAAAGCTGGAGATCAACTGCAAAAAGAAATCAGGAAGAACCACAAATACATGGAACCACAAATACATGCTACTGAAAAATAACTGGGTCAGGGCAGAAATAAAAAGAGAGATCAAGAGATACATACGAACGAATGATAATGATAGTACAACATATTTAAACTTTTGGGACATGGCAAAAGTGTTCATAAGAGGAAAGTTCATATCATTACAAGCCTATCTCCAAAAACAAGAATGAGTTCTAGTAAACAACCTGATGCTTCATCTTAAAAAACTAGAAAAGGAAGAACAAATGAGGCCTAAAGTCAGCAGAAGGAAAGAAATAATCAAAATTAGAGCAGGAATAAATAAAATTGAAAA
>NW_011889138.1:833498-870657 GCF_000151845.1 Pteropus vampyrus | reverse complement strand
CTTAAAAAACTAGAAAAGGAAGAACAAATGAGGCCTAAAGTCAGCAGAAGGAAAGAAATAATCAAAATTAGAGCAGGAATAAATAAAATTGAAAACAAAACAAAACAAAATAGAAAAAATAAATACAACAAAGAACTGGTTTTTTGAGAAGGTTGATAAAATTGACAAATCCCTGGCTAGACTCACTAAAGGAAAAAGAAAAAGGACACAAATAAACAAAATCAGGGATGAAAGAGGGGAAATTACGACAGACATGGCAGAAATACAAAGGATCATGCAAGAATACTATGAAAAAGTATACAATAACAAATTTAATAACCTAGAAGAAATGGACCAGTACTTACAAAAATACAGTCTTCCTAGACTGAATCAAGAAGATCTGGAAAATCTAAATAGACCAGTCAGCAGTATGGAAATTGAAATAATCATCAAAAATCTACCAAAAAGTAAAAGTCCAGGACCAGATGTCTTCACCAGTGAATTCTACCAAACATTCAAAGAAAATTTAATACCTATTCTCCTCAAACTCTTTAAAAAAATCGAAGAGGAGGCAATACTTCTCAACTTATTTTATGAGGCCAATATTACACTGTTACCAAACCTGGTAAAGATAACACACAAAAAAGAAAACTACAGACCAGTATCTCTCATGAACACAGATGCAAAAATCCTAAATAAGATACTAGAGAACCGAATACAGCAACATATTAAAAAGATTATGCACCACGATCAAGTGGGCTTCATCCCAGGGGCACAGGGATGTTTCAGCATATGCAAATCATGTGATGATTTAATGTGATGCACCATATAAACCAATTAAAAAATAAGAATCATATGATCATATCAATAGATGTAGAAAAAGCCTTCAACAAGATATAGCATCCATTTATGATTAAAACACTTAACAAATTTGGTATAGAAGGAAAGTACCTTAACATAATAAAGGCTATATATGACAAACTCTCAGCCAATATTATACTTAATGGTGAAAACTAAAAACCTTGTCTCTAAGATCAGGAACAAGGCAAGGCCGTCCACTATCGCCACTGTTATTCAATATAACATTGGAGGTCCTAGTGAGTGCAATCAGACAGACAAGATATAAAAGGCATTCAAATAGGAAATGAAGAAGTCAAACTGTCACTATTTGCAGATGACATGATTCTCTATATAGAAAACCCTAAAGATTCCACAAGAACACTACTAGAAACAATAAGTAAATACAGTAAAGTTTCTGGATACAAAATCAATGTTCAAAAATCTATAGCGTTCTTATACTCTAATAATGAAATGTCAGAAAAAGAAGTAGAAAAAATGATTCCTTTTGCCATTACAAAAAGAATAAAATACCTAGGAATAAATTTAACGAAACATGTGAAGGACCTATATAATAAAAACTACAAGACGCTATGAAAAGAAATCGAAGAAGATACGAAGAAACGGAAAGATATTCTGTGTTCTTGGATTGGAAGAATCAACATAATTAAAATGACCATATTACCTAAATCATTATACAGATTTAATACAATCCTTATCAAAATCCCATTGAAAAATTTTAAAGAAACAAAACAAAAATCATCAGATTTGTATGGAAGCACAAAAGACCCTAAATTGCCAAAGTCATCCTGAGAAAAAAGAACGAGGCTGGAGGCATCACTTTGCCTAAATTCAAATTATACTACAAAGTGACAGTAATCAAAACAGCATGGTATTGGCAGCAAAACAGACACACAGACCGGTGGAACAGAATAGAGAGTCCAGAAGTAAACCCATATTTATGTGAGCAAATAATTTTTGACAAAAAAGCCAAAAACATACAGTGGACAAAGGAAAAACTCTTTAATAAATGGTGCTGGGAAAACTGGAAAGCCATCTGCAAAAGAATGAAACTAGACTGTTGTCTATTACCACACACCAAAATTAACTCAAAATGGATTAAGGACCTGAATATTAGACCTGAAACAATAAAATGCATAGAAGAAAACACAGGAACTAAACTCATGGACCTTGGCCTTAAGGAGGATTTTGTGAATTTGACCTCAAAGGCAAGGGAAGTAAAAGCAAAGATAAATGAATGGAACTACATCAAATTAAAAAGCTTCTTCTCAGCAAACAAACAAACAAACAAAAAACAAAAAACCATAAACAAGGTAAAGAGACAACCATCCAAATGGGAAAATATATTTGCAAGCAACACCTCCAATAAGGGCCTAATATCCAAAATATATGAAGAACTAATACTACTCAATAACAACAAAAAACCAAACGATCCATTCAAAAAATGGGCAGAAGACCTGAACAGACACTTCTGCCTAGAGGACATACAATGGCCAACAAATATATGAAAAGATGATCAACATCGCTGGCTATTGGAGAAAAGCAAATCAAAACCACAAAGAGATATCATCTCACACCTGTTAGAATAGCTATAATCAACAGGATAAGTAATAACAAATGTTAGAGAGGATGTGGAGCAAAAGGAACCCTCATACACTGCTGGTGAGACTGCAAACTGGTACAGCTGTTAAGGGTGGAAAATTTTCAAGTGAGCAAACTAGCTAAGTCAGCTACAGGGAAGAAATATCTTTAAATATCAGAAGTTGTCCTACTTGCTTGTGTGTGGTTTAGGAAGTGTATTGTATAAAATATGTAGATGGCCAATGTCTGCTTCTGTAATCCATTTACTTGTTAATTAAGGGTGTTGTTCTGGGCAAAGATATGCTAAAAGCCAACTTCCACTTCTGTAATCTGCTAGCTTGTTCAGGGGACCACCAGGATGTGGTCTTGAGCTTTATCAGCTGCCTGCTCTGAAAGCTCGGGGCTGATCTCCTCTAGCCCTGCGTGGTAGAGAGTCAGTCGCCAGCCAGCTAATAAAGGCTCATAATTAATCTCAATTGGCTCTGTGGGTCTCAGAATCATTCACGCCATAACACAGCCAGAATGGAAAACAGTATGGAGGTTCCTCAAAAAACTAAGAATTGATCTACCATATGATCCAGCAATCCCTCTACTTGGTTTTACCCCAAAGACTCGAAAACCCATATCTAAAAAGATATTTGCACACCGACATTCATAGCAGCATTATTTACAGTGGCCAGGACATGGAAGCAACCAAAGTGTCCTACGATAGATGATTGGCTAAAGAAGCTGTGGTACACATATACAATGGAATATTACTCAGCCATAAGAAGAGATGAAATACTGCCATTTGTGATAACATGAATGGACATTGAGATATTCATGCTAAGCGAAATAAGCCAGACAGAAAAAGTTGAAAATCACATGATATCACTTATATGTGGGATATAAACCTAAAAGCAACAAATGAACAGGACAAACAAACAGAGTCTCATGGAAATGGACAATGGACTAGTGATTATCAGAGGGTAGAGTGTGGGGAAGGAGAAGGGAGGTAGATGATGTAATGGAGGTCAAATACAGGAGGGTAAGGGGAGGGTGAAGTGAGTAAAGGGGATCAAATATATGGTTGCTGAAGGAAACTGGACTTTGGGTGGTAAACACACACTAGAATATGTAGATGTCAAATTATAATGTGCATCTGAAAATTATATAATTGTATTAACCAATGTTACCCCAATAAACTTAATAACTTAACTGGGCCATTACTTTTTGTTACTTTTTGTTGTCCTTGGCTGTTGGAGTTTTTTATATATTCTGAATATTAACCCTTTGAAGGTTGCCTTTTCATGCTGTGGATTATGTCTCCTTGATGCCAAAAAAGGCAACTTTTTACAAATATATTTTTTACAATTTTATTTAGATATAATAAAGATAGTCAATTGCACATACTATCAGTTTATGATTTAATGTGTTTTGACGTCCGTGCAGACCTGTGAAAACATGATCCCAATCAAGATAAGAATTTCCATTGTCCTCTGAGGTTTCCTTGTGAGCCTGTGTGATGCACCCCTCCCTCCCGCCCAGGTGAACACTAGTCTGCTTTACAGCATCATAGGTTAGTTTGCATTTTTTAGAATTTAAAAAAAAGGAATCACACAGTAAGCGTGTGTGCTCTTTGGGTGTGGTTTCTTTCGCTGAGAGTTTCAGTTTTGTGAATTCAGCCCTAGTATCCCCATTTTCAAGAATTCATGCATTTTATTCGTGAGTGTTATTCCATTGTGTAGACACAACATTCTTTCTCTTTACAAATGTTAATGGCACTTGAATTGTAAAATGTGACTTTTTATTATGCACAAAATTCTCCTGTATATATGGTCATGTTTTTATACTCTCTATTTGCTTCTGTTATCTGTTTAATTAGGTAGTGCTGCTCCAATAACACACTGTATTAATCACTGTAGTTTTATAAGCATCTTTAGCATTATTGTTTTTTTTTATTTTATCGTTTGTGTGCGCACGTGCACTTACTCTTCCATGTGAACCTCAGAAACTAAATTCCATTTAAAATCCCATTTTGGCTACTTTAGAAACCTTGTAAGTGGAATCATACAGTATTTGTCCTTTTGTAATTGACTTATTTCCCTGAGCATAATGTCCTCAAGGTCCACTCACGTTGTACCATGTGTCAGTATTTCCTTCCCTTGGAATATGTCTTTTATTACATTTTTTTTTTTTTATAGCTACATCCCCAGGTGCTGGCACAGTACCCAGAATATGTCATCAGCCCATGAATATTTGCTGAAGGAGTGGAAGGATGACACAGTGGTACATCATAGAATGAAGGTATGTCATCACTGAAAAAATAAGGTATTTCTTAATCTACTGCTCTGGGAAAATGTCCATAACAATAGATAACTGAAAAGAAGCAGGTTACCTAACCATAGTCACGCTATGGCTCATTTGCATATTCTGTACTGGTGTGTGCAGATGTATGCATTCGTGCATATGTCTAAAAGAGCTACACCATGCTGGGAATGGGGCTGCCATCGGAATTGCTGCCATTGTTGGAAACAGTACAGATACTTGCATTTTTTGTTACAAAGCTTGTTGGTGACTATTTAGTTAGTAAACAAACATACTGGGTTGTATCTAGTCTAGATTGCAAGAATGGAGACACTGAGCCCGTGTGGTTAACAGGTCACTGAGAACCTGGGGCGGGGAGGGGAGAGGAGAAATGAGTGAAGTGACAGCTGGAGGGAACTTTGCTGGTGACCGCAGAGACTCAGAAACCTGCCAGCAGCTCCTGGCATCAGACACATAGAAAAAAACAAAACAGCCTCAGTGTTCACAGGTGGATTCTGCCTGATCATTGGCCCCTTGTGGCTCTCCTCCTGCTATTTCAGACTTTGAATTTTCCTCAAATGGGTTCAGATTAATTTATTCCCAAACTTCCCTTGCCTGTAGCTAAGGTTTTCCCCCTTCGGTGTCTGCCACCCCCTCCCATGTGTTTTTCCTGACAGCTCCAAGATGGGTTGAATAATTATCCTAATTGTTCTAATTATATAACCCAGCAGGAAAATGAAGAACAGTATCACCTACTGTCAGGGTCCCTGCGAGTATTGTTAAGGAGATTTTAATGAGTCCCAGAGCATGCAGCTCAGCTTGTGCCCGTTGAGGTGCTAAATTGGCATCAGAAAGTTCACTCGTTGATATAGAAAACTTTTTGTCAATTGCCAGTCTCCAGAGTGGACTGCTTCATTTCAATGCTTGCTGTAAAATAGCAAGTTTTTGATCATAAAGTTAATATCCATAAATTAATTGGATACATTTGGAAAAAAAAGAAAAAAGATCACAGAGAACATATAAATTGTCTATAATCTTATCGCGTAGACAAGCAGTTTGAATGTTTCATGTGTGTCCTTCTGATATTTTTCCTATGTGTGCATGTGTATATACATTTATAGACACATAGGTACATTATATATAAAAGTATCTATATATACAACTCCATTTATGTGTATATAGACTAAATAAATATGCACATATACACAGGTGTTATACATATACATATACTTAAAATGCAGAACAATTGGGGGGGACATTGAAGAGATTCAAGCACAGGAGTGACATGATTAGAATTTCCTTTAAAAAAACCAGCAGGACAGTCAATGTAGGGACAGATGGCCCTGGTGGCATACACCAAGGGTTGGCCACCCAGGAAGTCCTGGTATGTGATGACTAACACCCTGAGTCAGGCAGTGGACAGAGAAAGGGAAAAGTCTGAGAAAAGTTCAAGAAGTGGGATGGGCAGGTGTGTAAGCATCTATGTACAGATGAGGATAAAGAAAAGCAAATGGGTGGCTTTGGGGAACCCCCTCCAAAGGGAAACCAAAGGGGAAGAGTGGGGCTGAAGAGGGACTTAAGTGAGAAGGTCTATGGGTTGTCTAGAGACACGTGTGGGGTCTATGGGATGCCTGGGTTTGGGGCTCTGGAGGGGACACCCACCTCAGCCATCATCCCAGGAGGGTGTCAGGGTCAGAGACCAGAGAAAGGAGAAATGGGACCTGGACAACCCTGGGGGTGGCTGAGGCGGGACAGGGCATATGAACGGGGAGAAAGGAGAAATGCGAGGGGCATGAATACTTCAGAATTCCTGGAAGCAGGTGGCCCCTCGGGGTAGGGGCAGCTAGAGATGCACCCAAGGCTGAACTTCATGTTCCCAAGAGAAATTATGGGGAGGATATGGAACACTTGTTCTTGAAACATGGGCTCTGCAGTCCCTTCAGTACCAGACAGATCACTGATGTGCAGAAAACAGACGCCCACCATCGCCTGGCTAGAGAGCTGGCCGCCTCCACACTGTCTGTCCCCTATGACCACTGCCCAACCTTAGACAAAGGTCCGGGGGGCTCTGTAAGCCTCCGGCGGTGCCATCCCTTGGGTCTTCTAGAGGTGTGGTGTTGGACAATCAACCCTACCATTCTCAGCCACGTGACCCTCTCTACTTAACTCTCTTTGCAGCAATGACCAGACCTGAGATGGCACCACTATCTTTGGCTGATATCATAATTTTCCTATGGTAGGATATAAACTCCTGAGGGTTAGAAGAAGTATATCCCAACTCCGGGACTATGTGGCTCCAAGATGTGCTTCACTTCTGTGGTTCTCTCTTAAGCATCAGGCCACCAACTAGGGAGATGACCAGGTGGGCTGAGAGGTAGCTTAGAGAAGTGGCTTCCAGCAGGGCTGTCCAACAGGGAAGCCACCAGCAGCTGGAGCCATTTAGATTTAAAAGAGTTAAAATGAAAAGAAATTAATGCCACATTTTCTCAGTTGTGTTAACCTCATTTCAAGTGCTCAGTAGCCACATGTGGCCACCGCATTCGGCACGCAGATATGGGGTGACTCCATCACTGCAGAAAGATCTACTGGACAGGGTTGGTTTAGAGTACACACTGGATGTTTCACCTCAAACCACAGGTCTGCCAAATCCCAGCTGTGTGATTTGTGTTGACCTTATACTTTCTGGGTCTCAGTGTCCTCATTTATCAAACAAGGCCCATAATGGTTCCCACCTTTAACGTGTCAGAAGTTACTAGACACAAGCCACTTAGAACAGTGCCTAGCATGGAGTCGGCACCATAAAAAGTATTAGCTATTGCTGCGATGGCTCTGTTTTTACCCCTCAAGAAACCGAGGACCAAAAAACTGGAAATAATTTGTGTAAGTCCATAGAGCCAGGAGGTGTGGGAACTGAGGTTTCATCCTGTACTATTCTAATTTCACAGTCTGGCTCATTCCCAGGAGGGATATTGTGAATCCCTTATGGGCAAATCTCCTAACTTCCTTGCTCCCTCGTCTGTGTAGTGGTGGGGGCGGGGACGATGAGAGACCAGTGAGCCCCCATCCAGGATGAGTGTGAAGAAGGTGATCACTGGGGAACCAACCAGAGGAAATGGCTTGTCAATTGCAGGACCTACTCGGGAACTTGGCCCTCCCAGAAAGTGAGGAAAAGGAAGCCAGTTTGCCCGGGTCAGGGGAGCATTGATGTAGCTGCTCAAGTCATATCTGCTGAGGTTGTGGCCACCTGTGTCGGGGCTGCTCTGAGGGGCTCATGGCCTCTGGGGCAGAGACAGTGTTCCAAGATGGAACTATTGTCATTAACTCCCCATGGAGCCTGGGGGATTGTTGCTGCTGGTTTAATTTTTAAATTTGGTTCATTTTAATATGTGCAGTCATTGTGCTCGCACTTTTTTGTGGTAATACGGACTGCTATTTTATTGTCCTTTTCAGAGCCTTTTATGTATTTTTCCACACTTCAAATTTTTTTTAAATGGAGATAATATTTACCTGACGTGAAAGTCAACATTTTAAAGTGGCATTTCGTTCAGTGTTGGGCAACCACCCCCTCTGTCTGGTTCCAGAACATTATCATCACCCCAAAAGGAGACCGCATTCGCATTAAGCAGTCATGTCCTCTCCTCCCTCTGCACCCCTCCCTCCCCCAGGAACCACCAATCTACTTTCTGTTTCTGTAGATTTACCTATTCTAGATGTTTCGCATAAATGCGACCATAGACTATTGTCTTTCGCATCTGGCTGCTTCCACTTAGCACCATGTGTCCCTGGCTCATTCATGTCATAGCATGTGTCAGTGCTCCCTTTCTTTTTGTGGCTGATTAATACCCCAGTATGTGGCTAGACCATGTTTCATTTATCTGTTCAGCCATCGGTGGACACTTGGGTCACTGCCACCTTTTTGCCCTTGTGAATAATGCCTCTGTGAACATTCGTATGTGTGTTACGGACTAACCATGTGTGTCCAATCTACATTCATATGTGAACATTTGAATCTCCAGTGACATGGCATTTGGAGGTGACATTTTCAGGAGATGATGAGGGCCTTCATGATGAGATCAGTGCCCTTATAAGAAGAGACGTGTGAGCTTGCTCTCACTCTCTGCCCTCTGCCGGATGAAGACACAATAAGAAGGTGGCCACCAGGCAAGGCAGGGTCTCTCCCCAGACACCAGATCTGCTGTCACCTGATCTGGGACACCCAGAGTTTCCTGTTATCATCTTACAATAGCGTAGTATATTTGTTACAACTGATGAGTGGATATTGATACATTATTATTAACTAAAGTCAACAGTTTCTGTTAGAGTTCACTCTGTGGTACATTCTGTGGGTTTAGATAAATGTGTAATGTCATGTGGCCACCATCAAGGTACTCTACAGAAGAGTCTCACTGCCCTAAAACTCCCTTGTGCTCTATCTCTTTATAGTATGCTTCACTTTTATGATAAAAAAAGCGTTAAAGTCTTACTTACAAAACTCTGTGGCTAGTGACTATTTAAAATCTGGGAGAAAAGTCCAATGTGCATCATGCATAAATAATAAAGCACTTTAAATGCTTAAGCATGAAAAGATCACTTCTTAAGACACATGTGCACATGGGCTGAGAGGTAGTATATATGCGATATATCCTTATATTACATTCTTAATATATGGACAGAGACTGTGCAATGTTCTATGTGCTTTATAGATATATACACAATCTTTTCAACAACTCCATGAGGTTGGAAATACCATTGTTCCCATTTTGCAGATGAGGAAACTGAGGCATAAAGTGGCTACATCATTTGTTCAGGGCCCGCAGCTAGTATTAGAGAGAAGTATAAATGCAGACCCCTTGGGGAGGGGACACACACGGGAGTGTGAAAACAATGTTTATTTCTGATAGGCACGTCATTGTTTGATCAATTGTTTTTCTGAGATTTACAATTTGTCTAGGACGAGCTCAACAACATTTTTCTGCAAAGGGCTAGATGATGAATGTTTTAGGCCTATGGGTCAGACAGTCTCTGTCACAACTGCTGTACTCTGCCACTGCAGCATGAAAAGCAGGCACAACTTCAAAATGAATGGGAGTGTTCCAATAAAATGTTATTTATGGACACCGACACTGGAATTCCTTATCATTTTTATGTCATGAAATATTCTTTTGTCTTTTTACCTCCTCAACCGTTAAAAACTAAAAACTAAAAACCACTCTTAGCTCATTGGTTTCACCAAAACAGGAGACAAGCAGAATTTGGCTTGCAGGTCCTAGCATGGCAGGTATGCTCACCCTGAAATTATCCTAAAGTGACACTTTAAGATCAATAAACAGCTGCCAGCAGGAAGAAGCAGTTCTATGTCAGCAGCTGGTGGCGTGGGCACAAGTCTGGGTGCCTGCTGGTCCTCTAGGTCTGCCACAGGGCCTGTGTGGGCAGCTGGCTTTGCCCTTGGGATTTGAGAGAATAGGCACGAGTAGAGTCCTGTTTGTCCTAGAAAGAGGACATCTACCCCAACCCTGGCCCTGCCATGCACAGCTCAGAGCCTCTCCTGAAGATGGCCCTGCCGATTCTGCTGTTCCTGGGACTGGCCGAAGCCTGCATTCCTCGGGAAGGTAATGCCCGCACCCGCTTCTGGTCTCCCTTCCACTTCTTCTGACCTTGCACTGGCTCCTGAAGTGTTACTTGGCTCCTTGTTTCAGGTTCAGACTTCCTCTATGCTTTTCCCTTGGTGGGGATGGTGGGACAGAGGAGTCCTGGGCACCGTGGCTGCTGCCCTTGTAGATAGACAGACTTGCGTCTGCATCCTGTGTTGTCACAGACTCTGCCTGGTGGGGCCACGTTGCCTAAACAAGCCTCATTGTCCTTGCTGGTCCAGTGGGCCCCATAAGACTCTCCAGCCCGCAGGATGGCTGTATGTTGTTGATGAGTTTGTTTGTGTAGGGGCACAGAGTTCTAGTGAGACTCGAGACCTCCACAATATAAAGACACTATATGTTGGGAAGAGGACCAGAGTCTTGTCACAAAGTTGAGTTTTTATATCCTCGCTCACTCTGATACACAAGTAAACACACCCTAGTGTGGCAATTAAGAGAAGGGCTCTCTGGATAAATGACATTTTAGGAGACACCTCAATGACATGTAGGAGATAGCCAGCTAAAGAGTTAGGGAAGTTAGTTCTGGGCAAGAAAATTGTATGTGCAGAAGTCCTGGGGCAGGAAGGTGCTGGGTCCCTGCATGGATCTGAGAGAAGGTGGTGTGTCTGGAGCATGGTGGATGGGGTGAGGGGCATGGCAAGTGGGGATGTTACAAGGAGGAACAGAGAGGAGGCAGGAACCAGAACACACAGGGTCTTGTGGGTCATATTAAGGGTATAGATATCACAGGTGCAAAAGGAAGCTAATAAAGGGTTTTCATCAGGAGAGTGTGAATTTTAGGTGTGTGTATGTGTTAAACAATTACCCTTGAGTGGGAACAGAATAGACAAGAAACAGAATAGAAGCAAGGATCCCAGTTATGAGACTGTTGCAAGTATCAGGGTGGAGGCAGGAATATGTAGAAGGTTGTGAGGCATTTGGGAGCACAAGTTCATGGGATTGAATGATGGCTGAGATGCTGGAGGTTGGTGACAGATGAGATGGATGGATGAGGAAAGACTCTTATTTCTTTTCTTTTCTTTCCTTTCTTTTTTCTTTTTCTTTTTTTTTTTTTTACAACTGGATGATTGAGGTTTCCCTTAACTGATATAGGAAAGTACTGTGGAGCAAACTAATGTTTTAAACTTTATTTCGAAGTAATCTTAGACTTACAGAAAAGCCACAAAGACAGCCAGAGTTCCCGAATACACTTCATCCAACTTCCTTTAATGTTACTGTCTTACCAAGACCTGAATACCAGCACAGAACTACTAACTGAATTATAGACCTTACTCCAATTTCACTAGTTTTTCCATGAATGTCCTTTTTCTATTTGAGGATCCAGTCCAGCATCCCACATGGTACCAAGTTATCATATCTCCTTACTCTTGTGATTTCCTCTTGGAATCTGTGACTAAAGTGTGTCCATCTTTCATGACCTTGAGACTTTTGAAGAGCCCTGGTCAGATATCTGCAGAATGTCTCTCAATTTGAGCTTGTCATAAGTTTTCTTGTGATAACATTGAGGTTTTACATTTTTGGCAGGAATACCACAGAGGTGATGCTATGCCCCTTCTTGTACATTTTGTTGGGGATTACATAATGTTGATATGTCTCATTCCCCATGATGTTAACTTTGATCACTTGGTTAAGGTGGTATCTGCCAGTGTCTCCACTGTTACTATTTGCCCCTTTGTAATTAATAAATATCCAGGGGGACATAGTCGGAAACTATG
This sequence comes from Pteropus vampyrus, assembly GCF_000151845.1. Lineage (NCBI taxonomy): Eukaryota > Metazoa > Chordata > Mammalia > Chiroptera > Pteropodidae > Pteropus > Pteropus vampyrus. The sequence continues at coordinate 858,587 of NW_011889138.1, read as the reverse complement.
CAAATATCCTGTTTCTCCTCAAACATTTGCTCACCAATCTTAGCATACATCTGTGGATATTGCCTGCAAAAATTATTACTGTCATGTTTGTACAATGGTGATTTTCTATTTCTCTTCTTCCTTCTACATGTATTAGTTGGAATTCTTCTGTAAGGAAGAGCTGAATCTTCTCTCCCCCCACCCACACCCATTTGTTTATTCAAGTACTTATTTATGTCAGTGTGAACTCATGGATATTTATTTTTATTAATAAAAAAACATTAATTTTTGATGGGTGGGAGGGCGATGACCACAAATTATCTTTTGGACATGCCAAGTCCGAATAGCCTGTATAATATTCATGACATCCAGAGGTCACAGCTTCCATGAGAACACAGCCTGAGGTATGTCTTGTTTACTTCTGTACCAGTAGCTCTCTCCCCAGCCAGTCTTGCAAATGCTCACAGGGCTAGGGCTCAGTCTAATTCATTTGAATCCCCAGAGCCAGCATACACTGGTGTCCAGAGTATGTACCAAATGAATGTTAGTTGGTTAGATGATGGATGAATGATGAATGGATGATAGATGGATAATGGATGAATGGATAAGTGAATAAATGATGGATGGATGATGGATGAATGATGAATGGATGATAGATGGATAATGGATGAATGGATAAGTGAATGAATGAATAGATGATGGATGGGTGATGGACGAATGATGAATGGATGATAGATGGATAACAGATGAATGGATAAGTGAATAAATGATGGATGGATGATGGATGAATGATGGCTGGATGAATGGATGGACTCAAGTGGCCTTGATGATACAAGTTGGTGGGTTAGCTGGTCTCCAGTGACATGTCCAGCTCTGGTCTCCTTGGTCATTGCAGTAATCTCAGTCTAATGTTGAATTCTCTCTCTGCTCTCTGCTTCCTACTCCTGCTGGATCCGATGGCTAACACCTTTGCTTCCAGTCGCAGTTGAAGAAAAAAGTAAGAACTGTGGAAACTCTAAGTTTGTATTCCCATAGCTAACTCCTTTTAGATTCCTTTGGATCTTAAAACTATACAGGAAATTGTGGAGGAAAGGTGGGACACAGGTTTTGTCTTGGGGGAAGAACATAACTAATAGTTTTGTGTAGTGATAACTACATAAAAATAGTCTCTCATGAAATCCCTCCCCATACAATGGGCAGGAAAATGAAGGCATAAAGAAATGCATGTGAAATTGAGGTGGATAATGTTAATATTAACCCTACTCTTCCTTGCTTTTATTTTCCATGCTGATTCACTGACTCCTTGTTCTATTGTCCCTTCCAGTCAAATGTAAGTACTATCTCTTGCTTCCTACTGGAATAGGGAGCCCTTCAACCCAGAGAAGAAAGGGACAAAAAGGAGAGGCGAAACTGCTAACCACCATTCAACCTGGGTAGATTCAAAGATGCTCTCAATTCTAATATGAGCTCCAAACCCAGAGTCTGCAGATTCCTGGGGGGAAACTGGATGGACTTTGGAGAGGTCAGCAAGTCTCTGTAATTGTGTGAGACTGGGTATGAGAGAGAGAACCTGTGTGGTTTTCTGGGGATATGGGCTTCATAGCTTTGATCAGATTATCAGTAGGATCGGTTACCTTCTGCTCTAAAATGTACAACTGAATTGGATCGGATTGTGTATATTCATTGGTGGATTTTAGATGAAAAAGACATGGTTCAGAGTGGATAAGCCTCCCTCTTTTCCAAGTATTAACCACTCTGGTATCCAGTTGAGAAGTGGAAATGGTGATTGGTTGTTATGGAGACCCTCCTTCTGCCAACCTCCCAAAATTTTGGTGGAGCGGGGAAGACTTGGATGACCCAGGCAACCGATATACCCAGGGTTTCTTGACTTCTGAGATAAATGTGCCTCCAAAGGGGTCCAGGGCTCATAGAATGAAATGGGTCACAGCTTCTCATTCTGGTTCCCTATCCTGTCTCGGGAACTATGGGGTAACATGGGATACAAAGGATGATTTCATTCATTTCATATTCTCTCTGAATCTTTACTGGGAAAATATCCCCATCGGCCACCATCGGTCTTCTCCTTCCTGCTGCTTGCATGTCGACAGTGCTGAAAGGTAAGACTTGTACCGTCTCTCTCCCTTTAGATTCTGATTGCCCTTGTCTGATAGGAAATTTCTGTTGACCTTCAATGCATCTTTCTTCCTCTACAACCAGTTCGATGAAATGAAACCACAGCTTTATGATTGAGTTTGCAAGTTGGGTAGGCAAGAGGCTAAGTCAAGAAGTAGGATGATAACCAGTAGAAAGGGCATAGGCTCAGCATCATGCACCTCTGTCTTCAGAGCCCAGGTGTTGTAAGAAACACCTGCAGTTCAGAATTTTCCTAGCAGAATGTCTGGTGCTTGGAGCAATAAGAACATCAGAAGCAGATGTAGACTTGCACACAAGGGAGGGCGCACACACCCGACCGATTCCGAGACTTCTTGCTCTAGGGACTAGAAAAGGATACTTTAGAGGATAAGAAAAAGATACTTGAGAAGAAATAGCTGAGAACACGGTGGTGGCTTTGAGGCTGAATGTGGGAGTTGGCTGTAGCTTGTATTTACTAACCTGATAGTAACTATTAATAAATTACAAAGCCAGCATTGTAGGGAAACTTTATAAATAGCCATGGAGACAGAGGTGGGGGATGCTAGCATTGCCGTTCCTCCTCTCCCTTATCCATGTAAATAACACATTTCCAGTCTCTGACTCTTCTTCCAAACTGTCTCCACAACACCCAGGTTGGCGGCTCCTTTTTAGCGGGACAATCTTGGAGCAGTCATTTTGCCTCTCTGTACCTACTTCATGTAATTAAATGCAATCATAGATGTGAAACACTTTTCACCCAAAACCAGCATTCGATATTTCTTTCTGTTTCTATCCCCTACCCCTACTACACACATATGCACACAATCATCCCTATGTAGGAAGATGATGATGATGATGATGATGATGATGATGATTATACTGTTGTGACTTACATCATGTTACTATTTCTAACATTTACTGAATGTTTACCTTGAGAAATTAGACTAAGAACTCCATGTTCTTAGCATTATCTTCCTTCATTTTCACCATGGCTCCAACTGAAGAGGCATTTTGCAGAGGCATGGAGAGTCCAGTGACCAGCCCAAGATCACCTAGTCAGCAAAATTTATAACTTGGATATCAACCATTTAATCTCACACCTATATTCCTGACAACATTAGGTATTTACCACCTGATAACTTTAAGTGATATGGAAGATGGTTTTGTGAGCTACGTGAATACAAAAATTTCCACCGACAAACGTAGTAGAATCCTTCAGTGCACACAGAGTCTGACTCAAACCCCATAATTGGTATTAATATTCTCATTTTGTAGATGGGGAACTGGAGGGTTTATAGAGGAAATCAAATTGACCTGAGCTTCAATGCTTGTACTTTCACTCATCAGCTTTATGAATCTTTGTAAACTACATAATTTCATGGAGCTTCAGTTATCCCCACCAGCAACATGGGGACAATTCTTTGATCTAAGAGGGCTGATGTGAAGTCAGTAGTAGTAAAGACCTTGGCACCTCTTTCCAGAGTCAATGAAGCATACTTCCTTCCTTGCTTCCAAGCATGATTGAAGAATGGTCTGTGACTGTGTCCCAGTTCACTTAAGCTCTTCCTGAAATGAAATGCAGAGACTCCCCAGAATGTCACAGGGTTCTGAGTCTTAGTCCCTAGCCACTCATCACGACCTGTTGTGAACTGTCCTTGCCAACCTGTCCCCAGAGCCCAGCATCTGATCTTGTTTTTGGTTTTCTTCTTATGGCTTCATCTCCGTGACTTCCTGATCCCACCATTCTTTACCATGTCTGTAACCTTGACCTTCATGCTGACTCTCCTTCTGGATGGGCTGCTATCAGGAATCCTAGGTAAATACCTTGCCACACTCATGGTGACCTTGTACTATGAACTTGGGTGGGAAACTTTGAGCAAGAATTTCTGAGCATCTAATATATACCTGGACTCATGCTTGGGTGATGGAAACCCAAAGATGGATCAGATATGCTCACTCTTGAAGAACTCAGAAATTAGTGGAGAACAGAGACAAATAAATAAAAATTAAATTAGATGAGAGACAAGTGATGCCTGCTAATAATGGTGGGGCTGGGAAAAGGGACAGTGAGAATATTGAGGGAACCATAAAATGTGCCTGAGGCATCATAGCTATACTTTCCAAAGAAGAGATTTTGTTAAATCTGTTGAACTGGATAACTGTATTAATTAGGAATATTTCTTCCTGTTGCATTTGCACATCATTTGGTTTGTCTTCTTCTTCAGGTATGATGAGCAGGTTGTCTGTGGATGGTAAGTGTGAGTATTCTCTTTTTCTTGGTACTTCTTTTCTCCTGTCTACAAGGGAATACAGACTTATGGAGTCAGTTATGTTTTTACTTATTCAGTTAAAATGAACATTTTATTCATTTATTTAATTTAGATTTTATTGATTTATTTTGGAAGAACCATTCGGATAGTATCCAATCATATTTCGTTTCTTTGAGCTTTGAGGTAATAGAAATCTTTATTAGTATGTAACATTAGAGCTAGAAATTTTACCTAATAATTATTATGTTGTAGATTTTTTAAGTTATAAAAATAGTATATGCACATGGGAAAATCTGAGGAAACATAAGATGTGAGTCAAAAATCTTCCTCTTCATCTCATTTCCAGTTCTACTCTCTAGAAACAACCACCATTACTGTCTCTTGTGTATTCTTACAAGATATATCCACACACGTATATGTATATTCTCAACTTTTTGATTTAAAAATATGCATTTCAGCACTAGAATTTTACCTCTTTCTTTCAAATACCTGAATAATATTTTATTCATGCTTATGTAAGTTAACAAATCTCCTGTTCATGGATGTTTTGTTTTTTCTCCAATATATTTTGATTTCAGTTCATTTTTATTCCATTGCAAACAATGCTACAAGGAACATCCTGTACAGTCATTGCTTTTCTTATTTTGCATATACATATCTGTAAGATAAATTCCTAGAAGGGAAATGACTGGGTGAGAGGGCATTTTATCTTTGGACAGAGGTTTAGCAAATTTACACTTTCATCAACTGCCTACAAGGATGCTTATTTCCCCACACTTTTGGCGACATAAGGTATTATCTACCTTTTTGATTTTTGTTAATGGGATGACTGGAAAAAAATGAGTCCTCATTTTTCACAGATAGACTGAACCCCAATAGGTGTCCCTGTCACATCCATGTACTACCAATGCTATCATTTATATTTTTCTTTAAATGGCCTCAGTATTTTACTTAAATAGATATGCCCAAAAAGGAAAGTCTTTACCACTTGAGTAAGTATAAAGCCAATATCCTTTGCTATAAGGAAGAGACAACTGTAAAAATAAGTATAACGAAAACAAAATGTTAATAAATTATAATGTGATACTGTTTTCTGCTGAGACTCTTTGTCTGGAAGCTGTTCTCTCTTTGGTAGAAAGGATGATTAGAGAGGTGTTGTCAACATGTCAGCATCATTTTGAAACATTCTCTCTTCTAGAAAGAATTGTAAAAGGAATCACTTTATCACCATGTGGGAGTTAAAGCTGAACCTGTGTCCACTTGAGATCTTGGCCATAACCACAGTTCAGACTCTGCTACATAGAAGGCACCTGGATCTAGAGATCTAAATAGAGGGAATGTCAGCTAGGCTGTCAAAACAGATGTGCCTGGAGTTTCAACCCAGCTCCATTCTTTGCCAGCATATGGACCAGGGAAAAGTCTGTCTTCTTCCCCTTAAAGTAGGGCTAGCAATATGATGTTAAGAAAAAAATATATTAAAAACTCAGGTACTAGAGAGCTGATTAAAATTGGTTCAACTTCCTCAACCCACCATTTCATGGATTCTGGAGTCCAAAGCCCTCTTTATGGTTTCTGCTACTTATGAGATAACAATTTCTGAGTGTTCTCTCCACTTTGAATTGTCTGTTTTCTCCTTACTCTGAAAGCAGCACTCTCCTTCACTGGTTCCCACAAGGAATCTGTTCATATTCATGATAACCGGATTAGAGTGTCAAGAGTAGTGACAACCCTGAGTAGATGACTTTCTCCACTCAAGTAGATCTGCTCACTCCTCATCTCTCTCTTTCTTCTAACAGGCTGAATTACTCAGCTCTCCCTAATGTCCACTCTCATATAATCCACCTAACTCATAAATGTCAGCCTTCTGTGAACCAGAACCTCGCTCCTCAAAAGGCAGCTAGATTTTATAAAAAAGCAAAACATGCTTTTTATTCCACATGTGAAATGGCCATGAAGCCCAAGATCAATGTAATATAATCATGATTAGGCATAATAACCTAATACCTAGACCTCTGACCTGGAGTTGAGGTGGTCCAGGACAGTCACGGACTTACGGGTCTGGAGATTATCTGACTCAGGATACAAATGGGGAAACTGAGCGCTGGAAAGAAACAGTGCATCAAAGGCAAAGTGGCAACTAACAAGAATTACATAAAGCACCTTTCAACTTCCTGCATTCTCTAGCTCTAGATACTCTCATGCCACAGTCATCTTCTACTATTGTGCCCCACGGAGAGTCTCTCTCGATCCTTCCAAAACTCCATATGGACACGTTCACACCCAACACCATGTCTACACTGTTCTCTCTGCCTGGGGTGCTTTTCTCTCTCCCTTTCCAGATGTTTTCACCTGGCTAACCCCTACTCATCTTTCAGGTTTCAGACCCAGCAACGAATCCTGTAAGATGCCTTCCCTGGTACCCCCCGCAAAAGTCAGCAACTATTGCCTTTATAGGTTCCCATTGTATCCTGCAGGTCTACCCAGAAACACACATCCCACCTGTACTCAGTGCTCAGTGTATGACTCTGTTTCCTGCTTCTCTGACTAGACTCAGCTCACTGACATTCCCTGTGCGTTGGGACCTTGCTCACGTAGCTTTCCATGTGTCCTCCATACCATGCACATGATGGATGTCTCATCTATATTATTTAGAGAGAAAGATGAACTACATGATAAAATGTGAGTCTTATCTGCCTCATCTCTGGTAGCACTTCTGCCTCTGCTTTCCTCTGACTGGTCAGGGACACTTCCTTGGTGAGGGTCTAGGATCCCAGCCTTAATGTTGATTTCTCTCTTTACTCTGCACCTTCATTGGAACCTGGCTCCCTGCATTCTCACCTCCAGATAGGACAGAAGAAGAAAGTAAGTACTATGATAGTCTTGGGTTTGTGTCCTTGAGATTACCTTCTCGGAATGCCTTCTAAGCATGGAAACTCCTCCAAAATTCTGTGGATGGGCCCTGGCATTTAGACATTGGCCTGGGGTCAGGAGTATAATCAGTGCTAACAGACTCCAGTGAAGAATGGAAGCTGTGGCAGGCTGGTAGAAGTTTAACAGACATCTCTGTGTGTGATGGGTGGGGAAGGGAGCCCTAATTTGGAGCAATTGCCAATTTCTATGGTGTAAATACTTTAACTATGATTGGTTTCAAGCTATTAATGGTTTCACAGCCAGCTTGTAAAGTCCCCCCAAATTTAACCATCGTCTTTTGTGAACTAGCTCCAGCATGCAGGTGCAGTAGACAAATGCAATTGCAGATCTTTCATCTCAAGTCCTGCTTCCCCTCTCCTCTTGAGATGGAGAGGTGGTGATTCAATGGTATTCACCTGCTTTGGATCACTAGTTGGATATTCTAAACTAAACACCCTCAGTGACTATGAATCTTTCTTCTTTCATTTATAAAGCAAGATAATGATGTCATTATTTTAAGAGAGCCTCCCTATGACTGTGAGATTGATGAATATTTAATAAAGTACCAAAAAATGAGTGCATGAAAAAAACTAGTGAAATCTGAGTAAGGTCGATAACAGTATTATGCCATGTCAACTTACTGGCAAGATGCTACCTCTGAGGGAAGCTGGACAATGGGTACACAGGACCCCTCTGTACTATTTTTGCAATATTTTGTGAATCTATAATTAGTACAGATAAAAACTTAATCATTTGAAGAATATTTAATGAAGAATAATGGAATGTACCAGTGGGTGTGAAGGTTGATCCTGTTCTCTTGCTCACTCTTTTCCATGTGGACTTCTTACTTCTGATTCTGTTGCACCCTCCAGTGAAAAGTAAGTTATTTCTTTTTTTTTCTGTGGGTAACTTGGATGTTTTTAGATGTTGGAAAGAAGAGAAAACAAGAAAGAGAAGGGGGTTTGGGGGTTCTTCTCAATTTAAGAACCAGGTTACAAGAGATCCTCTGCTAAGGGAGGTCCCAATCTACTGTCTCCACCTCTGAATGAGGCTCAGAATGAGCTGCTTGGGTCCAAACACCCTGAGATTGAATGGAAAATATCAAGAGTGTGTCTGGGATGTAGGTGGGTTCATGACCAAATGGGATGAATACCCAAGGAAATCAGGTACCTGGGGATTCTGGCCACCTGGATGAATGTGTATCCAAAGAGACAAGTACAGTAGAAGCATCTAGAATCACCCACCTCAGCTCACAGCCAATCCCATGAAATCTGAGAGATTTCCCTCCTACGTGAGACTCTCTTGAGAACCACCATGGTGAAATGAGCTAAGAAGGAGTCATTAATACCTTTCTTGTCCTCTCCCCTCTGTTTCTGTTGATGTCAATGATTCCTACTGGATTTTCTCCTCCTTGCTGCTCACATCTCATCAGTATTGAAACGTAAGATTCTTCTTTCCCATCCTTGCCCCTCCCTCCTTCTGCCATGTTTGCTTTCTTATGTTTGTGCAAGGGTCTATTCCTAGCCATGGATTATCTCTCAGGTAATTTTCCTCTTTAGCCTAGAGACTGGAAAAAATCTGCATTACCTTCCCCTTCAGAAAGATGGGGTACCTCAGGAGAACCAACCTCCTTTTCAAGTCAGGGATAAGGACAATATTATGATAATGATGATGATGACCATAATTTAAAGTCTTTAAGAGTTTCCTAGGCACCAGGCACCAGAAGCAGAAACTTTAACATATTATGTTATGTATTCCCCCCAAAACTTCTTCACAAGGCAGGCATTATTCGTCTGAGGTATGTAAGGTATGTCAAATGGTGACACTAAGTACATGAAGAAGGAGTGGTGGCTGCCTTCCCAACCAATGCAAGCCATTTAAGTCATTAGATTTCGCCTCTGACCCATATAACAAAGCATCTGGTGGTCTCCCCTGGTTCCTTGCCATAAGTCCTAACTGCTCACCATGACCCACCTGGGCTCTGCTGCCATTTACTCCCAATCGCCTGCCTTCTGATCATGTGGTTTTTTTTCCTACTTATGGTCTCATCTCTCATGGTCCCTTGGACTCAACATCCTGGAATTTGTCTGTGATCATGGTCTTGCCTCCAAACCATACTTCCTTCTGGATGGGCAACATCAGAGATCCTAGGTGAATATTTCACTCTGTGCATGCCTGGGGATTTTGGTGGAGAAGTTTTTTTGGCGAAAACATTCTTTAACACTTAGCGTATGCCAGAACCATGGAGGGCGGCAGAAACCCAAAAAATGAAGCTGATATGCTGTACCACCATATAAACTCATAGTTTGATGGGAGAGACAGACAAATAGTTATGATACAATAGGAATCAATGTCCTCAGGGAGGGGCAGTGAGAAAAGGTGAGAGATAGCTTGAGGTGAACTTATTGAAGCTGTTGGTCTAGGGGTGTTTACTATGCTGCCTTTTGTAATTCAATTTGTATGTTATATGTTGTTTGAATATTGTTTTCCATAGGTTTGCTGAGCCTCCAAGTGTTAAGTGGTAAGTGGTAACTGTTATTTGACCCCACTGTTTGTTTTTGCTCCTGTGCACAGAAATAGAGTTATTAGTTTTTTTTATGTTAAAGGAGACTTTAGATATCATCAAATCTTACACTCATTGTCATCATCATTATCATTAGCATCATAAATGTTTAATATTTTTTCATTCATCCAACAACAAACACTAATTAATATTAGCTACTCTGTTCTAAGTCCTGTTCTAGATGTTAGAGATATAGCAGAAAATAGAATGGACAAAAATCTGTATCCAGATGGAACCAATTAGAAGAGAAAGAAAAAATGTAGGTTAAATCTGTTGGACACTGAAAAGTCCTATGCAGATAGTAGGGTAAAGGTGGCAAAAATGCAGTGTGGGAGAGGTTGATATGTTTTGAAAGGGTGATCAGGGAAAGTGACATTTCAGCAGACTTGAAGGAGGTGAGAGAGCCAGTTATGTGTATGAGGGTTAAGGGTATTCCAGGCAGAGGGAACAGCATGTGCAGAGGCCATGAAGCAGGAGAGGGCCTGGGGTCAAGGGAAGCAAGGAGGTGAGTTGCATTCCCTTCTCTTTTCATCCCAGGGCATCTAGAGCACTGTTATTTTGGTCTCCATCCATTTCACAATTTGTTAATGATTTTCTTTCTTCCTTTCTCTTTCTCCACCTCCTCTTCTTTTTTCTCCCCTTCCTCCTCCTCTTCCTCCTCCTCCTCTTCTTCCTCCTCTTTTTCCTCCTCCTCTTCCTCTCCCTCCTCCATCTTTAGAAGAAACAAATGACTGCAAGGAAGAAGGTAAGTGCATGGAATCTAGAGGACTATGAGTTCCTTCAGTCTGGGTTACAAAAAAAGTGAATATCTCAAGTAACCAAGGTCAGGGCTTCAGTACCTGAGGGGATGTCCTTTGAAGGACATCCAAAGCATTCAGACCACCTTGCCTTCTTCATGCTTTACCTTCTTCATCCTCCCCCCACCCCTTATAGGTAACCACTATTCTGTGATTCTATTTATGAGTTTGTTAAACATGAAATTTTTGTCTTTCCAAAGTTGTCTATATGTTGGTTTATAAAGCAAGCCTCAATCCATTTTGGATTGAAGTCATTTAAAGTATCTTTCTGGGTATAATGGAATTAGGCTATAATCACCAATAAAAAGTATTAGATAATCCAAACTTACAAATTAATAGATATACTTCTAAATAACTTATGGGCCAAAGGAGAAATCAGAAAAAAAATGAGAATTTTGAATTGAATGACAGTAAGAATATCACTATCAAACTCTGGAGGATTCAGCCAAAGCTTTGCTTAGAGGGAAATTTATCATCTTAACTGCACACATTTAAGAGAATGGAAGGAAGGAAGATAAAAAGTCAGAACAGTGAACATTAATTTTTTTTTTCTTTTTTGATTCACATTTACCCTGGTCAGTGTTCTATTTTTTTATTTTGGGCCTGTTTAGACAGGTGTATTTAGTCAAAAATCCAGAAATAGCAAAGTTAAAACCACTAGATCAATAAAATAGTATTAAGTAAAGGTTTATTGTTCGTGTAAAAAAAGTTCCTGAACTCAGAGCTTTCAAATTCAAAACTGGCATGAAACTCATGAATATGACATTACAGGATGGCTAATAAAGTGAAAATGAGGAAGCTGTTCACTCTTTACAATGATGGTTATTACAATGGAGGTTTCCAGGTGGCAGGGGATTGCTTAAAAGTAATTATCTCAACTTTTTTTGAAAAGGTTACAAGTTTCTTTTATGATTATCAGAAATAACTTAAGTTTCAATTATGTTCATGAAATAAGCTAGGTTTAGTTTGGCTTACATGGCTTAAAACATTTTTTTTCTGCTCAGGGAATTTTCAAGTCTGGTCTCCATTTTGTACTTAAATTTAACAGTTTATTTGTAATACTTTTGAGTTTTTTGTGTGTAACATTTTCATGAAAAATTAAAGTGAAAAACCAGTACAGCAGAGGAATATAGTTAGTAATAATATAACAACTATGTATGGTGTCAGGTGGGGACTAGACTTATCAGGGGGATCACTTCATAAGTTACATAAACATTTAAACCACTATCCTGTATACCTGAAACTAATATAATATTGTATGCCAACTGTAATTTAAAAATTTTAAAAATTTTGAAAAATGAAAAAAGAGGGAAAGAATGTTGGGTGGGCTAAAAACAATTGTACACCACATTAGGTTTGAAACAAGGAGGTGACATGGTCAGGCCCTGTGGGAGATGGTATGAGGGAGAGGAAGTATGGAGTAGGAAGGTGAAACAACAGTAGTCAACAGGACAGCTGGTGAGGCTGGTGCCTTGGGGATGAAGAAGAGAGGTTGTAGGAACCCAGCAATGATAGACCAACATTTCAGTTCAGGAGGCATGCAGAGATATGGGCATGGAGTTTGAAGGGAGATCTGTGCTGGGAAGGGAGATTCAGAAAGAGCAGGAATTTCTAGACGGGGAGGGAATGCCTTCAGTGTTAGTCATTTCCATCTATTTCTCCCAGTTAAGCTTCTCCCAACTACTATCCCCACCAAGAAACCACCCAAGAAAAGGAACAAATGGAACCTGTTGAAATGTGCCTACATGATGGTCACCTTCTTATTTGTGTCCTACAATAAAGGAGACTGGGTAAGAAGGAGCCTGTTACCTAAGGAGGGAGGAGGGTAAATGGAAGAGGGAGTGGGAGGAATGAGAGGGAAGGAGAGCATAGAAGAAAGGAGGAAGGAAGCAAGGTACCAAACAAATAAAGTATAGGAGGGGAGACTGCCTCCCTAAATCAAATTAACCCTCCTTCTTCCTCTCTTTTTTTCCCTTCCTTCCTTCCTTCCTTCCTTCCTTCCTTCCTTCCTTCCTTCCTTCCTTCCTTCCTTCCTTCCTTCCTTCCTTCTTTCCCTTTCGTCCTTTTTCTTCCCTCTCTCTTATCTCTCTCTCCATCCTCAGACTTGGATAGGAGCCACTCTCTTCTGTACTAACGCAGTCTCAGAGATTCCTATGAAATACTACCACTCATTTATTCCCTCCCTCCATCCCACGTTCTCTTTCTCTCTTTCTTTCTTGCTCCATGAATAAATTTTTTTTATTTGCATTTACCTTTACACTGGTAATCTCCTTCCCCTCTCCCTCCCATCTCCTCTCTTCCCTCTTCCTCCCCCTCTTAATTTAGGGCCTATTTAGATAGGTATGTTTTGTCAAAACGCCAGAAAAAGCAAAGTTAAAACCACCAGATCAGTAAAATCGTGTTAAATAAGAGTTTATTGTTCATTGCTCTTAAGAACCAAGTATTTACTGTTTTTATGGAGATGCTGATGATTAAACTCCCTTTAAATACATCATATTTTGTAAGGTGACAGGCATCAAAAGAGATAACCAAATCACTAAGTGGGAGTGTTTCATAGGCATCACTCTGTTAGAGAAGCAGATGATAGCTCTTATCTAAGCCCAAGGAGAAAATAAACTCCTGAAAAGCTTCCTGAAAGAGATGCCATCTCTGCTCCATTTGGTACAGACTTAGCCAATCAAAGGGGTGGGGGGAGGAAAAGCATTCCAGAAAGAGAAAACATGATATGCATGAGAGTAGAAGTATAGGAGTAGAGGCATGGGAGTAGAAGTATGGAAGCATTACTTGCAAGAAATGGCCAGTAGTCATTCACTCATGCATGCATTCATGCCTCAAAATGTACAAGTGTAGCAGATCCCATTCTGGATGGTGGGGACTCAGGAAAACAAAACCCTTAAGGTTCCCGGGCCCATGGAGCTCACATGATAGGGGCAGGGGAACAGAAATGAAACATGTGGTGAGCTTCAGAAAAGGAAATGAATCAGGGGGATATCACAGAGCAGGTAGGCCAGTGGGGGTCTGGGGAAGCAATATTGAGATGGAGAAATGAACAAGTAGAAGGAGACTGCCTTGAGAATTGCTTGGAGATAGCTCAAGCGACCATGTCCTGAGCAAAGTGACAATGTAAGGCAAAGACGCCAAGGCAGAAATGTGTGACCTTGAGGAACTAAAACAAAATCTATATGAGTGAAGACGGGGAGAGGGTGTCCAGATCATGAAGGGGCCACATAGACCCTGGCAAGATGGAAAATTTCATCTTAAGTTTGGTGGCAAGCCCGTAGGCGAGATTGATTTGAGGTGTGAAAGGATAGCTCTGGTACTGTAGCAGGCAGTGAGTTGGAATCAAGCCAACAATGGAAGCAGAAGGACTGAGAGAGGGTGGTCTGAGTGGCCTGGGCAGGATAATATTGGTGATTGTATGGAGATGAGGAGGGCCTTGTAGCAGCAGTTCAAGAAGAAGTGCTAATGGAGTGGGTAGGCCCAGGCTTGGGCTTGAGACATGGGTTAGGCCAGTGGTTCTCAAATGGAGGTGACTTTACCACCTAGGGAACACTCAGCAATGTCTGGAGGCATTTTTGGTTGTCATGACTGGAGGAAGAGGTGCTAGTGGGAGAGGCCAGGGATGCTGCTAAATATCCTGCATTGCAGAGGACAGCTCTCACAACAGAATGGATCAAGATGGGTCAAATGTCAGTAGTGATGAGGACGGTGTCACTTATGGGGGTTGGGAGAACTGGCTAGAAGATGGGGCAGAACATGGGAGCAGTGAGAGGTGAGGCTAGATAAATCATCAAGACCACCGGATATTGCAACAAGAGAGAAGGGGGAAAGAGAGGTAGGCAGGAAAGGAAGAAAGAAGGAGTAGGGAGAAAAGGAAGGAGAGAAGTTGACTTGCCTCACCCCTACCATTTCTTTCTGTTTCCGGTTCACTCCTTCATCAATCTCCCAGTGTTACTGTCACTACTGTAACCCAGAAGTGGACATCAGGTATGTTATGGCAGGGAAGAGGGTTTTGTCCACTACTGGGGTGAGAAGGCTTGGTTCCAACTGCCTAGTGTTTGAGTAGGGAACCTAAGGTGGGTTTAGACACTCCAATTGTAGGATCACAGAATTATATGAAAAATCCCAGTTTCATCACTTTTAATCTCAAGCCACTAACATGGCCAGTGAAGAGAATTACAAATGATAAAGACATGGAGAACTGTAGGAATTCATTTATGAATTCTCTCAAATTTTATGTTGGGTTTTTAAAGTTGTGGTAAAATACAAATAGCGTGAATTTACTATTAGTGATATTTGATGCAGTCACAATGTTGTGCAACCATCGCCACTTTCTAGCTCTGGAAAAGTTTTAGCATCCCAAAAGAAAGCCCTGTACCCATAAGTAGTCCCTCCACTCAGCCCCTGGCAACCACTAATCTATTCTATCTATGGATTTACCTATTTTGGCCATTTTATAGAAATGGAGTCATATACTATGTGGCCTTGTGTGTCTGACTTTATTCACTTTGCATAATGTTTTCAAGGTTCATCCAGGTTGTAGCATGCATAAGTACATTATTCTTTTACATTGCTGAATAGTATTCCAGTGAATGGATATGCCACAATTATTTATCCATTTACTAGCTGAAGGACATTTGAGTTGTGTTCACCTTTTGACTATTGTGAATAATGCTGCTATGAGCACTTGTGTACAAGTTTTTGTTTGAACAACTGTTTCCAAATTTTTGAGTACATACCTAGTAGTCAAATTGTTGGGTCATTTGGTAATTCTGTTCAACTTATTGAAGAACTCATTCAGTAAATTTTTATTGAGCAACTACTCTTTCATGGATCCTAGATTTGTTAAAATGGTGAATTTTATGTTATGTGGGTTTTACTACAATTTAAAAAAACTATAAAAAGGGGTGGAGGCTGGAGTCGCCCTTGGGCTGTAATTTGTAGACCTCTGCACTAGACTGTGAGCCCCTCTGGGAGCAAGAAGTCTACTTTCTCTGTCCCCGAGACTCCAGTGCTCAGAGCAAATCTTATATATTTGCTCCCTGCACTAACCCTGCATGATTCAGTGTGCCAGGCTGGGGGTACAGTGGAGCTGCAGCAGAGGAAGTCCCTGAGTTCATGGAGGTCACCCTCTAGTGGGAGGGCAAGAGAAAACTAGCGATCATATGAGATTTCCATTAGGCCAAACAGAGTGCTGTGGCAGAGAGGAGCTTTCTACTGGGTATTCAGAAGAACCCCTCACTGAAGAGAAGGTATTTGTACTGAGTGATGGGGAAGGGCCACCTGGCTGAGATGTAGGAAGAGTGTTCCATGTAGTGGAATAGCTGATGCGTTGGAGAGACAGAATGAGTGGAGCAGAGTGAGTAAAGAGAGTGGTCTGGGATGCAAACTGATGCACAAATAAATTTCTCCCTTTTTTCTTCCCTTCCTTAGAAATGACCCCTGCTGTTCTTTTTATTGACCCTCCTCTACCTCAGCTCAACCTTCACAAGTCCTCTAACTCCCAGGTAGTCTCACCTCCCAAGAAACCAATCTGTCCCCTGGACTGCCAATTTGGAGGGTAAGGATTTGGGTCCTTTGAGGAAGAACACCTGTCTGTCCAGAGGCGCAGTAGGAAGGTGTCTCTGAGGGCCGTGAGCAGATGGGCCCAGAGAGTAGCTGAGTGAACATCTGCAGGGGTTTCCTCAAAACTTCTCTTCCAGATGTCTTTCAACATTTCTTCACTGTTTCTATAATAAAATGTACGCATGTTGAAATGGCTGAACGCTCAGTTCTTCCATCACCCAACACTGAGAATTAATAATGTGTAAGGTGGCAGGGGTGCCAAGAATTATATATATCATTTAATTCTGGCGACAACGTATAAAGAAGTTCTATTATTCTGCCTGCCTTTATGAAGAAAAGTAGGGCTTCAGAGGGATTGACAGTTTGTCCAAGGTCACACAAGTGACAGAGCTGATTTTTGACTCAGGTTTGACTCATTCCAAAGGCTCTACTTTTTTTTTTTTTTTTTTGGTATAAAGATTTAGGGTTTCCTACTGAGGAAAGAAGGCTCTGAAGACATAGCCTTTTCTGCCACCCTTGGGGGAAAGCAATTAATAAGGAAATACTCTATTCCTCAGTGGGTAATTGTACATGCTTCAGCTCCAATGGCTAAATGGGCATCTAAAAAATTCCAAAAGAAGAAGCTTCCTCTGACTTCTCAAGTCAACTAAACTTAATTAAAGAGGGAGTGAGTGTGGCTGTGTTCACACAAGTAGATCTGACTGGGTTCCCAGGAAGCTGTTGTCTTTTCTTATAGCATTCATGTACAAATAAATAAATAAAAAGAAACTACTAAAAGGCACAGAAAACATACAGTAAGTTGATGACAAATGAAAGGGAAGGCTGACTCCTTGTAGATGTTAGGTAAAAATGATGGTACCATGTCCTTTATCCTAGTGAAACCCTGTTGTAACTAATTCATAAACAAGTTTCATGAATTAGTTTATTATAAGAAAGGTTTTATATGCTAATCAGAAGCAGCCTAGGTGATTGACGTTATGTTTTTCTAACTTCCCCTACATGTCTTTAATGGCCTTTTACATCCAATTACCTTTTTCCTTTTGATGGTAGTGATGGAGGCCCTCTCAAATTGTATTTAAAACTGAATTTGTTAATGCGTCAGCTCATCACAGCAATCGATATCAGACATTCCCTGGTTTTATTAAGATATTATTGACATATCACATTATATTAGTTTCAGGTGTACAACATAACAATTCAATATTTGTACATACTGTGAAATAACCATCACAGTAAGTCTAGTTAACATCTATCACCTCATATAGTTATTTTTTTTCTTGTGATGAGAACTTTAAGATCCACTCTCTTACTCATTCTCACAAAGATGTTAATGAGCTGGTGCTTACCACCTGCTCAAGTTATCTGAAAGGAGGAGTGCTTAGGAAAAGCCTTTGAAGAGCAGTGGTTCTCAATGGCTGACTTTGCTCCCTAAGGGGCATTTGTGAGTCTGGAGAAACTTTTGGTTGTCACATGGCGATGGGGGAAGGGGGACAGGGAGCATCTAGTGAGTGGAGGCCCAGGATGCTGCTCAGAACACTACAGTACACAGGACAGCCTCCTCCCCACCCCAAGAGCAAAGAATGATCAGACCCAAATATCAATAACGCTGAGGATGAGAACTATGGGTTAAGTTCGTGTTTCTTTTTGTTCAAAACAAAATTTCCGAGGACGTTCTCCTGTTTGTATCCTTGGCAAATGGTGCTTGTGGGCATTGAATAAGGACCTGTTGACTGAATAAATGTATAGCACAGCCTGTTAACAAGGGCCAGAGCAGGAATGGAATGCCTGGTGCTCCAGAAAATTGGTAGTGACCTAGTTTGCCTGGAGACAGGTGTTAAAGATAAAAAGGCTTTTCAAAGTGAGAAGGTACTAACATTTGAGATTTAAAAAAAGAATAGCTATTCAGGAAGCAATGATTCAGGTAGAAGCCCAAAGAGTTCTCCAATTAGGAGACAAAGGCAGGGGCATTTATGAGAAAGGGGAGGGGAACAATTATGTCCACAGAAGAAAGGCATTGCTATTGGTGCAGATGACATAATATAGTGATGATAATTTTAAATAACCTTTTAAAATTTCAGTCCAGTAGTCATAGCTGCTTTCTTGTTATCTTTGCGAACAGTTCTTTGGGGGACACAAGCTTGCTTTAGTCCCAGTCCAAAGGTTATTTTGGCCTGTTTTAACATTCCAAAGGTTTGAGGCATCAGATGTGCTAGGCAGTTCCTCCCACGTGGCAGCAACGAGTCCATTTGAGTAGCTTCCATTTATTTACTTTGACACGGGTGTGAAACCATAGTCTAGGTTTCCAACCAAATTGGTAGAAAAAAATAAATAGAAGTTAATGAATGAATCCCAGCGAAGTCTCTCAGCAGCTACAGAAAGCAGGCACCAGTCAGTCATCCGTGCTAGTTGCTCCTACTGTACTACTGATTATTTAAATGAAGGGTCCCAGCCCCACAGAGACGGCTCACAGGAGCCCCTCTGGTCCCACCCCTAGCTCCTCCCACGACCGCCTGTTTCGTCCTCCTCCCCAGTCAGACGCATGCCTCCTTCCAGGGCACAGCCCGTGACGTCATAATGCAAGGGGCGGAGAGCGTGAGGTGTTACCATAGTGACCAAAAAGCTCAGAAACATCCGTGAATGACGGTGGAGCCCCCAACAACTGACCCCAAAGCATGCAGACAGGGTCAGGATCTGGCAAGCGGGGCAAGGGAAAGAAAGTGGGTATGCCTGGGTCAGGATCTTTTCTCAGTCCCATCAGCCACCCTGTCACCCAGTGCTCACTTCCGGATCCGGGTGGGGTCGCCTGCTCCCAGTCCGCCCGCAGTGAGCGGAACTACAACGCCTAGGAGACTCTGCGGCTACCTTGCTCCATTTTTCTCCTCCCTCCTTCCCGTTACTCCAGCAAATAACAGTTGGCGAAAACATTTACGAGCATTTTTTATCCACAAACTCAGCCCTGGATGGAGGCATTTATATCACAGTATCTTTCTTTTTATAAACAAGTGCTCCCGTTCATCTGCCCTTTTCAGACTACAATACCCAGAAGTCTCTGGGCTGCTTTTTCCCAGGCCCTCAGTAGAAAGGTTGCCTTGGAGACAGCAAGACGCCGGAAGCCTGAAGAATAAGGCGGGGCCAAACTGCAAGAAGGATTTCGATTGGCGGAGAGGCCATACGGGCGCACATGCGCATTGAGTTGGCCTCGCGCGCAACTTTGGTCAGTGAGAGTCTTGCGGTCCTCGAGCTTCGGTTACCTGGGCAGTGTTGCAGGTCGCGCGCGGGGCATAGGGGTAAGGCCGAGTCTGCGCATGCGAGGCTCCCCGGGCCTCGTTCCTGAGGCTAGAAGTGCGGGCTCTGAAGTACCCCGAGAAGTGAGTGCGACCCCTGATTTTCCCGCTCCGGTCTCTGAATGGGATTTACAGCCTCTATGCTAACAACTCCTCAGTTGCATGTGATGTCATAGCTCCCCCTGAGGAGGAGAGAGCAGATTTGAAGAGGTTGTTGAATCTAAGCTGCGGTCTACCTTGTACTCCACTCCCCACCCTGAGAAAGGTGGATCGGTACCCTTTCACCCTCCCTGGGCCTCGGTTTCCCTTTTTGTGAAATGATCTTTGAAGCTGCTTCTGTGCCCTTTACCTGCTCTCGCCTTTACTAGTTCTCGGACCCCGGGCAAGGTACACACACTCTGTGTCTAGGTTTCCCCATCTAAAATGAGTATGATGATAGAACTTGACTCTTAAGGTGGTTGTGAGGATTAAGAAGCCTAAAGACAGTAATCACTCAAATGCTAGTGTCTCTATTTTTGTTTGTGGATTTGGACAAGTGCCTCTTCCCCTCTGGGATCTCAGTGTGTTGATCTGCACGACGAGGTCAAGAAGATATTTTTTTCAGTTCTGTTTCAGGCTCTCTCATTAGTGAGAGAATACGTGTGTCTGTTAACAGCTAATGTTTACTAACCTTTTATATCAGGCTGTACCTCTTTTCATTGTATTTACTGTTGGACTATATTTATGGCACGTGATACTGATTTTCCATTTGGGGTCGTGCAACGAGTTTCATTTTGAAAGTACACTTTGTATATTCAGTGGTTCTCAGGAGCTGTAAAAAAAATAGTACTGTGCCCGTCTGCACCCCTGGAGATGGCCCCACCATTTGGTGGTAACCCAGTGCAGTTTTAAAGTCTTCAGAAGATTCTATTGTGTAGTAGGGTCACAAAACGACGACCACCGACTGTAGTGATCTGTGCTACTCTAATGCTCATTCATTTCTTCATTCCTAAATCCTAGAGAGGTCTTTGCTTGTCTCTTTTTTGGCTTCAGTCACTAACCCCTTCTCCTAACCTAACAGCTGGGGAAGACTCCATTACCTTGTCTCTTCCAGCTTGTAGAAGCTGCTAGCATTCTGTGTTGCTGTGGACTGAAGGTTTATGTTCCCCCTCCCTAAGTTCATATGTTGAAACCCCAATTCCCAAAGTGATGGTATTTGGAGGTGGGGCCTTTGGGAGGTAATTGGGTTTGAATGAGGACATGGGGTGGAGCCCCCCACCCCCATGGGACTGGTGCCCTAGAGGCAAGAATTCAAGTCCGTTTCTAGACAGAGTGGAGGCACCAGGCCCCTCAGCTCTTGGGAGGTGGAGGTGGGATGAACGTGGTTGGAACTTAGCTCCAGAGCTAGGGCCTTCTATGTACATCATCGCACTAAGCTGGGAATGGGGGGCGATGCTCATCCCCAAACAGAATTTTTTTTCCTTTTTGGAAACTCAGTAGATGATGTGCATTTTCAAACCCTTTCATCTGGAGTGAGTTAGTCGGAGGCACCAGAGCTAGACATTTCTGGAGAGTAAGCTCATGAGGACACGGTGGAGGTCACTCAGTGCCCTTAACCCGGAGAGGCCTGGAGGCAGGATCCACTCGGGGGACAGGAGCCGCTCTTGGGGGAATTGACCATCCCGGAGGACGAAGGGCCCCCACGTTAGGGACTTGGGAGGACCCCCACCCCTCCCGCCAGCAAGCCTGGGAAATCTCCGTGGGAAGCAAGGTGGCATCAGCGCGCCATCCGCGGGAAAGGCTTCCAGTAGCATTCGAACCTGCTCACCCACCAGAGGCTCGACCCTGGGAAGGAGCAGGCGAGCAGGGTAGCCTCTGTTACCCCTGAGCCCTGATGCTGCGCGGAGGACGCACGGGGCGTGGCCCTTCACGTGCAGGCACTGCGCCTGCGCCCTCCCCAGTCAGACGCATGCCTCCTTCCAGGGCACAGCCCGTGACGTCATAATGCAAGGGGCGGAGAGCGTGAGGTGTTACCATAGTGACCAAAAAGCTCAGAAACATCCGTGAATGACGGTGGAGCCCCCAACAACTGACCCCAAAGCATGCAGACAGGGTCAGGATCTGGCAAGCGGGGCAAGGGAAAGAAAGTGGGTATGCCTGGGTCAGGATCTTTTCTCAGTCCCATCAGCCACCCTGTCACCCAGTGCTCACTTCCGGATCCGGGTGGGGTCGCCTGCTCCCAGTCCGCCCGCAGTGAGCGGAACTACAACTCCTAGGAGACTCTGCGGCTACCTTGCTCCATTTTTCTCCTCCCTCCTTCCCGTTACTCCAGCAAATAACAGTTGGCGAAAACATTTACGAGCATTTTTTATCCACAAACTCAGCCCTGGATGGAGGCATTTATACCACAGTATCTTTCTTTTTATAAACAAGTGCTCCCGTTCATCTGCCCTTTTCAGACTACAATACCCAGAAGTCTCTGGGCTGCTTTTTCCCAGGCCCTCAGTAGAAAGGTTGCCTTGGAGACAGCAAGACGCCGGAAGCCTGAAGAATAAGGCGGGGCCAAACTGCAAGAAGGATTTCGATTGGCGGAGAGGCCATACGGGCGCACATGCGCATTGAGTTGGCCTCGCGCGCAACTTTGGTCAGTGAGAGTCTTGCGGTCCTCGAGCCTCGGTTACCTGGGCAGTGTTGCAGGTCGCGCGAGGGGCATAGGGGTAAGGCCGAGTCTGCGCATGCGAGGCTCCCCGGGCCTCGTTCCTGAGGCTAGAAGTGCGGGCTCTGAAGTACCCCGAGAAGTGAGTGCGACCCCTGATTTTCCCGCTCCGGTCTCTGAATGGGATTTACAGCCTCTATGCTAACAACTCCTCAGTTGCATGTGATGTCATAGCTACCCCTGAGGAGGAGAGAGCAGATTTGAAGAGGTTGTTGAATCTAAGCTGCGGTCTACCTTGTACTCCACTCCCCACCCTGAGAAAGGTGGATCGGTACCCTTTCACCCTCCCTGGGCCTCGGTTTCCCTTTTTGTGAAATGATCTTTGGAGCTGCTTCTGTGCCCTTTACCTGTTCTCGCCTTTACTAGTTCTCGGACCCCGGGCAAGGTACACACACTGTGTCAAGGTTTCCCCATCTAAAATGAGTATGATGATAGAACTTGACTCTTAAGGTGGTTGTGAGGATTAAGAAGCCTAAAGACAGTAATCACGCAAATGCTAGTGTCTCTATTTTTGTTTGTGGATTTGGACAAGTGCCTCTTCCCCTCTGGGATCTCAGTGTGTTGATCTGCACGACGAGGTCAAGAAGATATTTTTTTCAGTTCTGTTTCAGGCTCTCTCATTAGTGAGAGAATACGTGTGTCTGTTAACAGCTAATGTTTACTAACCTTTTATATCAGGCTGTACCTCTTTTCATTGTATTTACTGTTGGACTATATTTATGGCACGTGATACTGATTTTCCATTTGGGGTCGTGCAACGAGTTTCATTTTGAAAGTACACTTTGTATATTCAGTGGTTCTCAGGAGCTGTAAAAAAAATAGTACTGTGCCCGTCTGCACCCCTGGAGATGGCCCCACCATTTGGTGGTAACCCAGTGCAGTTTTAAAGTCTTCAGAAGATTCTATTGTGTAGTAGGGTCACAAAACGACGACCACCGACTGTAGTGATCTGTGCTACTCTAATGCTCATTCATTTCTTCATTCCTAAATCCTAGAGAGGTCTTTGCTTGTCTCTTTTTTGGCTTCAGTCACTAACCCCTTCTCCTAACCTAACAGCTGGGGAAGACTCCATTACCTTGTCTCTTCCAGCTTGTAGAAGCTGCTAGCATTCTGTGTTGCTGTGGACTGAAGGTTTATGTTCCCCCTCCCTAAGTTCATATGTTGAAACCCCAATTCCCAAAGTGATGGTATTTGGAGGTGGGGCCTTTGGGAGGTAATTGGGTTTGAATGAGGACATGGGGTGGAGCCCCCCACCCCCATGGGACTGGTGCCCTAGAGGCAAGAATTCAAGTCCGTTTCTAGACAGAGTGGAGGCACCAGGCCCCTCAGCTCTTGGGAGGTGGAGGTGGGATGAACGTGGTTGGAACTTAGCTCCAGAGCTAGGGCCTTCTATGTACATCATCGCACTAAGCTGGGAATGGGGGGCGATGCTCATCCCCAAACAGAATTTTTTTTCCTTTTTGGAAACTCAGTGGATGATGTGCTTTTTCAAACCCTTTCATCTGGAGTGAGTTAGTCGGAGGCACCAGAGCTGGACATTTCTGGAGAGTAAGCTCATGAGGACACGGTGGAGGTCACTCAGTGCCCTTAACCCGGAGAGGCCTGGAGGCAGGATCCACTCGGGGGACAGGAGCCGCTCTTGGGGGAATTGACCATCCCGGAGGACGAAGGGCCCCCACGTTAGGGACTTGGGAGGACCCCCACCCCTCCCGCCAGCAAGCCTGGGAAATCTCCGTGGGAAGCAAGGTGGCATCAGCGCGCCATCCGCGGGAAAGGCTTCCAGTAGCATTCGAACCTGCTCACCCACCAGAGGCTCGACCCTGGGAAGGAGCAGGCGAGCAGGGTAGCCTCTGTTACCCCTGAGCCCTGATGCTGCGCGGAGGACGCACGGGGCGTGGCCCTTCACGTGCAGGCACTGCGCCTGCGTGCGCGTCTGCGCCCACCTGGAGGTGCACGTGCATCAGTGATACGGCTGCTGCACCCAATCGTCCTCGGGGGGCCACACGCCCTTGGATGCCGCGTGTGCAGGAAGGCCTTCACCCAGCGCCCCTAGCTGGAGCAGCACCTGTGCGTGCACTGCGGCGAGAGGCCCTTGGAGTGCCACCGGTGCGGACGGCCTTCGGTAAGTGCGCGCACCTGGCGCGGCACTGCGGGCCACACTCTGGAGCGGGGAGGGCGCACACTGCCGTTGCTGCTTGATGTGAGGGTAACTGTCACCGTACGTGAAGCTGCCCCTTGCTGAAGGCGGGGCAGACAGGCTGGGTCCGACCTGGTGCAGCTTTGGCCAGTCGGCCTTGGGGTGCAGGCGAGCCTGCTCTATGGCTTCCACTGGCCCTGGTCCCGGGGCCTCAGTGTCAAAGCTTTCTCCGCGGCAGCCACAGGAATTCTCCAGGCTGCTGCTGCTGCTCTCTGAACTCCTTGGCCCCAGAAACAGCTCTGTGAAGAGACTGGCTCGGAGCCACTGTCCTCCGTAAGCCACAGTATCTTCAAACTCTAGACCTTTACCATGTAGCCCACTCTGTCCTTTCTTCAGTACCACTCCCTCATTTATTCCTGCACCTCAGGATAGATGCTTCTCTCTTTCTAGAAATTCTTCCCTAATCTGAGCCCTCTCACCACCCCTTCACAAGATCACCAATATCTGCACTGGATTCTCTCCTGTAAAGCTCCCTGACACCCTCCAGTGCCCAATTAGTTATGTTCTTTGGAGTTATAATTTTCTGTCTGTCTCTTCTGCAGAGAAGAAACTCCACGAGGATACCATGCTGGGCACCAAGCATGGCCAACTGCAAGGAATTGAGCAGGCACTCGTTAGGGACCTTCATTCTACGGTCTTTCTCAATCCCTGACTTCAGTTAACAGTGTAATGACATCTTCATCCTTCACCACAAAT
>NW_011889138.1:759030-833448 GCF_000151845.1 Pteropus vampyrus | reverse complement strand
GTAGCCCACTCTGTCCTTTCTTCAGTACCACTCCCTCATTTATTCCTGCACCTCAGGATAGATGCTTCTCTCTTTCTAGAAATTCTTCCCTAATCTGAGCCCTCTCACCACCCCTTCACAAGATCACCAATATCTGCACTGGATTCTCTCCTGTAAAGCTCCCTGACACCCTCCAGGGCCCAATTAGTTATGTTCTTTGGAGTTATAATTTTCTGTCTGTCTCTTCTGCAGAGAAGAAACTCCACGAGGATACCATGCTGGGCACCAAGCATGGCCAACTGCAAGGAATTGAGCAGGCACTCGTTAGGGACCTTCATTCTACGGTCTTTCTCAATCCCTGACTTCAGTTAACAGTGTAATGACATCTTCATCCTTCACCACAAATTCATCCTGCAGTGCATCTCAGGTTTTCAGTACTTCATACCACATTGGGGAAAGGAATCCCTCCAAACCACAGACACATTGGTGGCCATCTAAGAGATTGCCTACTGAGGTTGATGTGGTGGTTCCAGCCTTAGTAAACTTAGAGACAGGTGGCTCTGTCTCTTGGTGTTGATGGAAGTGCTCTAAGAAAAGTCAGGTCTGGGTACAAGGATAGAGACTGGGACAGAGCAAGCTGCACTTGGCTGAGTGGCCCTGCTGAGTCACCCTGCTACAGGATATGGCTTTATCATCAAGGCCAATTAGTTGCAGTAACCATTAGCTAACTCAGGGTACTTTGGAGGTTCTATGGATTTTTATGGGTATCCAAAGGTCAATAAACAAGCAGAGAATCAAAGAAATAAGGATTTATTTAAATCGTTTGGGTCAACTTAATTACTCTCACTTGCTGGCAACGTTTTCCAAGGTCACACAGCTAGTAGCTGACTCAGTTGAAGTCAGAATTTTTAACTTCTTTCTCATGTGAAGGCACTGCTACTCATTTACTCCCATGTTTTTTCTCCTTTCAACTCTTTGCCAGTTGCTGGATGCTGAGATTCATGAGTCCAGCTTAGGTGACATAAACCAACGTGACAGCTTTGTGCAGTATGTCTATAGCAGAAGAACTTACACTTTCATTCAGGCTCATTGTTAAGTCCAGAAATTTAAATGTGTTTTCTTCTAAAATTTCTCTAAGGCTACGGATAGGTGTCATTTTGTGATGGATGACTGTTTAATATTCAAGGACAGTGGGAATGAAGTGTTGATCTACATATGGGGAATAACCACTTACTTTGCCATTAGTGCGCATTCATGGAGGCTTTGTTCTGGCCACCATAGGCTCAGTGCTCGCCCACAGACTCGTCATTGGGACCAAGGTGCATGGACTGCGGATGACCGTGCATGTCTCCTGGTGGCTAGTGTGGATCATATAAGCAACAGGTTGCTCGTCACAAAGGAAGACAACGTAACTAAATCTAGCTCGTTGTATTGAGGAGACATTGCTCGATAAAGTCATTTTTTTCCAACCACATAATACATTTTTGGGCAGTGGTTCCAAGTATAAAAGGCTCGGTAAGTCCTATTAGGGGCTCCCGCAAACTGAGCAAATGTCACCTGGGACAGGCAAAGACGTTTGCCCCCACCCAAACTGCACAGAACTAGGGAGACTCTGGTTGCACTCCCCAGTGGAAATGCCCCAGCTCAAGCTCCCCGTACACTCCACCCAACACTCCTGGTACTGTCACACCAAACTGAAATTTCTACAACACCCGCGTGGCAGAATGCTCACATTGACCTGCCCCGTGTTACAGGGCACAGCACTGTGTATAACATGCCTCCTCTCAGACAAGGAAAGTAAGGCTCCGAGGTATAAGTCCTCTCCTGTGGCTACCCAGGAACTGGGTGGGGACTTACAGAAACGTTAGGGTTTTCCTGCAGCCCATGTTCCTCTCTATTAGGGGACTGTGTGGACTTCTTGTTGGCCCACAGGGAATTGAGGATTCCATGGAATCACGGAAGAAGTCTAATGTGGTTTGGCGGGGGGGCGGCAGGGAGAGTATCCATGAAATCCAGTCCCGATACGTGGTTGTTCATTTGAGCCCTGGGAGATAAGCTGGAGTTGGCCAAGAGAGACGGGTGGAGAGGAGTGCTATGTACAGAAGGGCAGGCCTGTGGACGCCTCTCAATTGCCTCCACTCCATACCTCTCATTACCCCAACAAAGAGTTAGAGAAACAGACATCTCACTCTAGAGTTTACACTCTGTCAACAGCCAGAGATGGCCTGCGACCAGAGACTAAGTCCAGTTTGTGCCCATCAGGGCATCTTGCCCTGACTCTGTCCTTTGTGGATTACTGTCACAACCCATTAAGTGCTTTTCAGATCTTTCATTTGTTTGTATTCCGTGGTGTGCTTGTAAATATTTAACAAAAGACTGGGATAGAGTGAAGCCTTGACTTATAGCACTTGCCTTTTTCTACAATGTAAATACTCCCATCATGAAGGATTGCAGTCTACCAGTATGACATCAGTGACCGTCACAGGATGGCATTATCCTGTTATGTCCTTCACATGTGGGAAAATGTGGGAGAAGGACTTAAACTTGGCTGATTCAGGAGGTGCATGGGTTCAGTAAAGTAAAATGACTATTACTGTGAATGCATCATGTTCAAGAAATGAGGTCAGGGTGGAGTAAAACAAAACACACAAGGTCAGATAAAGAAAAGGGAAATAAATAGCTAGTGCTTCTGGAATACTTGCATGCCTCTAAGTGGTTTGATATACAGGAAATAGAGTCACCCTGTGACATAGTTTCTACTGTAACCTCAGTACTATAGTTGGAGAAAACCAGGCCCAATGAGACCAAGCACTTGATCAGTGACTGAGCTCGGGTAGTCAACACCCACCTCACTAGGAAGGTGGTTTTGCCTTTCTTCATACTTACATCAGTTTTTAAGTTTTGCTGTTTTTGGAAGGTATGCTTTTTGTTAAAAACAAAGTCCCAATCTTATTTCTCCCTGGGAAATTCACCCTGTTGATTTTGTAGTGTTCTGTTTTACCTCTAAGTGTAATGTTTTGCCTTAAAATTTGCTTTGTCTGGTAGGGCTAGTAGGGCTGAACTAGCTGATGTTTGATAAATTATTTTCAGTGCAATGTCCCCCAAAATGCATATGTTGATATTCTAACCCCCAAGGTGGTTTTAGGAAGCGGGGCCTCTTGGTGGGGATAGTTCATGAGGGCTTTGTCCTCATAACAGTCATGCCTTTAAGCAGGAGACCCCAGATAGATAGATCCCTGACCCTTCCTCCATGTGAAGATGTGGAATTTAGGCATTGCCTGTGAACCAGGAAGCAGGTTCTCGTCAGCCTCCAGAACTTGGAGAAATAAATTCCTGTGGTTTGTAAGCCACCTAGTTTATGGTATTTTTGTTATAGATGCCCAAATAGACTGAGTTACAGAGTATACATTTTTCTCATTTTTTTTTATGGTCAACTTTTCTGTATCCTTAAATATGCTTATATATGGTGTTTGTCTTCAAACAACATACGATTTTTTAAAAATATGCAGGTTGTTAGCCTCTGCCTTTTCATTGTAGGAGTCATGGTTGGGGAGCTGGGTTCACTGTTTAATATTGGATGAGGAGGGACCAAAAAATACTGACAGCAGAAGCCAGAATGGCAGGACAAAACACGATAAGTGTGATTATACAAAAGCCAAAAGCACAGTGTTTCAAGAATGAAGAATTAAGTGAATGCTGCTGAGTAAAGGTGAGGAATGAACGTGTTAATTATATTGATGGACACGGGCATCATGGTGAATCAACACAGTGATTCTAAGAGATGTATAGGTGGGGAATTCCATTTATGGCATGACTGGACCTGCATCCCAGGAAAATGAGTAGATTCCTTTTAAAATGAATCCATTTAATATGTCCAGAAATAGTCCTAAGAGCATACAGCAAATAAACGTTGATTCAAGAAAATCTACTAAAATTTAGCACTATCTCCCCCTAGCTCCCAGAGGGCCCTCTTTTAAGTGTATAATGGCAGCGTCTCTCACCCTGCCCCCAGCTATCTGTTGCTGAGATTAAGTTCTGGGCAAGTGGATTTGAGACATGGACATTTGACATGGCAGAAGTTCTATGTTGGTGCAGTGCCACTGAGAATATTGGCTCATCGGGCAGGGGTTCCATGCCAGGAGGGGTGTTTTATAATCTACCCAGGATTTGATCAGGTATCACTAGGTGACAGACACAGAGGCAAATACCTATATGAGAAGATTTTATAACATATTTTCCAAAAGAAGCGGATCCACCGCTCCACATAGGGCCACATAGGAAAGCACCGTGTCTGGTCAGGAGGTAGAAAGGAGCCAGCGGAAGGCATGACCCAGAGCCTTTATAGTGGTTTCCTAGGGAAATGAAGGCAGGGCAGGGGAGACACCTTAGGATTGGCTAGTTCAAGTAATTTTGGTGGACTCTGAGCTATAAGGATGGTCTCTTGTCTGGTACCCAGCCCTGAGTCGATTTAGGACAGTTTGCTTAGTATGAGGGAACGGGAGGAGTGGAGAGCAATATTTAAAAATCATGAGATTTCTTTTTGAGGTGATAAAAATGTTCTAAAATTAATTTTGGTGATGGTTGCACATATCTATAAATATACTAAAAACCATGGAGTTGTGTACTTTATATGGGTGAACTGTATGGTATCTATCTCAATAAAGCTTTTTTTTTTTTTTCTTTTTTTAAGGATTTAGTGTTAGGGCAAAATGTCAGATTGAACTAGATGACACTCTCTTCTCCTTCCCTATTCATCAATCACCTAGATGACAGAGATCATCCACGCAAGAGGCGATCCCAGCTGGGAACCATCTGTTGTCAACTAGGATCAATAACCATAGATAGCAGATAAATCCAGGCAAGAACAAGTAAAGAATCAGAGAGACCCAAGCTCTCATCTCCACATTCAACTCTTCCCCAAGTCATTCCTCAAGTCCAAGGCCAGAGTGAGCTAATCATGCCATGTCAGTCTGGATCACTTTTTGGGCTGTCCCAAATGCGTGTGTGGGGGAGACAGATTCAAACCTGATTCATTAAGTGAGCATATTAGAAAACTTTATTCAAGGCTACATATTCATCCCCTTGGTATTGCTCCAGAGAACCTTTAATTTTCATAAATCTTTGCTGTCCCCTGGTGTACAGTGTCCAGCACTGAGTTGCCCTAGGGAAAGCAGCTCAACTGTAAATCATCACCTACAATTCAGAGGAAATACGGGTTTGGTGTTCATATTTGAAATCCAGCTGGGTTCCTCTAATCATGACATCTATTTAGGGCATGTCTTTCCCAATCAACAGCTCCACAAATCTCTGATGTATAATTTCAGGAGCTCCAAAGGAGGGCTCTGAGTATCTCTAGAGATATGTGAACTCTTCTTACAGTTTAAATATGACACAAAACTTACATTACCCTAATTACACAAATCTTTCTCAACCCACCTTATGTGATGTAGTGGATGATGAAAATATTCTTTATATCACAATGTGTTGTGTGTTATACATTACATTATGTGAATGTCATGTAATATGAATATGTTGTGTTAATGTATGCGCTCTATTTCTATTTGCTTGTAAGGGTCATTGTGATCTTCATGACTCTGGAGACCATCTTTATTTTGTTAGGATTCTACCATTTTACATCAACTTGGAAAAATACTTGGCACATAATAAAAATTAAAAGGAAATATTGGATAAATAAAAGAATAAATGAAATAAGCAAAAATAGCTTAAGATCAAGCTCTGGAATATTGTTGTGATTTCTGTATCAGACATTTCTGGTTTGAACCTTTGCTCTCAAAATTTCACTTGCTAAAAAAGTGTAA
Organism: Pteropus vampyrus; assembly: GCF_000151845.1. NCBI lineage: Eukaryota > Metazoa > Chordata > Mammalia > Chiroptera > Pteropodidae > Pteropus > Pteropus vampyrus. The sequence goes on along the minus strand of NW_011889138.1, from coordinate 827,650 downwards.
TGTCTTTAAAGCGGAATTTTGTGTGTTTAAACTAGCAGCATTCATTTGTCCCTGCATCTGTTTCTCGGTTCATTTAACAATCTTGAGACTGGGAGGGGCCATCTTGTGATGAATTCCTTAGGGAAATCACCTTCCCAGACAGCATGTGTTAGCTTCAGTATGTCAGCAGAGATCATGAAGCCAAGGGGAAAAATGATAAAACCAAACAAGGCCCAGTTCTGGGACAAACTCGCTGCCTTAGACAAGTCCACAGGCCTCTTGGGGAAGGTTGCCTCATTCAGAGAATGAGCAGAACAGGGCTTGATCAGGATTCAAAACATCTGACCCCTGCAACTCTGGTCTCTCTGTAGCCATGGGGTCTCTGGATGCATAAAGCTTTTTCTTCAGACCACACAGCTTCCCAAACTTTACCACCAAAGTCCCTCTAAATAGCAAGAAGAATTATATTCTTGGTAGATGGTCTGAAGAAAACACCAAAGAAACTGCTAAGGTACAGGTTTATCTTGAGATTTCTTGGATCTCTTGGTCATCCCTCTTGTTCCAGCACCACCAGGTACTCAGAAGACTTTCTCAGCCCAAGAAGCTTGCTCCAAGAAAACCCTGGAGGGGTGGAAACAGCAGGGGCTTTGGAGTCAGCAAGACTTGGATTCAAAAATCAGCTCTTTTTCTGTGTGACCTTGAGTGAAATACAGCTGGGATTTAATCTCCCTGTGCCTCAGTTTATACACCTTACTTAATCTCCCTGTGCCTCAATTTATACACCTGGAAATTGGAGATTTTAGTAGAAACGAACTAAGAGACAAGTTAAAAAGATGAGATAAAACTTTAAATGGAAAAACACTTTGGGTCAGGGACAACAATCAGTAAATGCTAGCTGCTACTACTAGTGGTGGTGGTAATAAGAAAAAAGCCTAATAGTGTGTGTTAGCTGCTATTTTGATTAATACCACCTAGTCACCGAACTGGGAAACCAAAACTAGCTTCTCACATTCACCCTTAAATACCCAATCCCCCAAAATGCGCTCATAGGGCCACACTAGTGCAAACACAAGCCCTGGTCCCCCACTACCTCACACACTGGGATTTCTAAGAAATATTTGTTCTCCAGGCACAGAACTCCTCAAACCCTTGGAATTTCCTAAGTGTTGAAAGTGATAAAAGAATCTTTTGTAACCTTCATCAGATGACTGGTTGTGGAAAGCCTCTAGGATGGGGGCTGGTTGGCAGGAAACCAACGAAGCATCAGAGGGTTGAAACTTTCAGTTCCACCCCAGACCTCCTAGGAGGGGCAAAGGGCTGGAAATTGAGTTTAATCGTCAGTGGTTTAGTCAGTCATGCCCATGTAATGAAGCCTCCATAAAAACCCAAATGATGGCTTTTAGAGAGCTGCTGAGGGGTAAACACATGGAAGTGTGGGAAAAGTGGCACGCTCAGGGAACATGGAAGCTCCAAGGCCCTTCCCATGTACTTTGGCCCATGCATCTCTTCCATCTAGCCATCCTGAGTTATATATCCTTTTATGACAACCAGTGGTCTAGGAAGTAAAATATTTCTCTTAGTTCCATGAGTCACTCTAGCAAATTAACCAAAGCCTAGAAGGGGAATCATTTGCTGGTCAGTCTAATGCACAGGTGAAAACCTGGACTGTGATTGGCAGCTGATGTTGGAGACTTGTGTGGGGGTTAGCGACAGTCTTGGGGACTGAGCTGTAGGAGCTGACACTATAGCCAGCTACATAGTGTCAGAATGGGTGTAAGACATTCAGCTGATGTGTTGGAAGGAAAACTGCTTCATGGTGGGGAAAAAAAATCCACACACTGGCACTGGAATCAAAATTATATATACATACACATGTATAAAAATATAAAAATTGGGTCTCTACACTCAAGGTCTCAAACAGTGATTTCCTATACACAAGCACAAAGACTGGGCTACATACATATACAAGGACACTTCCACAAACACACACATATTCACAATCCGTGATTCCCTACACACGCACTACACAACTACAAAAACGGATCAATCAGGATTTTAGGCTCTTTGGGCCATAGACTTTCTATGCTTTCAAAAGCAGCCATAGAGGCTACTGAACATACACATATATATTCTAAATCAGTGCTACACACACACACATGTACAAAATCACAAAAGCTGGGTCCCCTCTCAGAGACTCACGATCACACAGCGGTCACTGCACGCTGCAGCACAGCGCGCACCGGCGCCGCTCGCTCGTGCACTTTCAGAGGACGCGCAGCCGCGGAACCACGGAAACGGGCCGCAGGGTCTCCCGGAAAATGGAGTCTGGGAGCTAGAAAGGGGCCGCGCAGAAGACTCTGGGGCTTCTCGGCCAACAAAGGCGCAAGTGAGATTCCTCTCCTGGCCTGGAGGAACATTCCTCCGCCTCACTCCCGAATCGGTTCGTCTCCGGGAAAGACAGATCGGAGGCAGCATGACCCAGGTTCTCGGCCCCTCACGCCTGGGCGTGGCCGCTCCGAGCCGCGCTGCGCCCCGGAGGCTTCTGGGAGTTGCGCACTGAACTCGCAGTGCGCACGCGCGAGTGTGCGCTTCAGCGTCCGCCAGTGACTCTGGATCTAAATCTCGGAGAATCCCGGCGCACGGGGTAGAGTGCTGGGGCCAGGAGCCCCCGAACGGGAACGCGCAGGCGTGGAAGCCGAGGAGAGCGGCTAACTGTGGAGGGTGGGTTTGGTTGACTAGATCAAGGACGGGCCGCAGCGCCTGAGTACCGTCGCGTGATTGCACAAGGGGAACGAGGCATGGGGCCCCCAAGAGCGCAAACTGAGCTGGCCCCACACGCGACCGTGCGTGCTACGTGGATTGGCGCGGGGCAGGACCTAGGCCTGGCGCGCGGGCGGTGATGCTCCCAAGGACGGCTCTGATTGCCCGAGACTACTGGCGTACGCCGTTGCGTGCAGAGGGGCGGGGCCTCAGGCCAGTGCTTGTGGGACGTCCCTGGACTTGTGGTAGTTAACGAGCTCCCGCCGCGTGGTTTTGTTTGGGGGCGGGGCCTCGCTCTGGGGGCGGTCCCGGGGGCGGTGCCATGGCCCGCTACGAGTCCCACGTGTGATGGGCGCTGACCATGGTCCCCCCTGGGATCCCGGAGGGGCGGACGTAGGCGCTGGGAGCTTGGGCTGCGGGCACAGCTGTCATAATGGGCGCTGCCAGTACGCGACCCGCGAGGACGGAAGTGTGGATGTAGACCTGTGTATATGTTCCGGCAGCTGCGTGGCTGTGAGGCTGCGGGAGGTCGTGAGGCCGCGGGAGTCGAGGGCCCAAGGCTGCGTGGGATTGCGTGTCTAGTCGTGTCGGACGGAGTGTGAGGTGTAGAGCCATGACCGTGTGTTTGAAATGTGTGGTGGCGCTGGATGTGGTGTGAGAAGGGGTGTGTGTGGGTGGCTCTGTGTGTGTCTTCGTAACGGAGTCAGACGTATGGTGACGGGGGCGTGTCTCAGGATCGTGTATTTTACTGTGTGCTCTGTGGTGTTGATGTGAGAAAGAAATGACGGCGCCTGTAGGGGTCTGGGAATGGGTATAAGTGCACCTCGAGGATGTGTGTGGTCGGAGCGCATTTGTGTGTGTGACAAGACCGATGTGGTCATTTATTAGTCTAGGGCGGCTGAGTGCGACACTGGAAGTGTCAGTGGTTTTGCAGTTGCGTGATTGTGTTGTCCTAGTGTGTATCTGCCTGTAACTGTGGAAGGAGGTCTGGTGGGGAGCATTCTGAGCGGCTGCACAGGTGCGATGGGCCCTGGGAAAGGCGGTGTTGTGTTGTGCAAGGCTCCCCTTGTGGGTTAAGACGGATGATGAAACCGCCTGCCTGGGTGGTGGGAAAATCCAGTGGGGTAACAGGTGAAACACCCGGCGTAGAGCTTAGCATTTACCAAGTACTGTGTATGTGCCAGGTGTTTGTTGTCGTGCTGCTGGTGGTTGTTCTTTGACCCCGTCCCACGGTAGGGGTGCAGTGGTGAATGCTGAAGGGGTTTTCATCTCGGAGTTTGAGACTGGGCTTTTGTCCTTGATGCTGAGGGTCTAGTTTCTCCCAGTTGAGCAGTGGTGTCCCCAGTAGGTGAGCTGCACCAGTTGTTTCTGCCTTAGTATACATTTGAAGGGAGGGCAGAGCCTGCCCTGGCCTGTGGAACCTGTGGCAGGGTGACTAGGGAAGCTTGGAGAAGAGCGTGGACTCTGGGACTCCAGGTTCCATCACTCACTAGTTGTGTGAATTGGGGAGAGGTCACCTAAATCTGCCGCCCCTCGGTTTCACCTGCAAGATGGGGAAAATAATAGTACCAATCCCAGGCTTATGGTGAGCATTATGTAGAACAGTATGTGACACCAGTAAGCAACATGTAAAGTATAATTGTTTTATTATTAATATAATAACCACAAAGATTCCAAATCCAAAAAATAAAATACACAGAAAGAAAAGCAAAAAGTAGAGCCCCAGAGTAAACATTTTGGGTCAAGAGGTAAAGTAAAACTCTAGGTAGGGGCTTAGATTCAGAACTTTCTAGTCAGAGTTCTGGGAGACCCAGAGCAGAGGGTCTTCCTAGGTGGAGATGCCCCTAGGGAGCTTGTGGTGAGGAAGACTGGAGCTGGAAAGTGGCAGAGGCTGAGGAGCTGTATCTTCCCATAACCCTGAGGGCTGGAGGTGTGTCTGTGTCCTATTCTCAGCCTCTTCGCTATGGACACTTTGGGCCAGATAATTTTTCTGGGGTGGGGTAGACTGTCCTCTGTGTCATAGGATGTTTATCATTATCTCTGGCCTCTATCCACCAGGTGCCAATAGCACACCCCTTGACCCAATTGTGAAAGCAAAAATGTCTCCGGATGCTGCCAGGTGTCTCCTGGAGGGCAGAATCATCTTAGTTAATAATCAGTGGTATACAGGACCATAACAAGGATATTCTGGACATTCCCAAGACAGGATAGGGAGAAGGCCGAGGGCACTGGAGGAGCGGTGTTAAAGAGTGATGTTCCCGAGATAAGAAGAAAGCACAGTGTCTTGGCCTGAAGCCCAGGTGGGCTGTCAGAGCCACTCACTCAGAGTCAGGTGTCTGCCAGGGGCTAGGTACCATGCTAGTCAACCAACAAGACAGACGAGGTTTCTACTGGACTGCACATTTAGTAGGGAGCTGAGAGGGAGCCCACAATTAAATTCATCACAGATGGTAATAAGCATTTGAAAAGTAAAGCAGGGTGAAGGGATTATGGGGTGACAGCAGCTGCTGTTTTCAGAGTCAACACCAGGCTTCCCATGGGCACTTCAGTCAGCTCCAAGCCAGCAATGGCCACCCTCAGTGACTCAGTGGCATCCCTTGATCTCATTAAAGACTCTTCTGCTCCAACATTGGGTCTGGGCTTCAGCCTAGAGGGTTTAGCACTCTATCCTCGCCAACAAGGCTCGGGTTGGGCAGGGATTCTAAACCCTGGCCTCCCATTAACACCACCTTGGAAACGTTGTTTTTTTTTTTTTTAAGGCCCAGATTCAGTCCCCAGAGATTCTGATTTAATTGGCCTGGGATGGGCACACCATCAGTATTTATTAAAGAGATTCTAGTATACAGACAGGGCTAAGAGCTACAGCTCTGAGAGCTTGCGGGCTCCTGCGGGGCTTCCAGGAATAAAAGAAATCAGTGTCATGGAGAGGGGAGCAGGTGAGTGACCAGTGCTTTCAGTATCTTAGGACAGGCAGTCCTGACAGCTGCACTTCCCCATGACAGGCACATTCCAAGCTCTGTCCTACATTGATAAAGCCTGTCCTTGTGCAAAGAGAAATGGCAGGGCCTACCCTAACATGCAGCATCTGTGTTTTCTGGTACAACTGGACTTAGGTCTTTAGAGAAAGTGTCCCCATACATCCTCAGCCTCTGGGGCTGGCAGGCTCAGGGGACAGTAGTCTTAAGATATTTGACAGGTGATTCAGCAGAGGCCAGTCTGGCTGGAAGAAAACAGGGATACTGTCCATGCAGTAAACAGCTGGCTTTCAGGTGTGTCAGGACCTGCCCCCAACTCAGGGCCAGGCCAGAGGGGTGTGGAGTTGAGGGGGACCCTCGTTGCCTGCCCCTGATGGGAGGCATGGCTACTGTCCAGTAACTCTTTGAAGCTTATTTCCATCCAGGTGTGAGCCATCCCTACCTTAGGACCAAGAAATGAGCTTCATGCTTTTCAAAGCTCTTTCCCACTCTGTGGTCTGGGACTTGGGAGACAGGCTAGGTGTACAGCCTGCCTGCGGTGATGAATCTAGCTTCTTTATTTCATTTGTGGTGCTGATGTTTTGAAGAGGTAATTCTGTACATGTGATATGGAAGGCCAAGGTGTAGAGAGGAAAAGAGTTTTGGGTTTCTTCTACCATGCCAAGGGACCTAGTGTCCTTCTTCAGAGACACTCAATGCCACTAGCTTCTTGATCACCCTTCCAGAACTTGTCTATGCCTTTTCAAACTCATGTATTTGTATTTTGTGTTTTGTTTCTTCCAAGCATTTTTTCCTCTACCTTTTCCCCATAATTGCAGCGTCTCTTGGAGACTTCTTCACACAGTTCATGTAGAGCAGGTTTCTCAACCTCAGCACAGTTGACATCTGAGCCAGATCACTGTGCTCTGAGAGTGTCCTGTGCAATGTGGGGTGTTGAACAGCATCCCGGGGCTCTACCCACCAGATGACAGGAGCATGCCTCCCCCCACCAGTTGTGACAGCCCAAAATGTCCCCTGACATTGCAGGTATCTCCTGGGGGAAAAATTGCCCCTAATGAAGAACCACCGATGTAGTGCCATCTTGTTCTTTCTAAAGGCTAAAGTGGAGTCCCATGTGGGCATGTAATGTTCACTTAGCCGTCTTCCTACTGACAATCAGTCGGGTTGTTTCCAGTCTCTTGATAACTGACTTTTGTTTAGCACTGCTAAACTTGGCTCTAAGTGTGCCACATTTAATCGTCACAACAGCCCTATGGGGTCCTTGTTATTTAATCATTTAATCGTCACAACAGCCCTATGGGGTCCTTGTTATTTGTCCCATTTTACAGATGAGGAAGCTGAGGCCCAGAGGACATAGAGAGTGTGAAGTCACACAGAGGAGGTGGCAGAGTTAGAAGTTCAACCCAGACAGCCTAGCTCCAGGCACCCACGCTCACCGCAGGCCTGTCCTGCCTCTTTCCACCAACCCTGCCACAGTCTGTCATTTTACACACATGTGAGGGCATCTGAAGACAAATACCAGAAATGAGGAAAGGGTATGTGCACCCTCCATCTTGAAGGTGTTGCCAAGTTGCCTTCCACTGAGATAGTGTCAGTCTCTCTCCAGTCAGGCCCGGGTGAGGACTCTAACCACGGCCCTTTCAGTGGGTTTCAGCCTTCCTTGGTTTCCTGGATGCTTGGTGTATACTGACTTAACAAGGAGAAGGAAGGCAAGAAATTCTTATGTGCCATCTCATGTAAAGTCCCGGACAGCCAAGGGTGAGGTAGGTTTCCATCACCCCATTGTACAGATGAGCAAACTGAGACCGTGGGTAGTTCCCCCATAGCCACTCATTGGTAGAGGCAAGCTTCAAACCCATAATGCCCTCATACCAAACTGCTGTTCTTTCCTCCCCAGCAGAGCTGAGTTCCTCAAAGAAAGTTACTTGTGGACAAGAATTGTGCTTCTTCAATTTGGGGTGCGTGGCTGAGCACAAATAGCTATGAGAAACCACAGAGTGGATGTGATGCCACTTCCAGGAGCAACCTGTTTTACTTGAGGAATCAGAAGGGAAAAGCCAAGCAATGTACTAATCTGGTAAGTAATTTAAAACATGATTCTATGTTAACACGGATCAGATTTATGCCATAGGATGCTGAAGTTACATGAATGTTTCAAAACAAAACACAAACAGCCAGCAAAAGAGTTTTCTGTGGAGAGGCCGCTGCTTTGGGGTGCGCACCAGAGCACAGAACTAGGCTTTAATCCCCTTCTGCTGTTGAGGGATGTTGGTCTAAATATGGGAATGCCCAGACAAAGACTAGGGCTTCATTGTCAGAGTCAGCCCTGGCGGAGTGCTGGGACTGACTTGCACTGGTTCTCAGAAGTCTGTTGTGCACTCCTGTCCCCAGCTCTGTGCTCAGTGACTTTAGTTTGGTAGCTTACAGTGGGCCCAGCAGGAGTATTTACACCATGGAAGTTGGCAGGCGCTTCAGACACCTCCTTACACCTCTGCCCCGGGGTCTAATCCAGAGATAATTCAGGTGTCCAGGCTTCTGGTGTGGCCCCTGTGTCTCCACTTTCTGCTGAGTGAAGCCTTGCTTAGCATGGTCAGAGAATGGAAGGCCAGGCCACTGGGTTCGTCCCTGAGCCACAGCTCCTCACCATAGATGGGCTGCTGCAAACCTCCCCAAGTCCTCTGGCCTCTCTGCTATAAAGCAAACATCTGGTGATTGTGGTGCAACAATGACACCTCCCGAAGTCCACCAGAGAGGATTTCCTATGTAGACTCCTGTCCTATAGCAGGAGGGCAGATGGTGTGGAGGTGGGCTGGGGCTCAGACCCTGTTTCCATCACGTAAAGCTCTGTGACAACGCACAGGTGGTCTGCGCTGTCTCACCCTCAAAACCTACGTGTTCTCTAACTCAACTTAATATGGTCTTAGTTTCATTTATCTTCCCCTGCCCTCGCTCTCATGGGAGGGAAGCACACGAACATCTGTGGAGGACATACCAGTACTTCCATTTCCCAAACCATCTCCTACTGTGTCTTTCTCAGTAATCATAGAGGCTACTTACGACATGTCTACTGTTCTTGGCACTGGCACGTGATGATGGCATTCTCCGGAGCTGCTGCTGATGCATTTAGGGCAAGCTGTTATGGCTATGTCATGGCTGAAATGACTTGATTTTTTAAAAGCAGTAAGGAAAGTGTTCATATTGGGCGAAGAGTGATTGGGGTACAATGTACTCCTTTTTTCTAGATTCACGTTTTTCACGATGAGGGGAGAAGTGTGCCCCCATGTCTGCCTTTTTCAGACCCCACCCTTCTCCAAAAGACAAGTTGAGAGGGCTTGAGGGGGCTGCTGGAAGAACTGTCCTCTGTGGTCTCAGCATGGCCCGGTTGGCCCCGCCCTGACTCGGTGGGCTGGATGGCCTGGGGTACTGGTCACCGAGTCAGTCAAAGATCTTCCTGAGTGCCGCTCTGTGCTGGGCTTGTTCTCAGCCTCAGGAGGAGAGCAGTGGGCAAGTGTCCAGTTGCCTGCTTTCCTGGAACCCGAGTGGACACAGTGGTGGACACAGTACCCACGTAGACATGCATCAGCAAGCTGTTTTAGGAGAGTGTGAAGTAAGCAGTGCAGTGAAAGGATGGGGTAGACTGGACGGGGTGGTATCAGCTGGATGAGATGGTGTAGACTGGATGGGAGGGGCAGTGCTGCCCTGTAAACATGGTGCAACACAGAATTAAAAAATTTTCAGTAACCACATTGAAAAGAGTAAAAAAACCAAACATTAAAGTTAATTTTAATAGTAATTTTATTTAACTCAGTATGTCCGAAATATTAGTTTCAACTTGTAATCAACATAAACAATTACCAGTGAGATATTTTATGTGATTTTTTTTCATATTGTCTTTATGTGTTTTTTCATACTGCCAGTATGTGTTTTACAAGTACAGTGCACCTCAATCCAGACACTTAATTTTTATTGGAGTTACTCTTTCTACATTTAAATTTCATAAAACATGTCATAGGAGAAGTAGATTCACACACCCAAGCTGTGCCAGACAGACCTTAAGAGTTTTACAGTAATTGAATTGAAGATCAGTTTTTAATTTTAGATTGATAGTAAATTTTAATTAATTTTAATATTTATTACTTATTAAGGTTTTAATCAATTAATATAAAACACCCAGTTCCTCAGTTGCACTAGCCTTATTTCCAGAACGCACTTGTGACATGTGGCTAGTGGCACACATGTTGGATGGTACAGCTGTAGGGAAGAAAGTCTCCTTGGAGTCTCTTTAGAATGTATGTGGGACATCTTGCCCCTTCCCCTGCTCTTACCCCAGTGCACCACCACCGCTTCTCTGCTGGATTTCTACATACTTATCTGTGAGTCCCCTTTTCGGCTCTCCTTTAGTGATGTCTTACCACACTTGGGGGAAGTTCCAAACCACTCACCACCCCCTTAATGGTCTGGCCTTCCTGGCTCCAGCCCCTCCTGGCCTACCACTCCATACCTCACTCTCTTTGCTGCAGCACACCAGCTTCTCCTTGCCTTCCACATGCCAAGCACACGCCTGTCACAGGGCCTTTGCACCTGTTGTACCTTTCTTCAGAATGCTCTTCCACCAGCGCCCATGTGGCTAGCACTCGTACACATTCAGACCTCAGCACACATTCAGACCTTTGAGAGGCTACCCCATGACCCCGCCACCACACAACCCTGTCAACTCTAGCTCCTGCCTGGTCGTTTTATCCTTCATAGCAGTGACCTCAGCCGACACTGTTTATGTGGACTTGTCCTCCCTGCTGGAATGTCAGGTGTGCAGGAGCAAGTCCTTTTCTGTGCACACTCACTGCTCCCCCCCAGCATCTAGGACAGTGCCTGCACTCGGTGAGTGCTCAGTGTATACTTATCAGATGGACTATCAGGTGTCTGTCACGTCACATTGGCCTCCTGATCGAGCACCTTCTGAGATCTTAGGAGCAGGTAGCATTGGTTGTGGCCTGCCTCTGACCCTGAAAAGGGCAGAAATGTTCCAGAAGACATTCTCTTCTCCCTCCATGTGCATATGTATGTCCAGGGTGAGGGGCTATGAATTTCTTACCCTGAGACTCGATGACTACCCAGAAGGCCCACCGAGCCTCCCGACTTCCCTTGTCCCACAGTACCCCTGCCACAGCGTGCTGCCGCCCCCAGATGCGGACCCTCATCAGGGAGCAGAGGATGCCTGCTGTACGAGGGAAGCCCAAATCCAAGGTAAACAGCTATTCCTCTTCCTTCGTGAACATTCCATTCTGGAAGACGTGGACCATTTGCTTTTCTTCCATGTACACTTCCTGCCCAGCAGAGACCCAACCAAGACCTGGTCCCCAGGTTCCTCCTGTTACCACAAGGGGAACATGACAGCCCCCACAACCCAGGTAGCTGCCCTGTGGCCCCCTCCTTTTTCTCAGTGTGCACATGACCATTCAGCTGTGGGCCGAGCACCTTGAAGGCCTCTGCCAGTACTGGAAGAAATGCCCTCCCCAGAGGGAAGGTGACAGCCACTGTGGTTTCTCAGGGTGGAGACAAGTGCCCTGGTGGGGCCTGCAGACGCAGAGGAGGTTCCATTTTGTGCTCCAGAGCCAACCTCTTGACATCACTTTGTTTCTACTTGTCCAACCCATGTTTACGACGGGGAAGTCTCTCTGACTTTAAAACACTCCACACAGCCCCTGTTCAGGTGCTGTTCATTGGAGCCAGGCCCGCTAGGTGGTAAGGGCCGCCCCTTTGATAGGCAGGCTGCACTGCTTTAGACATAGGCATCTTTAATGCCGTTTCTTAGAACAAACAGCTTCATCCTTGACTTATGTGTATTTGTTCCCTGTCACTGCTATAACATTACCATACACTTGGCAGATCAAAACAGCACACACTTAATCAACACCCAGTTAGTGCCCTAGCTGGGGCCTCTGCTTTGGGTCTCAAGGCTGAAATCAAGATGCTGGCCATCTGTGGTCTCCTGAGCCCCGGGTCCTCTCCTAAACTCACTAGTTGTTGGCAGGGTTTGGTTTCTTTTCCCGCTTCCATGTGGCCCCTTCTTCCACCTTCATACTGGCGATAGCAGGTGCAACCCAGCGCATTCTTGAATCTCCCTGACTTCTCTTTCTCTCCTCCTGTCACTGCTGTAGAAAAGTCCCTTCTCTTACAGTTTCCTGTGAGTCCATCAGGCCCCCCTAGACAATCCAGGGTAATCTCCCTATTTTAAGGTCACCTGGTCCCATCTGCAAAGAATCCTTTGCCATGTGTAACGTAGTCATGTACTTTTTAGAAAGCAGGTGGTCAGGAGCATGAGTCAGAAGCAGACTGTCCAGATTGGACCCTGACCCCTATGTGGACTAGCTGTAAGGGCTTCAGTAAATCACCTCATGTTGGGGCCCCACTGTCCTCATCTGGGACATCGCAGTGATTTTCTCAGTAGTCCCCGGTCACAGGCTCACACGAGCACTAAGTGAGCCAGTATATGTAGGTGCTTAGAAAAACACCTAACTTTGTTGGTGCCTGGTAAGTCCAAGTTGACAGGCTTTTTTTGCAAGCAATCTTGACTAACGGTTATGTCATATGCTGTTTGATTTCTGTTAACACACTTGACCCTTTGGCCTCGGAACCCCAAGTGTTTCCTGACCATGTACCCCATCCCCTGTGTGGGACAGTCTACTGTCTTCTCCAGGCATGTGGAAGCACGAGCCTCCCATGAGAGGGCTTGTGATTTTCCATTTCAGGCGTCAGTGACATTTGCAGATTTGGCTGTCTACTTCTCCCAGGAGGAGTGGGAAGGGCTGAGCCCCATACAGAAGGACTTGTATGAAGATGTCATGTTGGAGACCTACCAGAACCTGGTGTCTGTCGGTAAGTGCTCCCGCCCCCTCCCCTAGAATGCACAAGTGGCCCTTCAAGGGGCACGTGCAATCGTTCTGGTCAGGAAAACAAACCACTCTCATTTGGGTTTCTTTTTTTTTTAAACAGTTTATTAAAATGTACTTCACATACTATACAATTCACCATATAAAGTATACAGTTCAGAGATGGTCATTTTCTTGACAGAATTATACATCCATGACTGTCATGAGTTTTAGAACATTTTTATTACCCTTGGCTGAAACCCCATACCATTTAGCACTCATTCTTTGTTCCCCCTGCCCAGTACACCCCCAGATCGGGCCAACACCAGTCCCCTTTCTGTCTCTATAAATTTGCCTGTTGGCCTTTCATAGAAGTGCAATCATGAATATGTGCTCCTTTGTGTCTGGCTTCTCTCTGAGCATAATGCTTTCGGGGTTCATCCACACTGTAGCGTGTATCGGTGCCTCATTCCTTTTCATGGCCAAGTAATGCTCCATTGTCTGTATGGTCCACATCTTGTTTGTCGTTCCATCCGTTGATGGGCAGGTGGGCTTCTTCCACTCTACAGCTATTAGGAATATGCTGCTGTGAACATTCTTGTACAAATTTTGCGTGAACGCATATTTTTATTTCTCTTGGGTGTGGATCTAGGAGCAGAATTGCTGGTCATATGGAAACAATATATGTAACCTTCCGAGGACACCCTGGTTGTTTTGAGAGTTTAATACAAGGAACTGACTTAACAGTACTGTTAAGAAGCCAAAAGCAGACACTGAGGTGACACAGAGATGGTAACTACAGGACATGGCCTCCATCCGAGGGCCAGGGAAGAGATTGGGTTTTGAGGACTTAGAGGAAAAGACACAGAGATCCGAAGGAGGACAGAGTACCCTGCCTGGGTTCTACTCCTGAGGGAGCAGGAGGACGCTTGTTCTGGGAGTGGAGGGAGAAAAAGACAAGTAGAAATTGAAACCACCAGAGCCCCTGTTGAGGATCCTCGAGGGGCAGCTGGCGAAGGAGAAATGCCCTGCACCCAAAACCGAAAAGGGGAGGGTGCGCTTGGAGCCAGAGGCGATGGCTTACTAATTAGCCTCAGGAGTTTGTGGCTCAACCTTTCAGGAAGGTGGTTGGCTCTGCAGATCAGAAATGAAATACTGTTGGCTGTGAGCGTCCTCACGCCCCTCATTCCCGAGGGGCCCTCTGTATCTTCTACACCTTTCCGGGCTGATACCTCCACTGATAGAGCTGCGGGGCCCAGCTCTGATGTCATGACCACAGTGTGTTTAGGTCCCATGTGTTCCCCGTGTACAGGACTTTCCTGTCGGAGGCCCAGTGTGATCACCTTACTGGAGAAGGGAAAAGCACCCTGGACAGTGGAACCAGCAAGACAACGCCGGGGCCCTGGTGAGTGACAGAGCCAGGGCTTAAAAGTGGGCATTTCATGTAGGAGCTCATTCGACTGTAGAGGACAGCCTCGTTAGGATAATGTTTGAGGACCACTTGCCCGCCTAAGAGGCCCCTAGGCCTGTGCAGTAAATTCTAGTCTCCTTAGTGCCACCCACCTTTCTTAGAGAGAGGAGAAGCACTATTCAGTAAGCCCTTATTAGGGTGAGTGCTGGTTCCTCCCAGCAATGCTGGAAGGCAGGTGCTGTTACTCCTATTTTATAAATGAGAAACAGGTCAGAGAGTTATGGTGACCTGTACAGGGTCACCCAGCTAAGTAGTGACTGCAGAGGTGGGCTGGAACCCCAGCTTTTGGTCTCAGAAGCTCAGACCATAACACCCTCATCTCCCCATCACTTTCCCTGCTTTGGCATTTGTATTTTCTTTCCGAGAAAGTGTGTTCTGCTTTTAATGAAAGCACATCTGGTGACAATGTCCAAACGTGCATCACTTTCTTTACTCATTAAAAAAAATTAAAATCTCCCATAGCCATTCATCTTGATGAGTTTTCAAAAACTTATTCCCTTCTCCAATGGATTCCTCTTTGGTTGGTCCTACTATGTTTTCTTTATAGTTTTACGAGTTTTTTTTTTTAACTGTAAAAAAAGTATAAAATTAAATATACCATTTTAATCGTTTTTAAATGTACAGTTAAGTTTGTTCACACTGTTATGCAACAGATCTCCAAAACTTTTTCATCCTGCAATACTGAAACTCTGTACCCTTTAACTACTAATTATCCCCTGGCCCTTGAGAACTGCCTCTCTGCTCTCTGTTTCTATGATTTTGACAACCGTGGATATGTCATAATAATAGAATCATATAGTACTTGACTGTTTCTGACTGGCTTTTTTCACTTAGCTTGAAGTTCATCCATGTTGCAGCATGTGACAGGATTTCCTTTTCAGAGGCTGCATAATATTCCATCATGTGTATATGCAGTTGGCCCTCCATATTCTCTTCCATGTTCGTGAATTCAACCAACCTCAGATTGAAAATATATTTGAAAAAAACATATTAATGTTGTTGCTGATGTATACCATGTACTTAGGCCTACAGTGGTTGCATTTGTACTAAACACGTACAGACTTTTTTCCTTGTCATTCATTATTCCCTAAAAAATACAGTATAACAACTATTTACATAGCATTTAAATTGTATAAGGTATAATAAGAAATCTAGAGACAATTTAAAGTACATGGGAGAATGCGTGTAGGCTATATGCAGATACTTTGTCATTTTATATAAGGGGCTTGAGCATCCATGAATTTGGGTGTCCATGGAGGTCCTGGAACCAATCCCCTGAGGGATGACCGTACTTCATTTTCTTTATCCATTCATCTGTTGGTGGATATGTGAGTTGCTTCCCGCTCTTTGCTGCTGTGAATAATGCTGCAGTGAATGTGTGAGTGCAGATATCTCTTCGAGATCCTGATTTCAATTTCTTTGGATAAATACCCAGAAGTGGAATCACTGGATCATATAGTAGTTCTAGTTTTAATTTTCTGAGGAATCTCCATACTATTTTCCACAATGGCTGCACCATTTTTCATTTCTGCCAATAGTGCACAAGAGTTTCAGCTTCTGCTTATATCCTCACTAACAGTTGTTATTTTCTTATTTTCTGTTTTTTTGATAGTGGCCATCCTTATGGGTGTGAGGTGATAATATGTGTTTGATAACGCATTTCTCTAACGATTAGTGATGCTGAGCATCTTTTCATGTGTTTATTGGCCATTTGTCTATCTTGGCAGAAATGTCTTTTTAAGTCCCCTTGCCCATTTTTTAATAGGGTTATTTGTCTTTTGTTGTTGAGTTGTAGGATTTCCTTATGAAGTCTGCATGTTAACCCCTTATCAGATATGTTTTGCAATTATTTTTTCCCATTCTGCAGGTTGCCTTTTCATTCTGTTGATTGTTTCTTTTGGCGTGCAGAAGTATAGTTTGATGTAGTCCTATTTGTCAATGTTTTATTCTGATGCCTGTACTTTTGGTGTCATAGCTAAGAAATCAGTACTGAATCCAATGTCCTGGAGCTTTTCTATGTTTCCTCTAGGGGTTTAATAGTTTAGGTGTTATGTTTAGCTCTTTAATCTATTTTG
Organism: Pteropus vampyrus; assembly: GCF_000151845.1. NCBI lineage: Eukaryota > Metazoa > Chordata > Mammalia > Chiroptera > Pteropodidae > Pteropus > Pteropus vampyrus. The sequence goes on along the minus strand of NW_011889138.1, from coordinate 811,521 downwards.
AGTTAGTTTTTGTACATGGTAGAAGGTAAGTGTTCTACTTTATTTTTTTGGATTAGATATACAGTTTTCCCAACACCCTTTGTGGAAGAGACTATCTTTTTCCCATTGTATGGTCTTGGCACTCTTGTTGAAACTCATTTGACCAGATACACAAAGGTTTATTTCTGGGCCTCGTATTCTATTTTATAGGTCTCTGTATCTATCTTTGTGCCAGCACCACACCACCTGATTACTGTTGTGTTGTAATATGTTTTGAAATCAGGAAGCGTGAGGCCTCCAGCCTTGTTCCTCTTTTTCAAGATTTTTTTGTCTGTTTAGTCTCTTGAGCCTTTTTTCTATTTCTGCAAAAAATGTCATTGGGATTTTGATGAGGATTGCATTGAATCTGTAGATCACTTTGACCATTTAATCAATTTTACAATATTAAGTCTTCAAATTGAAAAGTACAGGATGTCTTTTCATTTAGTTGTATCTTCTTTGATTTCTTTTAGCAGTGTTACGTAGTTTTCAGTGTAAAGTCCTTCACCTCTTTGGTTATATTTATTCCTAAATATTTTATTCTTTCTGCTACTATAGTAAATGGGATTGTTTTCTCAATTTCCTTTCTGACACGGATCTTGTTAGTGTATAGAAATGTAACTGATCTTTGTGTTGATTTTGTATTCTACCACATTACTGAGTGCGTTTATTGGTTCTAACAGTTTTTCTGTGTGGAATCTTTAGGGTTTTCTACATATAAGGTCATGCCATCTGTTAACAGAGAGAATTTGACTTTCCTTTTTTTTTAATGGTTGTTTTTTTTTTTTCTCCTTGCCTAACTGCTCTGGCTAGGACTTCCAATACTATGTAGAATAGTGGTGGTGAGAGTAGGCATTCTTGCCTTGTTCCTGATCTTAGAGGAAAAGGGTTCAGTCTTTCCCCATTTACTGTGATGTTTGCTGTGGACTTTTTGATTATGGTTTTTATTATATTGGGGTAATTTCCTTCTAGTCCTAGTTTGTTGAGTGTTTTGATCATGAAAGGGTGTTGAATTTTGTCAAAAGCTTTTTTCTGTATCAGTTGAGATAATCATGTGGCTTTTGTACTTCATTTTGTTAGTGTGATATATTACATTGATTGATTTTCACATATCGAACTACTCTTGCAGTCCAGGTATGAATCCCACTTGTTCACGAATGTGATGACTTTAATATGCTGTTGAATTCAGTTTGCTAATACAATTAACCCTTGAACAATGTTGGGGTTAGGGGTGTCGAGCCCTGCATATCAAAAATCTGCATGTAACTTAATTTGGCCCTCCACATCTGCAGGTTCCCAATCACAGATCACAAATAAGGTTTTTGATCTGAGGTTGGTTGAGTCCATGGATGCAAAACCCAAGGATATAGAGACCCAACCATGTATTTATTGAAAAAAATCTGTGTGTAAGTGGACCCACAGAACTCAAACCCGTGTTGTTCAAGGATGAACTGTATTTATTCTGCTTACTTTGGATTTAATTTGCTCTTCTTTTTTTCACTTTTCTAAGAGAGAATCATAGATTAATGATTTTAGATCTTTGTTCTCTTCTAATATACGTATTCAATGCAGTATATTTCCCTCTAAGCACAGCTTTTGCAGCATCCTACACATTTTGATAAATTGTGTTTTATTTTCATTTAGTTCAAAATATTTTTAAACTCTTCTTGAGATTTCTTTTTTCAGCTGTGTGTTAATTAGATGTGTGTTGTTTAATCTCCAAGTATTTGAGGATTTCCAGTTATCTTTCTGTTACTGATTTCCGGTTCAGTTCCATTGCAGTCTGAGAGCAGGCATTGTATGATTTCTGTTCTTTTAAATTCATTAAGGTGTGTTTTATGGCCCAGAATGTGCTCTATCTTGGTGAACGTTTCATGTGAGCTTGAGAATAATGTGAATTCTGCTGTTGTTGGATGAATTAGTCTGTAGATGTGAAGTAGATCCAGTTGAATGATGATGTCATTGAGTTCCACTATGTCCTTACTGATTTTCTGCCTACTGAATTTGTTGATTTCTGAGAGAGGGGCATTGAAGTCTCCAACTGCGATGCTAGATTCATCTAGTTCTTGAGGTTCTATCAGTTTTTGTCTCATTTTGTTTGACACTCCGTTGTTAGACACATACACATTATGAATTGTTATGTCTTCTGAAGAATTGCTTTCTTTATCATTATGTAATACACCTCTTTATCCATGATAACTTTCCTTGTTTTTAAGTCTGCTCTGTCCGAAATTAATATAGCTGCTACTGCTTTCTTTTGATTAGTGTTAGCATGGTATATTTTTCTCCATCCATTTACTTTTAATCTCTGTGTGCCTTTATATCTAAAGTGGGTTTCTTTCAGACAGTGTATGGTTGGGTCATATTTTTTTATCCACTTTGTTGGTTTATTTTAATTGGTGAATTTAGACCATTCACATTCACAGTGATATAGTAGATACATAATGTCAGAAATGAATATTTAGTAATCATATTTGTCACTGTTTTATGTTTGTTGCCTTTATTCTTTGTTGTATTTATCCTGTTTTTGTCTTCCACTCTTTTTCTGCCTTTTCTGGTTTTAAATGAGCATTTCACATTATTCCTTTTTCTGTCTTTCTTAGCATATCAGTTATACTTTTTTTAAAAAACTTTTTTTAGTAGGTGCCCTAAAGTTTATAACAATATACAATACACATTTACAACTAATCTAAGTCCACTTTCAAATAATACTATACCACTTTATGGGTGGTATGAGTACCTTATAATAACAAAATAATGCTAATTCTATCCTTCTAGCCCAAATATCATTGCTGTCATTCACTTCATTTATATATAAGCAGACTTAAATATGTATGTATGTGTATGTATCTGTATACACACACAAACACACATAAGTTGAATAGATGAATTACATAATCGAATACAATGTTGCTATTATTTGGAACAAATACTATCTGTTAGATCAGTTAAGAATAAGGGGGAAAAAAGTTTTTTTTTTCTTCATTTATTCCTTCTTCAGTGCTCTTACTTTCTCTATGTAGATCTAAATTTCTGATCTGTATTATCTTCCTTTTTTCTAAAGCACCTCTTTTAATATTTCTTGTTAAGATAGGTGTACTGGCAATAGATTCTCTTGATATTTGTTTGTCTGAGAAAGTTTTTATTTCTCTTTCACTTTTGAAGCATATTTTCACAGGATACTGAGTTCTAGGTTAGTGGTTTTTGTCTTCTAAAGAGAGTTCCCAGTGGTTCTTACAAAAATGAGTATTTAGTTAAAAGCCTCAAATTTAATCAGCCTAATGAAATCCAACTTTCACAGTATTAATTTTTCTTCACATAAATTCTGGGAAAATATCAAAGAGGTTCAAGGTTTTAAAGTTCTCTTTTAATGATTTTCAAATTTTACTACTTTTTTAGCATTTCAAAGAGCTACTTTAATCATTTAAAATTACTATTAATGTTATGTTCATAAGGAACATGCTCATTTTAGAAAATGACAAAAGTCATAATGAAGCAAAATATTATTATTGGCAATCCTTTCTCCCAGAAACAAAACTTTCTATTTTGATGCTCAACTTCCAGATATCCAACTTATAAAAAGGAGTAATTCTTGTGGTAAAGTTTGATGTCCTAGGAAATTTTGTGTGTCAGTTCAACTTAGATTCTTAAATGACAAAAAATTTTTTAAATAAGAAAACAAGTATTTAATTTGTTGATGTATTTCAGACTCAGGGGCTAAATGCGAGATGAAGAAATTACCTCCAAATCATTGCAAAAAATCTGGGCAAAGCATCTATCAGAAAACAGTTTCTGCCCCACAAAAAGGTCCCACAGGAAAAAGAGGCCGCAAGAAAAATTCAGTCCTAATAAAACCCAAGAAAGTACATTCAGGAAAGAAACCTTTTAAATGTAATGACTGTGGGAAAATCTTTAGTCAGAGGTTATCTCTTAAACTTCATCAGAGCTCTCATACTGAAGAGAAGCCTTATGAGTGTAGTAATTGTAGAAAAGCTTTCATACAAGTCTCATCGCTCATTCTTCATCAGAGAATTCACAATGGAAGGAAAAACCATAAATGTGATAAATGTGGAGAAAGCTTCATTCAAAGAACAACCCTTATTCTGCATGAGAAAATTCATAATGGAAAGGAAACCTTTGACTGTGAGAAGGCCTTATGTCAGAACTCATCTCCCAAAATACATCAGAAAATTCACCTTGTTGAGAATGCCCACCAGTGCAGAAAATGTGGGAAAGCCTTCACTCGAATGTCATCCCTTTTAGTTCATAAGAAAATTCACAATAGGAAAAAAGTACATGAATGCAGTAAACGTGGGAGAGGCTTCCATAAGAAATCAGTCCTTGTCATACATAAGAGAATTCATATTGGAGAGAAAACCCATGAAAGTCAGAAGGCCTTAAGTCAGCAGAAAAAGAACCATTTAGAGAATCCTTATAAATGCAGAAAATGTGGGAAATCCTTTAATAAGATTTCATCTATTATTCTTCATCAGAGAATTCACACTTCCAAGAAACTCAATAAATGTGATAAATGTGAGAAGGTCTTCAGGCGGCTTTCAGCCCTTATTCTGCATGTGAGAATTCACAGTGGAGAGAATCTGTACAGATGCAATAAATGTGAGAAGGTCTGTAATCGGCATTCATCCCTTCTTCAACATCAGAAAGTTCATACAAAGAAAAAGAAACTGTTTGAATGTAAGGAGTGTGGGAAGATGTTTTCTGGAACTGCCAACCTTAAAATACATCAGAACATTCATTCTGAAGAGAAACCTTTCAAATGCAATAAATGTGGTAAAGTTTTTGGCCGCCAGTCATTTCTTATTGAGCATCAGAGAATTCATACTGGAGAAAAACCCTATCAGTGTGAGGAATGTGGGAAAGCCTTCAGTCATCGAATATCTCTTACTCGACATAAGAGAATTCATACTGAAGACAGACCATATGAATGTGATCAGTGTGGGAAGGCTTTCAGTCAGAGTGCACACCTTGCCCAACATGAAAGAATTCACACTGGAGAGAGACCATATACATGCAAAACATGTGGGAAGGCCTTCAGTCAACGCACATCCCTTATTCTACATGAAAGAAGTCATACTGGAGAGAAACCCTATGAATGTAACGAGTGTGGGAAGGCATTTAGCAGTGGGTCGGATCTTATCCGGCACCAGAGAAGCCATTCTTCAGAGAAACCATATGAATGTAGTAAATGTGGGAAGGCATATAGTCGGAGCTCATCCCTGATTCGACATCAGAATACACATTCCGAAGAAAAAGCCTAAAGTTGTTATAAAAGCAAAGACTGAAGCATCGAAGTAGAGACAGAGGCATGGGAAAAAGGCATTTGTCTCTAACATACATTTTGTAAAAATGGGACCATTTGATGATGTGTCCCTCTTTGAAAGCCAAAGAGCAAAAGTCCTTGGTGACTTTTGACTTGAGAATTTGAAATTAACTGAGGTGGTGACCTTATCATAGGTCTTAATAAAGTTCAGATGATTGGATCAGTTGTTTTAAATGAAGACCATTCTTCATAAGAATCACTGATATTTTATTTCCAATGCAGTTTTAAAGCTATTTCATTGGTTGCTTACAATAAAGTATAATTCTAAAGTGTTTTTTTGTGGATGGGGCTTTGAGCCTGATTTAACGTCACATGAAGAAAGTTTGAGTTTGTCCTTTAGAACTATTGGATATAAGGGACTTCCTCAAAGGTAAAGGTGCCACTCCTGGCTGCCAAAAATTTGTGGGTAACAATAAAGGAGAGTGAATCTTTAAGTGGATTATGTGGAGCAAAGGGACAGTATCATAGATATGTTTTCATACATAATGAAGATATGTGACCTTTGTGATGTGAAAAATCTAACAAGCCTGACAGGCTAATGGGAGGAAAAAATAGGATGTATTGAAGAACAAGGAACTTTAGAGCAGGGAGAAATTATTTGTTGTTGTTTTATTTGAAAATAAATTTGAAAATATTTATTCATATATTTATATGAATAAATATTGATATTTTCATGTAAGAACACTGGCGTGTAATAAGTAATTGGTGGAGAATGGGGTCTCATGGACTGAATGTGTTCTCCCCAAATTACTGTTGAAGCCCTAACCCCCAATGTGGAAATGGGGCCCTTGAGAAGTAATTAGGGTTAGCTGAGGTTATGAGGGTGGGGCTGTCATGATGAAATCAGTGCCTGAAAGATTCGCTCTCTCTCTGCCATGTCAAGGTACAGCAAGAAGGCAGCTGTCTACAAGCCAGGAAGCTAGCCCTCACCAGCATCCAGCCATGCTGCCACCTTGCTATCAGACTTTCAGCTTCCAGAACTATGAGACATGTTTCTTTTGTTGAATTCACCCAGTCTCTGATATTTTGTTATGGTGGCCCAAGCTGACTAATACATGGGAAACCCCTGGATTTATTAAGTACTAGGCTCTTCTCCTATAAGCTATTCACCATGATAGCTTTCAGTCTCTGTTTCCAGCTTGTGCAAAATACATAAGTAATAAAATCAGAGTTCGTTTTTGTAAAGGGGTTGTATACAACTGGACTCTTACTTATAAGTTTCCTTCTGCAAAAGCTATTTTTTCTTAAACACTCATATCTTGTTTTGACAACTTTGGATGTATGACCACATGGGTTCTGTCACTCTAACTTTGACCAGAACTGAGGAAACCACCACCAGATTTGTGGAGGGTGGTCACGTGTGCAGGATAATAGAACGATGAATTTTTCATTTAAACTTGTCATGTCAGTTCTATAAAATCAGCATAAAAAATCCAAGATAGATTTTTATTCTTATATTTATTATTTCTATCCTTAAGCTAACTAAGGGTCTCATTGCTCTTCATTTTCTAATTTGTTAAAGTGAGGATCGAAGTCATTGTTTTGAGAGATTTCTGTTATAACTTAGGCATTTAGTGCTATTATGTTTTCTTCTGAGTACAGTTACACATTTTGATATGCTATGTTCTATGTTTCATTCAATTCATATACTTTCTATTTTCTCTTTTGGTTTCTCTTTTGACCCATGGGTTACTAAAAATTGGGCTATTTAGATCAAATATTTGGGGATTTTCCAATTATCTTTCTGTTGTTGATTTCTAATTTAATCCATTCTAGTCACAAACCATATTTTGTATGACTTGAACCCTTTTAAATGTTTTAAGGCCTGGAGTATGGTTGATCTTGGTAAATGTTCTGGGCACATTTGAAAAGAATGTATATTCTACTGTTTTTGGGTGGAGTGGTGTTTACATGTCAATTAAATCAAGGTGGCTGATGGTGTTTACATCTTCAACATCTTCACTTACAAGTAAATTTTCTGTCTACTTGTTCTGTTAAGAGATGCATGTTGAGATCTCTTATTGTGGATTTGTCTTATTGTCTTATCCTTCTATCATTTCTTTCCCCAGCTTCAGATCATTTCCTCACATGCCTGTTCTCATCAGTATTCAGGTAAAAACTAGAGTTTTTACTAAGGTAAAAATTCTGCATATATCTGGGTTGTTTCTTCTTTCAGCACTCTCAGGCACTTTACTGTGTGACCTCAAGCCACCTCAGTCTTCTTGACTCCCAGCTCCGTCTCCTCCACTCAGACTGGAAATTGTCCAGGCAGTACCTGGGGAAGTCACAGCACCATATTCGCCTCATATGTTTCTCATTTACCAGAGATCTCTGTTTCATTGCCTGATATCCAGTATCTTGAACACTAAGTTTTCATATATTTTGTCCTTTTTTTAGCATTTCAGGTGGGAGGGTAAACTATTCCCTAGAATCCCATCTTCACCAGAAGTAAATAATTGCCTTTCTCTCCTTCTTCCTAAGAACAGTTTGATCACCATATTGGTTAAATCCTCCAACTTCTTACTATTCTACTTAACATCACCCATCAATTCTTCCTGAAGATTTATTTTCTTCACTGTCTCCGTGGTCTCCTAGCTTCCCAGTAATTTGGATGGGTTGTTGCAGGGTGGTCATTCTAGTTATTCTCAATGTCATTCTCCTGGGTTACATCCATTGTTTATTGAAGCCTTTCCCATCACCTTCCTTTTGCATCCACATTTTGCTAAAGCTAATCCTTCAATACCCTAATAAAGGACATGTGGGAGTAAACTGAAGAGAACTGCATATATAGACTTTCAATATCTGTCCGGATGTTTTAATTATTGTTTTGGTATAGACTTCTAAATTCAAAGTGATTTTACTTCATAACTTGGAAGGGCTATTCTGTATTCTCATATCTAATATTGCTTATGGGAGGGAAGGCCAAGGCTAGCTTGATTGTTCTTTTTAGGGAACATTTACATTTTGGGGAAGCTTTTAGAATGGTCTCATCTATAGTCTCAAATTTCACAAGCATATTTCTGGATGTCTTGTTTTTTTCTTAGAGTTGTGGTGTTTGCCAATTCAGCCTGTCCAACATTCAATAAGCTATTTCAAGTTGCATTCACACCTTTCCTCAGTTTAGATTTATAATTATTTACTTGCTATTTCCCTCATAATTTCCCTGATTTTTTCTGTCGCTTTTTTTAGATGTTGGACCTTCTCAACTTCCATGTTCCTTCTTCCTTCTCATTTTCTGTCTTTTTAATGTCTGTACTTGATGAGCTCCCTTAGTTTTCTTTCAAACCTATTAAGTTTATTGCAACAATATTTTTTTTCATTCTGAGTTCTTATTTAAATAACTTTTTATAGCTTCCCGTATTTAACAACCGCAACCATCTTTTCAAATCTCAGACTAACATAAATGTTACTTCTCTTATTATGTAATGTGCCCCACTCGGGCTAGTCCTATCTCTTAGTCCTTATTATGCTGAGAGTTTTCTTCACTTGTGATAATCCTTAGTTGTCTGTTCACGTTTAAGAATATGGTGCGAGGGAAAAAAGAATGATATAGTTTGAAAGAAAAAAAGAACAATATGGTTTGATTATCCTAACTATATGGTGGGGGTTCTTGGAAATTCTCACTGTAGATCTGTTTCCCTAAGTGGCAAGGGTTACTGGGATCTCCATGTGCATGGGAAGGGCTGGTGAGTCAATGATTGATTCTCCAAACTCCGAAAAGGTTTCACCTCAGGCCGCCAACTCTCGCTCTCATTGCCCCAGTTCTCCATAATTATTTCATTTTTTTCTTATTTAAAATTTTAAAGTTAGACACTTATACAATCCATGAATTGACCTCCCTGATTACTCTAGCACCTGTCAAGCACTACACAAGGTAAGAATATATTATTACATTCCTGTTTAAAACTTCAAATATGACTGATAAATACTAAATCCCTTCTTGAGCAGAATATCCCAGAAGAAACAGTTATCAGTCAGATGTGTCTGTTCAGAACTTTTCCTAAACATTTGCATACTTATCAGAAATATATAATACTGTATTATTCTGTGAGATTTGCCCTTTCAATAAACATATTTTTGTCAAGTCCATATAAATATTCAGTCTATTGTTTTTAACTGATGGTAGTGTTTCTCATCTTGCCTTTATAATGGAAGTTTAGATTGTTCCCAGTGTTTCACATACTAACCACACTGCCCTCCAAAGGGGCTGTAGTGAATATTTTTAAAAATTCATTGCCTCCCAAGTGGCAATGATGAGAATACTCATTTTTCCACACCACTGCCAAGTTTTGATGTTATATTATTTAAATATACATCTCTAAATAAGAGCAAGGTTAAACAGGGACCATGTTTACAGGCCATATGTATTCCTTCTTTGTCCATTTTTATATTGTTTAGTTGTCCTTATTGATTTAAAGGTATTTTCACATCTCTTCCTATGTATTACAAATATTTTCTTCTTTTGCTATCTTTTGTTTTAAAAGCATGCTAATTTTTGATATCCTCATTAATCTTTTATGGCTTTCGTTATTGTTTCAGAAAGATATGTCCAACATCAAAGTCGTAAACACATCCTATATTTTCTTCTAATACTTTTACTTATTTACATTTAGGATTTTCTACTGGAAGTCATTTTTGTGCATGGTGTGCAGTAAGGAACCCATTCAGTTTACTTACAGGAGAGGGGGTGGAGTGGGGAGGCTGTTGGCAGGGGGTACTAACATAATTTCCACATAGAAATGCATATAACAGTCCTGTCATCTTGTATCCTTAGTACATTAGCCTCTACAAGCCAGCTCGATGCCTGATCCTGTCTAGGGATCCTCTGGCCAAATGGGCTCCCATGACTGCATTTCCTAGTATGCCAACATTTTGGGTAGCAGCTTCCTGTGCTACATTTCATGAATGAACACTCTTCTCCCTCGTCTTTTCACAAAATTTAGCTCTTTTATCCACTGACGACCCTCTCTTTTCATTTGGTACCTATTACATTGTTTTATCTGTTTACTGGGATATGAAAGGAAGGTACACTTGTGTGCAGTTTGTTAACTGCAAAAGAAAATCTTGGTTTTCCCAATGAAAATTCTGATACAATTTGCCTTGAAAAGGTTGTACAAATCCATACTCTCTCACATCAGCACACAGAAATATCTCCTTTCGTGTGCTTTCACAATGTAAATTTTACTAGTCTGACACTGGAAAATGGATAATTCATTGGTTTAACTTGTAGTTCTTCTGATCCTAGTGAAATTTAGTACTCACACACGTTCACCAGTCACCAGTTGCCTCTTCATACCCTTTGCCCATAAGGGGAGAAGTGTTCTTTTCTAAGTGGTTTGTAGGAGCACTTCTATGTCAAGGACATGGATTTCATAGGTTATATATGTTGTAATGATTTTCTCTAATTCTGATGTTTAAAAACCTTTGTTTACACTATCTTTGACTATATAAAAGCTTAATAAAGTTCTTACACAATCAAACCTGGAATCTTTATGTATGTGGCTTCTGGAGCTTGTCATGTTTAGGAAGGCTGTTCACAACTCCATAATTATAAGGTATGTTACAATGTACTCTAATCACTCCGTTTCACATTTGGATAAGAATGAGGGGATTGTTTTTGTACAGAAGTCAATTTTATCAATACTGTTAAGCCGCTGGCATGAGATATCAATTTTATTTTGTATTTTCTTTGTGTATATCTCTATGAATGTATATGTGTATGTTTACACACAATCTTTTGAGCCTTAAGTCTTAGGACTTTGTTATGTGCCTACTAACATCTGTATAATACCAAGTTTTCACTTACAGAAGGTTAAATGCGTATTCAAATGTTTTTTTCATCATCCATTAAACTTTCATCATTTTCTTTGTACTTGTACTCATATGTGAGTTGGTTACTGCATTGATTGAGTACTCCAAGCCATCAGGAAATAATATAAAGTGTAACATAAGTCAGATGTACAGGAACAGGAAGTGGTTTAAACTGTAGAGAACTGGAAAACACATGCCCACCTAAAAAGACTCAGATTCACTTTGCATACCAAATCAAACATGTTATGGGCAGCCAGTTTATGAGTACTGACTTAACAAGTTTTGGTTTCTTTTCTCCTCTAGTTTTAGAACTACAGCTTAGAAGTCTAACAGCTTTTTCTATTTTAAATGACACAGATCTAATAAAATTCACCTACCTGGAATTAGGAGCAGGGGTCAAACTTACACTTGTCTAGTCTTTTTTGGTTATTGATTTTTTCAAGTGTTTTTTTTATTATTATTACTTTTAATTAAATCTATTTTGAATGTAAATGAATACATCTCTGCCACTTCTACTTATTAGCAATTTAAAAAATTTGGCTGCTTAGAACCATTGAATATCTAATGAGGTTAGTTTTCCTTAGCAACAAAGTCATATTTCTATATGTTCATGCTGAAATAGAAGCCATTGTTTTACTCTACATTATCATGGACTCTAATATATCAGTCCTGTATTAGATACCCTTGTCACTCACGTTTAGTACAATGATTATTGTTTCTGACTAAAAACATTTACAGCCGCTGGAGTCTTGACCTGCTGCTTTTGTTATTTTGCAGCTGGTCATTGCTGAGATGACTAGGTCTCCTTTGTGTACCACAGTATCTTTATTTTGCATTAAATGTTTATTGAGTGATTACTTTATGCTAGGCACTCTGCTGAGCAATTTACATGCATTAGCTCATTTAATGCTCCCATTAACTTTCGAGGTAGTACCATTATTATTCCTATAATAGAAATAAAACTGAAGCTTACAAAAGACAAAATGTTTCCCTAAAATTAGAGGCCAGAAATATGGAAGAGCAAGGATGAAAACCCAGATCTATTTGATACCAGAATGAGTTCTTAATTCTGGATAAATATCCAAAGAATGAGACGGATATTGACAGGAAGATAGACTGGAACAAGGTAGTGGAAAGTCTTTTAGGCTTTTTTTGAAGAATGTGTGTTTCAACCTAAGAACTACGGGATGCCACTTGAGGGGTTTTAATGAAGGAGTGATATCAAACTTTTTAAATACAAGTTTGTCTGCAATGTGGACAACTGACGAAGTGATAAATGCAGAACAACCATTTAGAAAGCTATTTCCATAATCCATGCCAAATAGATAATTGGGTAGTGAGTGCAGATGACAGAATGGAACTGACTGAAGGAGTGAAATTCAAGGCATATTTAGGAGATAAAACCTACAGGTTTTGACAATTGACTGGACATGGAGGGTGAGGGAGAGGAAAGACTCAAGAACGACTCCATAGTATGAATTCTCTCATGATGAGCCAGGTGTGCACGCTGCCTAAAAGATTTCCTGCAGTCCTTACATTCATAGGGTCTCTCTCCAGTATGAATTCTTTGATGTAGAGTAAGAGATCCACTATAGCTAAAGGCTTTCCCACAAACGTTACATTCATAAGGTTTTTCTCCAGTATGAATTCGCTGATGTTGAGCAAGGCCTGCATTCTGGCTAAATGTTTTCCTACATTCCTTACACACATACGGTTTTTCTCCAGTATGACTTCGCTGATGTTGTGCAAGTGATGAACTATTACTAAAGGCCTTCCCACATTCAATACATTCATAGGGTTTCTCTCCAGTATGAACCCTCTGATGTTGATCAAGGTATGCAATCTGGCTGAAGGCTTTCCTACACACTTTACATTCATAAGGTTTCTCTCCAGTATGAACTCTCTGATGTTGAGCAAGGTGTGCGTACTGGCTGAAGGCTTTCCTACATTCCTTACATTCATAAGGTCTCTCTCCAGTATGGATTCTCTGGTGTACAATTAGGTAACCACGGTGGCTAAAGGCTTTCCCACACACATTACATACATAAGGTTTCTCTCCGGTATGAATTCTTTGATGCTGGGCAAGAAATGAACCATTACTAAAGGCCTTTCCACATTCAATACATTCAAACGGTCTCTCTCCAGTATGGACTCTCTGATGTTGAGTCAGGTGTGCAATCTGGCTGAAGGCTTTTTTACATTCTTTACACTGATAAGGTTTCTCTCCAGTATGAACTCTCTGATGTTGAGCAAGGTGTGCATTCTGGCTGAAGGCTTTCCTACATTCTTTACATTCGTAGGGTTTCTCCCCAGTGTGTATTCTCTTATGTTGCGCTAGGTTTGCACTTTGACTGAAGGTTTTCCCACATTCAACACATGCGTAGGGTTTCTCCCCAGTATGAATTCTCTGATGAAGAGTAAGAGATGAACTCTGGTTGAAGACTTTCTCACATTCGTTACATTTCAAAAGTTTCTTTTCTACATAGATTTTCTTATGTTTCATTTCAACAGATTTTTTTCGGTAACTTCTCTTTCGTGGCTCTTGCTTATGTATGCTTTCTTTGGTGGGAAAACTCTGTTTTATAGCAAATATTGCATCTCGATGGAAGGTTTGCCAAGATTTAGTATATTTATTACTTTGATCTTCAGGGAGGATTTCTCTATGAGTGATGATCAACTGATTAGGATGAACCTCATGACTTCCCAGCTGGTTCTTAAACCAGTCCCCACTTTTACAGTCTTCTCTCAAAAGTGGGCAGTCAAGGCTATAACTAAGATGGCTTCTTCCCAATATCACAACTTTGGATGATTTTTCATAAATAACTTGCTTTGATGAAAATTCCTTGTTTTTAAATGCATACTCCCAATCTAAAAAATATGAAAGGAAAAAAGTCTTGTGTTTATGCAGTAGAACAGAAAAACTTTTAAAATAAATATTGAATAAAATATGTAAGAAGTTTAAATGCAATCTAAACAGTGTGAGATTATAAAGAACGAGAACTCAAGATTAAGAATATAAATTAATCATACATAACCAGTAAGGTAACTAACAGAAAAATTAAAAATCAAAGGCGTTATCTAAAACCACAACCATCATTTTATATCTATATCAATATAAGTTTCCAAACACTCTTCCTCTCTTGCCCGAGGTTATCCTGATTCAAAATAAGTTCATTACCTTTAGAAAAACCAATTTTATAATGTTAATATGGCTAAAAAACCTCCATAAGATCCCCAGACCCAAAGACACACCAGGCACTATTAGTTGCCTTAGACTGTACAAAAAACTCTATGGTTAAACTTTTGTAGTCTGAAAAAGGTCCCCCTGAATATCATTTTCTATGAGATGTATTTCAACCAAATGTAAATTTTCAATTGATCACTGAAACTAAGATGCCTTCATATAAAAGTAATTTTACATCAAATTGCTTGATTTTATTAACCTACCACAGGACTTACTTCACCTTCCCCTTTTCATTCCTAAATCAAATTACCTATTCTGCTTAAGATTTTTCAATGGTTTCTCACCACATTTAAAATAAAACCAAAATTCTTATCATGGTACACAAAACCAATGTAGTACATGAAAATAAATGTAAAACCTTTAATAACAATAGCAAATCAAATCTAGGAAAGTGAAAGCAATATCTTCATCAATATAGTTTATCCCAGGAATGCAAGGTTGGTTTAATATGTGAAAATCAATGTCATTCAGTACATCAACAGATCAAAAATGAAAAATCATATGATCATTTTATTAGATGTAGGAAGAATATTTTTACTAAATTCAACATCTATTGATAAAAATTCTCAATAACCAGGAATAGAAAGGAACTTTCTCAAACTAATAAAGGGCATCTAAGAAAAACCTATAACATCAACTTAATGGTGAAGACTGAATACATTTCCCCTTAAGATAGAGAACAATGCAAGTATATCTGCTCTTACCAATTCTATTCAACATTGTACAGGAGGTCCTAGCTATTGCAGTAAGTCAAGAAAATCAAGGAATAAGGATCAGAAAGGAAGAAATAAAACTATTGGAAAATAATAAGATTGTCTATTCAGAAAATACTTAGGAAACTACAAAACAACTATTAGAACTAAATGATCAAGCAATGTTACAAGATATAAAGTTAACATGAAAATAAACTTACGTTTTTGCTTACTAGCAGTAAACAATTGGAAAACGGAATTTTTAAGAATTCTGTTTTATAATAGCACACTAAAAAAACACAAAAGATTCAGGAAAAAAACCTTTTTTTAGATATAAAAGGCCACTACACTGAATACTACAGAATACTGCTAAGAGAAATTAAAGAAGACAGTAGTAAGTGGCTAAGTAAACCATACTCAAAACCTGGAAAACTCAATGATGTTATTTAGGATGTTGCTTTTCCTCAGACTGATGTTTAGATTCATCATAAACCCCATCAAAATCCCAGCAAGATTTTTAGGTAGAAATTTCCAACTTCATTCTCAAATGTATATGGAAATGCAAAGGATCTAAAGTAGTCAAAAATGATGTTAAATATTGAACTATCTGATATCAAAATTTACCAAAAAGCTACTGATATCAAGACAATATGGTACTGGTGAAAGGATAGACATATAGACCAATGGAGCAGAATGGATTCAGAACTAGTCCCATGCATTTATGGTCAACTGATTGTCAACAAAGGTATCAACAAGGCAATTTAAAGCGGAAAGGAAAGCCTTTCCAAAAAAGGGTACTGGAACAACTGAATTATCCAAATGGGGGGAAAAATGAACCTCAACCTTTACCTCACACAAGACACAAAAATTAGCTCAATGGATCATATACCAAAATGTAAAAACTAAAACTATAAAATTCCTAGAAAACATAAGAAAAGTTTTGTGACCTGGTAGCAGCAATAACTTTTTTAGACATGGCAGAAGAAGCACCAACCAATCTACAAAAATTGAAAACTCTGAATGTTCAAAAGATAGCAGTAAAAAAACAAAAACATAAGCACAATTGGCATACATAGATCCCAATACATATAAATGACAAAGGACTTGTATTAACACTATCTTTTACAACTCAATAATAAGAAAAACAACCCAATAAAACATGTGCAAAATATTTGAACAGACACTTGTATTAAGGACTCGTATTATGAAAGGACTTGTATTAACACTAGCTTTTACAACTCAATAAGAAGAAAAACAACCCAATAAAACATGTGCAAAATATCTGAACAGACACTTCACAAAAGATATATGAATGGCCAATAAGTACATGAAAAGATGTTCAACATTATTAATCATCAGAGAAATGCATATTAAAACCACAATAAGATACCACAACACAACCATTACAATAAATAGAATTAAAAATACTGACAATATCAAGATTTGGTGAGGATGTGGGGCAACTGGAACTCTCATAACTGGTGGGAATGAAAATGGTATAGTCACTTTGGAAAACTGGTAGTTTCTTAAAAAGTTAAACACAGTTTCTTAAAAAGTTAAACATTCCTATCACATGAGTCAGTTTTTCCACTTTTAGATATTTACCCAAGAGAAATGAAAACATACATCCACACTAATTCCTATACATGACAGCTTTGTAGTGGTTTTATAATAGCCCCAAACTGGAAACAACCCAAATGTTTGTCAGCAGGTGAATGGAAAAACACAATGTGGAATATCTATACGAGGACGACTACACTCAGCAGTAAAAGGAATAAACTATTCACACAATATGGATGAATTTCAAAATTTTGATTTTATGAAGTAAGCCAGACATAACAGAACATGTATTGTGTGATTCCATTTAGTTTAGATGCTAAAATGAATCTAAAATGATCAGATTATAGTATTTGGAACTGGGAATGGTGAAGGATGGACTACAAAAAGGCACAATCATATGGGGTAACAAGCTATGTGTCTTGATTGTGGTGATGGTTTTGTAGCTGTAAACAAGTGTTAGAACTCATCACATTTCATAATTTGTATAGAGGCCATTTACTGTTTAATTAATTCCTTAATGAAATTATTTAAAAAATTATAGATAGAAATAAAAATGTCAGTAAAAACACACTTTAATAACATAAAATAATAAAACTCATGGTATGTAACAAGCTTTTTACCCTGAAAATAGAGACTACACTTTGGATCTTATGGAGCATTTACAAAAACTAAATATATGTTAGGCCACATAAAGTCCTCAAATGTTAGAAAGTAGAACTAGTACTAATTACTATTGGATCAAATATGATAAAACAATTTGGTCAAAATACAGTAAAACCAGAAAACTTTATTTTAAGCAACTCTTGTGTAAAAGGGAAAATTTTAAAAGTAGTTTATCTATAGAACAGCAATAACAAAAACATTAAACATCAGACTCAATAGAAGACAGCTGAAGCTATATTCAGAGGAAAGTTCATAGCCCTTAATAATTAGTAAATAAAAGAGAATGAAATGAATAGGTTAAGCTTTCATTTCAGCAAGATAGTGAACAGAATTAACCTCAGAAAATTAGAAGGTAAGAATCTGTAAAGAAAAAAGCAGAAACCAGAGAATTAGAAAAGAGAAGAATGGTAACACTAATAGATAAATCCATAAGTTGGATTTTAAAAATAAAAAAGTTGATTAAAGAATAGCAACCTAATAAATAATTTAAAAAAGAAAAGTACACATAATAAGAAATTAAAATTGGAAACTACTATAGCTATAAAAGAAATAAAAAGAATTATAAGAGATTATTTTGCTCAGATTCACAGAAATAAATCTGAAACCTAAATGAAAAGGATAATATCTAGAAAAATTAAAATTTAGAAAATTTAACCCAAAACAGAAACTGTAGAGAAGCCATTTAACAGAGAGGGCATTGAGAAAGTTATCAAAGCTCACTTCCCTACAGAGGCCCCAGTCCAGGCTTTATCTCTCACACTCTTATTCTCATTCATTCATGTTAACATCTCTAAATCACTTTTTTTCTTAGCCTGTCTCCCTCCAATGGCATGTTGCATTTCTTCACTTGGAAATATCCCTAGCTCATAAAAATAAGTCTCTTATGTCCCAAGCCAAATTCGACTTTTCCCCTCCCAACCTTTTCTTCTGACTTGTTTCTATTAAATGGTATCACCTTCTAGTTACTCACACTTGAAAATAACAACTGCAAATGCTTTCTTTTTTCATTGATGGTTTATAAACCTCTGAATAATCCCAAGAATTTAGCGGAATGATTTCTCAAAGTAGAAACTCAGTGAATCTTGGTAAAATACTGTATAAATAAGTGAATTGGTCTTTCAATCTAAAAGGAATGAGTGAGTGAAAAGGAAAAAATAGGCATTGTTTTGTCTGGATGTTTTTAATGTGATGGAGCAGCTTGTGCAAAACAAAAGCAAGGACAAGAAGACACTGACATTTGGACCCAGAGAACAGGAATAGGTTATCCAAGAAGATAACCTTAACGTGTGAAAGAACATATACAGGAGAATAAGTTGGGGAGGTCATGTAAGGGCACCTCAGTGTTTCCTCCCAGGCCTAGAGCCTTTAAGAAAAGCGACCCAGGAAACCTCAGTTACGAGCTGGAATCTGTCAGAATGGCTGAGCTTTTCCTTACAATGGCCTCCACCTCCCTAGTTCTCTCTCACTCACCATAGCATTTGCCTCTTGACCCCTCTTTCTTCACCATCCAAGGCTCCTTTCCTTGCTCCAGTAATGAGATCACATCTGGCTTAGAAACTGAAACTCCTGCTTTTAAGAAATAAAAGGGGAGTTAGCCAGGCCCATCAATCAGATTGAGCTCCCTGGTTACCAGAAAAGTAGGGGCATCACAGGTGGGAGCTGAAGAAGAGGAAGTGTGCTGAAGAACGAGGAAGAGGAAGCTGCAGAAATAATTTAATGAAGCTACCAGTTCTACAAAACTCAGCCTATTTGAGGGTTAGCACAAAAAAGAGAAACTGAATGAAGTACATCAGAGGCTTCTCAAATATCACATTGGAAAGCAGCCCTAAGTGCAGGTTCTGGCCTACAGGGAGCCCTCCTTACCCAGTGACACCAGGTTCCTGTAGTTCTCTAGCATCACATGCCTGTACAGGTCCCTTTGGGCAGGGTTCAGCCGTGCCCACTCCTCCTGAGAGAAATCCACGGCCACATCCCCAAATGTCACCAAATCCTGAAAGGACATAAACATATTCTTGTTTAACTAGTGGTATTACCCTCACATGGGCATAGTTTGAAGAGTTAAATCATTTATACTTCTGGAGAGGAACATTGCATATAGCAAAATTTTCTGGCAGTATCTTAGGTTCTGTGCAACACATGTGGAGTAATTGCTGGACAACTTCTGTCATTAGTCTTGATGATGCCATGATGTGCACAATTTCCGAGAGTCCCTATGGAGAAAAGATAACATACCACAAAATGGGCAATAACGATACTGTAAACAATCAAGTGTAAGTAATAGCTTATTCATACTGAATGTTAAAACATTTCTCAATCTGGAGAATCAGGATAGACTGGGCCAGTGAAGGCAAGCTTCGAGGAGCAAGGACAGGAGTTAAGCCTTCCAAGACGTATGTGGTCTAAACCAGCAATTTTCCAATGAAATCTAGAATGCTCCAGATATATTGATAGAATACTTATAATATTGATCTTCTATAGTTAAATATATATGTAATAAAAATAGCAGACAAATTTTATAGTGATTTTGCAAAACTACACCTTAAGCAAATGTATGCCATAACAGAGAACCTCAGGGGCAGCAAAGGATTACCTGACAGCTCCTGAGAACCCCATTAAGTTTCAAAGACAGCTGGTAACTTATGCT
Source organism: Pteropus vampyrus (assembly GCF_000151845.1). Lineage (NCBI taxonomy): Eukaryota > Metazoa > Chordata > Mammalia > Chiroptera > Pteropodidae > Pteropus > Pteropus vampyrus. Next base: position 791,548 of record NW_011889138.1, on the reverse strand, counting down.
ACCTAAGAGACAAAATAATAGTCATTTTAAGCACTACTGATGAAATTAAATAGTGACTATTTCCAATGTGATCATGAAGTATATCAAAAACTACCTACAGCTCTCACTGGAGGAACATACGCAATTGTGCATATCTAATGAGTGAGAATGTTTTTTAAATGTTACAGTACAGCTCTCCCAATACTACTACCATTTGTTGAATTAAGGGTCCTTGTAATATGGAAAAAGACCTAGTTTGCTCCCTAAAAACTAAAAATGGGTATTCCTCCAAACGAGATGATTCTGCTCCAGACTTAGCAAGGTCTGTTGCATGGTCTGGCATATGCTTCTCAGGTTTGGCATGTCCCAGAGGAATGCCACTTAAGCTATGCTGACAGACAGATGGCACTCAGTGGTACCCACCCGAACAGCTCAACGGACTTGTCAGATATTGAAATAGCGCCATACAAGTTGGTAAACAGCTGTTGCCCTGAGCCCTGCCAGTGACCATCCCAGATACCCGCTTAGTCCAGCATGGCAGCAGCCTCCAGGACCCAACCTGGAGAAAGTTCTGGTGTGTCTCCTGGCCTGAGTAGCTGTCAAATACGAACATCACTCTTGTTCCTACTGTGACTCTGTAGAGCAGGGCTCCTGCTGGAGATGTATTTAAGCACATTGATGATTTTTCACAAAAACATTTTTAATGGAAACAATAAGTCAATGTATGACTCACTAGTGCCTAAGTGATGGACAAAAATGTTAAGTAGGCTGTAAAGGAAGCAAAAGTATGACTCCAAGAGGAATCAGTTACACACATCAGCTTCCACCTCACATGCTTCCCGTCTCTGAAACACTTTGGAGTAAAAGCTTCAAGGAAGAAAGGGAACGTGAAGTCAGGTGTGAAAGGATGAATGTTGACCTACACAGGCTGGGCACTGTAAGTCATAAACTCTATTAAAACTCAGACTTTTGATAATGTTTTGTACAAAAAGAATGTTCCACACATAATGTCTTCTGTAGACAGGTAAGGCAGGTTTTGCTAGATAAAGTTCTTAAAAGACATTTTTTAGCTGCATTCACAAATTAATGGATTCCAGGTTTCGACTGTCTGACATTGTTTTCTCAGCCAATGAGACTTGAATACCTTTCAACTATTTTTATATTTTGATGTGCTAAAACAAATTTCATACAATTTTGTCATCATTAAGGAAAATTATAAAATAATATTCAGTATTTCTACCCTCAGTGAATTTCCCCCCTTTTTAAGTTAAAGAATTAGGTCTTCCACCCACCACACCTACCCACCATGTCGCCCTACCTCCTAAGACCAATCGAAATTTACAATTAGAATATATTTGTTCAAATGTTTCCTTATACAGACAAGTCTATGATTATCTATGCATATTTAATTATAACATCACCTTTGTTGGATGGATAATATTACATGGTATAAACATGCCACATCATATTTTCATCATATATGAATCTCAATTTTTCCACTATAATGATGCAAAGGCCTGTAATTATTTTCTTAAATTTCTAGAAGTTTTTCTCTCCATGTAGACTAGAATTTCCCAGACTTACTTAACCTCAGAAAAAATGTTCAATTACACTATTTTGATCCAGCAAGAATAGGAGCGAATGAAAAATAATTCCGGGTGAGAATAAAGTGTTGACCTGCACGCAAAGAAATACTAACGGGTTTTTCAGGTAGAAGAAAAATGGAAGGAAATGGAAGCACGGAAACACAGGAAGAAATTAGGAGTCCCAAGACAGTAACTATAAACCATACATAATATCTACTACTAATATCTTAGAGTTAAACCACGGTAGTGGTCTTAACTTGTTGAGAGTACTAACTCAATTGGTGACAGTACTAACTATAAGAGGAAGATTACAGAAGGAAGAAAGAGTATTACTACATAATGAGCAATGGATACATATTATCCTAAAAGAATAATAAAAATAATGTATAGTTAACAAGATAATAATGAAAAAACACCTGATTTATCCAAAAGAAGGCCAAAAAGGAGAAATACAGGAACAAAGAACAGATGGGATATGTAGAAAATAAACTGCAGTATGGTAGGCTTAAACACAAATATATCAGTAATTACATTAAATGAAAATGTACTAAATACTAATTAAGAGACTAAGCTTATCAGACTGGATTTTCAAAACCAACCTACATTTTGAGGGGAAACACAGGGGATCGTGAGAGGCACACAGGGCCACTTGAGTGCCCAGTGAGCACAGGGTGAAGAAAACAAAACAAAACAAAAAATCCCAACTATATACTGTTTATAGGAGGATAAGTTAAAGATAAAATCTTTAGAGGCAGAGGTTCTCAAAAAGTGTGTGTTAAAGTCATCCTGGGACTCAATAAAAATGTGGTTTCCTAGACCTCACCACCAGAGACCGTGATTCAGGAGGTCTGGGGTAGGGTCCTGGAAGCAGCATTTGGGCTGATGGGCTCTATCTATTCTACAAATCACACCCTCTGCCTTCCCCTTCTTCCACTGACAATTCAGTGTGGCAGGAGAGGAGTGGTAGATGGCTCTCGCCTCCCTTTGCCTCCATTCCTTTGTTCATTCATATATTTGGCAAATATTTACTGAATGCCTAGTACTACACTGTTGGGAATACAGAAGTGGACAAAATATAGTCCCCACCCCTTTCTCCTTTTAACAGAGGAGAAAGACATTAAATATGAGGTCATACAATGCCAAGTAGTGTTAAACATTATGACAAAGAAACAAGGTAACGTGATTAAGAGTGACAGGGGTATTTATTTTAGGTAAGACAGATGATCATGATAAACCTAAATAAAGAAAGTTTGAACAACAATCTCAATATAAGTGAGACAGCAAGCCACACCAATATCCAGGGGTAGAGAAGTACAGAAGAGGGAGGAGCAAACGCAAAGATTCACAGACTGGAAAGAACTTGGTAAGTTTGAGGAACAGCAAGGGGACAAGTGTGAGTGAAGCAGAGAAATATAAAGACTTATAGAAAGTGAGGTCTGGGGTAGCCAAGAGCAGGCTTATGTAGGGCCTTAGAGGCCATGATAAGGACACGGGATTGCATTCCAAGTCAGATGGGAAGCCAATGAAGCTTCTAGGCAAAGGTCACAGTGTCCATCATTTTCTACCACCTTCTTCAAATCATCACTCACCATCGTCTATATTACTGACTGTCAACATATAATACAACTTCCTACAACTGACACAGTCACTAACTAGTGACTATGTCATGTTCCTTTTTTGGCCTCTTGTTCCTCATCTGTAAAATGAGAGGTTTGGAAAAGATCATCTACAGTTTTCTTCCTGGTTTTATCATTTTGTAAGCCTAGATCCAAAAGAAGGCCAAAATACACTAGCTACTGACCACATGTGGCTATTCAAATTTAAATCAGTTAACATTAAAATCCAGTTCCTCAGTCACACTAGTATAGGCAAGTGTTCCACAGCCACGTGTGGATAGTAGCTATTGTACTGGAAAGTGCAGATATAGAATATTTCTATCAACTATCACAGGAAGTTCTATTGGATAGTGCTGTTCTAGTTGATTTCTGCTTCTGGCTCATCTTCCTCTTTACAACCATTCTCTATTTTCATCCGACGGCTTGTATGGTTTTATTTTTTATATTTAACCTACAGAACGTATTTAACCTTAACATGTAAGGAAGACATTTTTTTCTAAAAAATCTATCCCTCCTCCACTGATTTAAAATGACATCATGATCATATAATAAACTAAATTCCATGAAGACCAAGATAGTCTATTTTTATTTACCTCAGTATTGCCAGCACTTAGTATACAGTAACTCTTTAGGAACCGTACATTTAATGAATGAGTAAATATTTTCCATTCTTATTTCAACTTGTATTTGCTTCTGGATATTATATGCCGATCTTTTAATTTGTTTCTTCTGGCTTCCATTCCACACTATTTACTGTTTTCCTATGTAGCCATTTTAATGTATACTCCTTTCAGTTATTCAAGTACTCCTCCTATTTTTCTTTTTCAAAAAATTTCCTGTTATTTTTCCATATTAATCCCACTAATCTTAACTGGATGACCCAGAATATACTAGCTGTAGCCTACTACTTACTCAAGACATTCCTAAAACAGAACCTCATTACACTCATGGAATCCTACTTCTCAAAGCCTGAAAACATCCTTGCCCCAGCTAACCCACAGTTTAATACTTAAGACCCACACATCCCACTCCTCAAAGTCACCTTGAGCAGGAGACCTTGTCATGTACAATGACTGAGATTGCCCAACAGCCCTCATTTTGCCTTCCTCTCGAACCCAGGTCTGTGGAAAAGCTCTAAGCTAGTGGTCACATTTGAACATACACTTGACCTCAGAGAATCCCTACAATGAAGGCTCTCACATCCTACCCAGAAGTGCATTTCTGCCTCTTGAAAGCTCCTAATAGAACACCTAACCCATAGGAGGCGCTAAACTATTTCTTGAATGAACATGAAAATGCTGGCTGAGGAAAAAAAGATGCTCACTGGGCTTTTGGGGACCTCCTTTTACTGAACTGGAGAACATGAGAACGAGGTCACTAATGAACGGGACTTTGTTAGGCTGGGGAGTTTCAGAAGAAAAGCAAAACCTTCATAGAAAACCTGAAAATTAAGGCATTCCAGGGAGGAGAGAAAAAAATGCTTCCTTACCTCAGACATGGCTTAAGGAATTTAAGAATTGATGACAGCTCTTCTGTCTGCCTCCTTCAGGCTCCTCTCTGGGAGAAGGGCAGTGTCTGGAGAAAACAGAGCTGGAGAGGAGAAAGAAACCCTAAAATGTCAGCTCAGCCCCTGCATCACCAGCCTGGAAAACCTCCTATCCTTCTCTTGATGTTGAAAAGAAATATTTCCCCTTTCTACAAAGAGATAAGCTACAAAGTGAATGCCTCAGAGAAAACCTCTTTACACAGAGTAGGCATCAGAGGGGTCATGTGGTTTGGAGGACACCCTGCTTCTGGTCCTGGCGTATGACTAACTGCACCTAAAGACAAATCTCTTTTATGAGCAATTCCCTCATAAGAGACTGAGGAACGGGGAACTATGCATGAACAGTCACTGAAACTCCTAATCAAAGAGTGACTTCCCACTAAACTTCACAGCCTTGGAAAGTAAAGCAATTATCTCAGAAGCAGCGACTTAGTGGTAAGGGCTACTAGGTTTGGGGATCAAAATGCCTGCGCTCAAACACCCGATCCACCACTCATTAACTCTGTAACCTCCCTCCAGTTATGGAACCACTTGCAACCTCAGCTTCCTCATTGGTAAACGGTACCCACCCCCTATCAACTGCTGAGACTATCATGACATGATCCACATAAAGCACTGAGCACAGTGCCTGGACATCCTCATGATAAATAAATCTCATTCAGCCATTTATTTTCAGAAATAGCACACAGTAGATTTCTTCTTTTAACTCTTCCATCACTCACTAGGAGAGGGGCTGGGAGGGGGATGGAAAGATCTGCACTGGAGATGGTGAAGGTCCTGCTGCCCTGTCTTCTGCTATCCAGGCCTGAGGCTGGGGCTCCTCTGTCTCTTCCTCTCCAGCTCTGCCCCCTCACTTGCTCCCTCACTTCTCTGCTTAATCTCTATCTCTTCCCCTGCATCTTGGTCTTTCCCTCCCAACACAGTCACCAAACCCTGGAGCACACTGGCCTCCCTAAGCACCTGACGGCCTCACCTCGCACCAACGCACCAGTCTCTCCTGCCGGCAACTCCCCTGGCAGCCTGTGGACACGTCCCGGAGCTGTAGACTGCCCTCCGTTCACAGTGGGTCACACAAGGCCACTCTGGGTCCAATGTCACACTAACATTGTGTTAGTGTCTAACATTGTCTCATGCAGCCCTAAGGTCACACAATCTTATGCACATGGCCACACAGTCACACAGTTGCACGCTCACTGTCGCAGACATGATCACATACGTTCTCACGTAGTCACACACATGGCCAAACTGTTCACACGTGGTCTCACAGTGCCACACACATTGTCAATCACACGGCCTCACGGTGACACAGTCTCACACACATGGTGACACCGTCTTACACTGTTACGCTCAATCGCACATGGGCCCACTTTGTTCACACGCGCGGTGACACGGTCTCACACACGATGACAGGCCACCTCACACGCCGGCCCAGGCGCCCACCCGATCTAGAAGTCTCATCACCTCCTCCCAGCGGGTCGGTACCTCCCTCAGTGCGGTCGGTCGGCGGAGGCCGGAAGCCCAGCGCCCCCGCGGGCCGGGGCGGGGACTCGATCTAGGGTCTGACCCGGGGATTCACAAAGGGGCCGCCGCGCTCGGGCGGGCAGCGGGCATCGGCCGCAGTGCCCGCCGGGAAATGGAGTCCGAGGCCCGGCGCGGCGCATCCTGGGACTGCTGGCCAAGCTCGCCTGGGTGGTTCCGGCCGCGTCCCTCTCGAGTGGTCTTTGCCGCGGTACCGAATTCCCCTGGCCTTCCGACCTAGAACTGGGATCGCTCTGCCCTCTCAGGCCGGCCGACCCTCGACTGCCCTACCGAGTCTCGCTCAGGCCTAGGCGCGGGTGGAGGGGGGAGGGCTCAGATGGCGATGCGCACGCGCAGCGGGTGGGCCCGCGCTTTTGGTCGCCTTAGGGATTCAGTAGCCGCGCGGGCAGGACAAGCCGATCAGGGCCAGAAGGAGAATGACCCGGGGAGCATGCTGGACTGGTTAGGAGCTTAGGTTCTTTCTCTTCCCTGGCTTATTAACTATTTATTGAGTGCCTACTGTGTGCCAAGCACCGTTGCGGGCGCTGGGAACACAACCGTGAACACTCAGAAATACCCACCTGCAGGTACCTGACATTCTAATGCCGGAGAAATTCAATAGTAAAGAAAAAAAACTACTAATGCATATTTGGAAGTGATACGTGTATAAAGAAAAACAGCAGTTTATAGATCAGTCTTTCAGTTCTTCAGTCTTTCAGTTCCCATTGAACTTCTTTGAAAATATTTTATAAACTCCTATCTCTAGCCCTATCTCCAAGTCATGTCTGAACTTTTTCAAAATTCTGTTGTATGCTTCAGTGCTTCAAGGTAACTTGTCTCACCAAAGTCACCAATGACTAAAAGCATTACATGAGATGGGAATTTTTATATTGAGGAAATAAAAAATACAAATATATTCACAAAGATATTAACTGAAGCACTGTTTATAGTAATAAAGTGTTGATATAAACAATGGCTACAAGTACAATGATAAAACAACAGTATTCTATCGGTTTGAAAACTGTACAACTTATAAAAGAATATGATGAAAAGCCATGTGTGAAAATACTTGCTTTTTTTTTTAAGAACAAAGCTGTTATAATTGCACTAAAACTGCAATATTGGAAAACTGTTCCTATGTGAAAAAGGTGACCACAATCCACAAAATTGTAGTTCGTTTTGTATTTGTTGAATTTCTGATTGTCTTTCCCTTGTTTTTTCAAACTATATACACAAACACTATAAGCTAAGACCTTAGTAACCGGCCAGGTTTTTTGCAGCCTTTTTCACATTTCATAAATGAAGATTGGGCATCTTTAGCCTGAAGATTTGTGGTAACATTTTTCATTTTCAGCCATTATCTTTTAAGCTTATTCTGTTGGCAGAACCCTCTACAAGGCTTGGCAATAGTCACTAAGTAAATCAAAATTTACTTTGATTTGCATAAAACCATTTAACCAATTCAAAAGAGCACTCAGCAAACAGAAGTCTGCCCAGCATATCTAAATTTATTGTAATAATCTAATTACTTAATCCTGAGTAGTAAACAAAGACAGGACCTTTTTATTTTGCCCTCAGTAGTCACAATGAAGATGAAATGTTTTTTTCATGGGTTAGTAGTATTGCAAATTTAAGTCTGTAATCTATTGAGTTAATTTTTGTAAGAAGCGTAAGGTCAAAGTTCTCTTGGAGGGGTCATAGGAATGTCTAATGGCTTCAGCACTGTTTGTTGAAAAGGATATTCTTCCTCCATTAAATTGCCTTTGCACCTTTGTCAAAAATTAGTTCAGATAACTGACAAGAACTTGTATCCAAAATATGTAAAGAAAACTTACAAGTGGCTAAGAAAACTGGGCAAAAGATTTAAATAGACATTTCTCCAAAGATACACAAAAAGGTGCTCAATGTCATCAGTCCTCAAAGACTCTACCCATCTGATGCAAATATTTCCTAATTTGAAATTCTAGCCTAGACTTTCCCCCTAAAATGACCTCCATATTTCTACTCATACGTCTAACAGACATTTCAAATCAAACACCCAATCTTACCTCCACAAATGTTCTCCTCTCTCGGTCTTCCTACGCCAGTAAATGTTATTCCAGTTATTTGGCTCAAAATCCCCTGGAGTTATCTTTGATGACTCCTCTTTCTCTTGCTACTTCACCCAGTAAAGCAGATCCTATCAGCCCCACCTTTAAAATATCTATAAAGAATCCAATCCCTTCTCTTCTCCTGCTCTGGTACCATCCTATTCCTAGATTTGGCCTGAGACGGACATTCAGTGGCAGAGGGAGAGGCTTGACTCAGAGCCAAAGTCACGTCTGATAAATGCAGTTGAGTTCCATGAGTCAGGACAAAAAGAAAATGCAGCCCAGTTTATCTGCCTGAGATATGAGTCTGGTGGGGTCATACTGCTTGGTTGACCATAAATGACCCGTTGTCCTTACTCAGGGACCCAAGGTTCCTCGCCTCATTACAGCTTTGTTGTCCGGCTCAGATTTGTTCCCAGTTAGCTTATCCAGCTGCCTGACACTCAGCCTCAGGAAGCCCAGCCAACTCACCCTATGGGAGTGACCAGAAGGCCTGATATTAATACCATCCTCTGTAGTCATTTCTTGGAAGTGTCCTGCCCAGCACAAGCCTGCCACGGCTTCAGTGACCTTCTTTCTCCTCTGGGCACCTTTGTACGCTATCTCCTCCAGGTCCTAGCCTAGAGTCCAGACTCTCTGTTTCCATGAGGCCTCATGGCCTCTGTGATGTCATGAAGCAAATGTCATCTGTCTCTGAGGATGCTTTCTCCAAGGTTCCACACTGGTTCATCCACCACTCAGATCGAGGTAGCATTTCCTCCACCCACGGGTACTGAGGTCTTGTTTGGTGGAAATACCAACTCCTCTTCCACACTCTGCCCCACAAATTCCAGTCACTTCAGTCTCCCCAAACTGTGCTGTTAGTGCCGACTTAGCAAACTGGTGCTCTGCCTCCCCGTTCCTTCTCTGCTGAGGTCTAGAATATGCCTTCAGACAGGAAGCCACCGCAACTGCAGAATCTCATTTATTTCCCTTCTCTCCAGGATCAAAGTCTTACAAAACTAGTTGGCCAATGTCTGAAAGGACTGGTTTCTTAAAGGTATCTAGTTTTTTTGTTTCAAGTGGGATGGCAAGTTTAGTACAGTTACATCATTATAGCTTGAAGCAGGAATCCTCCCTGATGTTTTTTGAACATATCTCTACTTTTTGGCTCAAGAATTTAATATTCAACTTGTCTGTTTCCAAAGGGAACTCTGGGCCTGGCTCCAGGACAAACTGTACCACCTTGGACAGGAATGGTTTTCTCATTCAGAGACCAGGTGTAACAGGGCCTGACCTACATCCAGGGCATCAGAGCCCTGACCATACGTGACCATCTGCCTCAGGATGTGGGACGACTAGCCTTCTCACTCTTTCACGCAGCGAAGGTGAACAACCTGTGGCTGGAGAACTTGGCCGAGAGATATCACCCCATAACAGGAAACGCCTTGACATCTCCTTAAACACATTCCGCGCCGCCCCGCCTCCCCGATTTTGCATTCTCCTTCAGAATCTACATTTATTTCAACATAGATATAATATTTACAATTAGTCACCAGATACATTCTTGGGATTTTTACTCCCTCCAAAACTTCTGGTAAAATAAACAGCTCTGTGGAAATGCTCGTTTAATAGATGAGAACATTCTTCACACAGTCGCACACAACCGTTGAACAGTCCCAGTCACACACTCAAGACCAAGACAACAGTAAACACGACATACACCGTCACAAGAACCACAGCACACAGGATCACGGCCACTCACACAATCAACCGCAATCAGAGGACCGCACGTAGACAGCACAACCCACAAAAAGACCTTCACGCTACGTCCGGGTCCCGCCCACTCCTGAACAGCGCGACTTATGACTCGGCCTTATGACTCGGCTAGGGCCGTTAAGCCTAGAAACTACGTTTCTCAGAAAAGACTGCGGCGGTGGCTCAATCACGACGCAGCATCCGCGCGGCTTTGTGCGTCTGCGCCATCTTCTGGCTCCAGGCGGTAAGTCCGCCGATACCGAGGAAGGAGCGCACCGGGGTCTGCGGGGGTCGCGGCCGCAGTGGCACCTGGAAGCGAAGAGCCAGCAGGTAAGGAGTTCTTGAGCTTGCCGGGTACTCCAGGGTTCCTGTGAGAGCGGGCGCTGCGACTGGGCGCGTCTCGGGTCTAGGAGGTACCAGAACGTCTCACCCCAGCGTCCGTCTGCGGCTTCCCGGGCTCTGGACTACATTTCCCGTCGGCCCCCGCGGCGCACGCCTTGCTGGCGCCCTCTTTCTGCTCGCTTCGTAGCCCCCGTCCATGGATCCCTTAGGTGGGTGTTCAGGGGTCCAGACCGCCTAAAAATGCTTGCGGTGCTTTGCAGTCATTCTTACGCGTGCCCTTGTTTTTTGTTTGTTTGTTTTAATCTGGGTAGAAATCTTGTTTCATGAGATTCACAAAGAGTTGCAAGACCCGCAGAGTTTTAGAACCAGTAGTTCAGAGGTGGACTTATACTAGGGAACATTTTAGATAATTTTGTTCAAAATTTGTGTCCAATGGGGAAATGGTTGAGTAAGTCACGGTCCACTCATTTAATAAAATACTACACAGCTATTACAGATAATCCTTAAACAATGGTCATAGTAAGAAAAATTCCTGTTATGTGGTATTAAGGCACATTCATGATGATCTCATTTACATATTACTTAAATATCTGTAACATGGTAGTCACTGCCCCAAACTCCTTTATAAACAATTTAGGAAATGATTAAATAACATCACTCTTAATACTTGGATGTTTTCTATTCCAGTTTTGGTCTATGGGCGTAGGTTGTGTTTGCTTGAGGCTGTCAGTAGGTGGGTTCGTTTGATCTGATTTGCTGAATGTTCCGGGTAAAAGGAATGTCCAGTTGTGAATGTCTTTCATTGTCAGTTAATATTGTCCCATATCATTTTTGATAGTTGATTGGCGTCTGTCACTTGGCTGCACCAGAATTGAATTGCTCACTAGTCTACTTGCGGACTGTTACATACTAATATTCGGTTTTGTTTTCCAGCAAATATTGTTGTGCATGCAGCTTTGCACAAAGGTATTTCTCTGTTCAGGGGCATATTTATGTGCTGATAATGGAGCACAGTACCTGCTCCATCTAATTTGTCCCCTGCAACCACACCCCATCTGTTGACTCAAGACAGGGTCCACACAGTGTTGCCCACCAGGCCTTAGGTAGGCCCCTGGGGCTCTTTGTGAATATGAAAGTAGGGGAAAGTTCCACAGAGATTTTTGAAGGTGTTATGTTGCGGGCATGAGAGAGTTAAATGGTCTGGTTCTGGGAAGGCTTCATTGTGTGCTGGGCTGATGTAGATCAGGCTTTCTGTGCTTCCAGGCCTGAGGACAGCCTTCCTTGTCCTTGGGGCACCATTTTAGTCTCATTCGTTGAACCAGGTGTGAGCATCCCCATCTTAGATTTGCACCAGTAACGAGATAAAATTTTCTGGGTATTTAGGGGAAATGGGAGAGAAGGAGCCCCTGGTTTCCTTCCAGTAGCTAAAGCTGGGTTTTCTGGAGTTGAGTGATGACCACAATTTGTCCCAGCTCTCTTCGGTTTAGGTGGTAGGTGGGGGTCAAGGGGATGGGGACTTGTAGCATGGCATTCTGGGAGCTGTGAGGCAAGCCCCGCCTCTCATATTTGTTCTTTCCTCCCCCAGCTCTGCCACCTCAGGACTCCACCCTTACCCAAGAGAGGAGCCAGGAGAAGGACGGATCAGCCCATGAAATTCTGAAAGTCATGTCCCTCGTGAGTTAAAATCATGTAAATACTTGCTTTCCTTATCCTGAAGCTTCCCACCTGGTTTCCATCCAAAAATCTGGTTCTCAGAGGTTCCCATTTTGGGGAATGAAAGGACCAGGCAGCCAGTATCTTCTTCTATTACTCTCTCCTATTGAAAATTGTTGCTTTGGTTTTTTCTTTTTTAATTCCATAAAAGTAGAAATTTTAGCTCTTACGTTGAGAAGTTAGTATACGCCAAGGACACAGTAGGCAGCATGCTTTATTACACTGTCACAATGGGGGAAACTCCATTTAGTTGGATTTTAGTTTTCATCCCACCTCTGTACAAGAGCTTGGTTTGTAAAAAAAGAACTTTTAGGAACATCTGAACATTCTATTTTATTCATGACACAGACCCCAGCCCCAACATTCTTTTTACCCAGAATGTCCCATTCCTGCCAAAGCCACCTCCATCTCCTCTCATCCCACCGAGACATGTTTCCTTGATGTCTACATGTAACATACCCACCTGTTGTTCCAGGGATCAGACTTGTTCAGGGACGTGGCTGTACTCTTCTCCCAAGAAGAGTGGGATCGGCTGGCACCTGCTCAGAGGGACCTGTACAGGGACGTCATGTTGGAGACCTACAGCAACCTGGTCTCTCTGGGTGAGGTGGCCGGCTCTGTTAGTTTGGAGGTTACCTTTGGGCATATCTGTTCCTTCCCTGTCAATTTCGGGGTACCCTTGAGTGGTTAAAGGGCAGGTCCATTGGCTGAAGTTACATCTTTCCCAGCTGTTAGGTGGCAGCCACATCTTCCCCTGGCCCTTCGCACAGCTGACTCCTCTTTGATGACCAGGCCCTGGATCTGAATTCTGGGGTCCACAGCATAACTGGATGGCATATTTCTTCTCGCATCCAGATCTTGCCATTTGCAAACCCGATGTGATCGCCTTCCTGGAGCAAGGCAGAGAGCCCTGGGTGGTGGAGGAGGCAGCATTCGGAGGCTTGTGCCCAGGTGAGTGGGGCCTTTGTGGAAAGAGAGAAGCCACCACAGATAACCGTCCAGCTGCTTGGCAGGAAGCAAGCCCTTTGAGGTAGAAATTTTTCCCTCCAAATTGCTATACTCCACGATCAGGCCCAGTCATTACCCTCTGTGGCTTGTCAACACAGTTGACAAAAGTGGTTTCCTTTCTGAAGCATTTCTGTCTGAGTCATCACTATGTCTTGTTAAGTAGGTATTAATCAAACTTGAAGTTACATAATTTAGGATGCTTTTGGCTGGAAGTTTACAAAACATTCAACTGAAATCAACTTCAGCAATAAAGGTTTATTTTTCTTACATAAAAAGGTATTGAAGAGTGTTTCAGAATGGGCCTCGTAGCTATCTCGTCAGGGCTTTGGATCAGCTTCTGTGAGGTCCTGTTTTCTCTTCTTGGTTCCAAGGTGGCTGCAGCACTTCCTGGCCGCATGTTATCAAAAAAAAAAAAAAAGTTTTATAGCAGGAGAGGGGAGTCTTTCTAATTCACCTGCCTCTTCCGAATGAGGAAAGTCTTTCCTCAAAGCCTACAGGTCCCTGGAACATATTGGCCATCCTGAACTGCAAAGGCGGCTGAAAATGAGCATCTGACATCTTCTGATTCCAAAGCAAGACATGGATGCTGCCCAAAGGAAAGGGAACTGTATAAGGCTGCTAGGTAGGCAGCCAACCCCTTCCACCTGCAACAGAAGTTATAAAAGATAACCCAAAACAATTAACGTGAAAATTAAGAAACCATCTCCTAAATTTAGTTTATTCTTGGAACAGGAAGAAGTAAAAACAGATTCTTGTAAGATAACCACTTTCTATTTCATCATTTTGTATTAATTTATTTCATCATCTGGGTGTTTGGTACTCTTTTTGGCTTCTTGAATAGCACATTTAGTATATTTGAGTATAACCTTTCAGGTTTTCATGTTGTGCATGCACTTAAAGGCCATAAAAATTCCTCCAAGTATCACTAACCATATCCCACATCTGTTAGCATGTAGAACTCTTTGTCTTTCTTTTCTATACCATTAATTGCAAGATTTATTTCCTTGTTAGCCCAAGAGTAACATGGTTTTTCTCTTTTTACTTCCCCCAAAATGAAAACTTCTGGCTAGTGTTAAAATTACACAGTGGTTAGGAAAGGTGAATCAGGAATGCATTAGAGACAATTTTTTCCAAGATTCCCTTGCTTCTTTGGTATAGTCTCAACAATTGATAACCATAGGATTTTGCTCAGTGTGAACTGTCTGACTCAAGGGAGAGCTCTGAATGAAGGCATCTGCACTTGTGTTCCATTCTTCAGGTCTTCATCCAAGATGGAAGAAGTAAGCTGGGACCAGCTGAAGCCAGTGGGCTTTCCCCATTGCTTCCATTCAGGTGACTGCTTGCTAACATGAATTCTCTGATGAGCAGCAAGGGATACGTGCTGATGGAAGGCTTGTCTACGTTTACTATATTCACCTGCATTTCTCTATTTGGCATTCTCTGATGTTGAATAGCAGTTGAATCCTGACTCATCGTCCTCCCACCCTCTTGACGGCCATAGGGCTGTTCCTCAGTATGGATGACCTGATGGTGGATGAGCTGTGAGCAGTGACCAAAGGCCTTCCCACATGCCTTATGTTCGTAAGGCTTCTCACCTGTATGGATTCTGTAATGCACCGTCAGATGGGAGACCCATTTGAAAGCCTGCCACACACCTTACACTGGTAAGGTTTCTCCCCTGTGTGAATTCTCTGGTGCTGCTTAAGCTGTGAGCTGACCCTAAAAGACCTCCCACACGTCTTGCATTCATATGGCTTTTCGCCAGTGTGAATTCTCTGATGTCGGATAAGCGTTGAGCCTTGATTAAAGGCCTTCCCACAGTCCTTACATTCATAGAGCTTCTTGCCAGTATGAATCGTCTGATGCTGAATCAACTGAGACCGATAACTGAAAGCCTTCCCACACTCCTTGCAGGTATAGGGTTTCTCACCTGTGTGAATCCTGTAATGTACTTTAAGGTGAGAGATGCGATTGAAGGCCTTCCCGCACTCCTTACACTGATAGGGTTTCTCTCCAGTATGAATTCGTTGATGTTCAATCAACTGCGAGCTCCGACTAAAGGCCTTTGCACAATCCTTACATTCATAAGGTTTCTCGCCAGTATGGACCCTTTGGTGTTGTATGAAATTAGAACCCGAATTGAAGGCCTTTCCGCACTCCCTACACTGATAGGGTTTCTTGCCAGAGTGAATATTCTCATGTTGAATTAGCCGGGAGCCGTATTTAAAGGCCTTCCCACAGTCTTTACATTTATAGGGTTTTTCATGAGTGTGAATTCCTTGGTGATTAATGAGGAAGTCATCCGGCCAGAAGTCTCCATATTCATTGTATCCATAGGGTTTGTCTGCAGTCTGGTTCTTGTGATAAAAAGTAAGGGATGCTTGCTGGTCAAAAGGGGGCACTGCTTCATGACTGATTGTCATGTGACTCAAGTGTCCATGTAGCTTCCCCTGTGGTCCATCAAACTGGCTTCCGTGTTCCCACTCGTCTTGGAAACTTAAGCACTCAAGGCCACAATGTGTCAGGCTTTTCCTTTTCTCCCGGTGGGATGCTTGCACTTCACCAACGGGGTGCTTTGGGGATAACATCTCAGTAATGTGTCTGGACTCCACTACTGAAAAAGACAAAAAAAAGCAAGTATGTATTCGCTTTTTTTCTTGCTCCAAAGGAACTTCTATAGTAAAAATTCGAACTTCTGTAGTAAAAATTGGAAAATTTAGACTCAAGATAACACCTATAAGCTCCTGAATGTGGCTAAGCAATTAGAAAATGGACAAGTAGAACAGAGAAAGAGGAAACACAATGAATACTGATATCAGTATGAAACAGAATGGCCAGGATTTTAAAAACTGAATGTTTCTATGAAACCCAGAAAAGACACCTATAGTCTAGAGGGACAAAAGGCACACCACCGGTTCCCTGGGGCTGAGGAGTGAGCAGCTGCATGGAAAGGAACACAAGGGAAGTCTTGTGTGTGACAGAGACGTCATATATGTGGACTGTGGCAGCCGTTACACAGTTGTGTATGGTTGTCAGTACCAAAACATTAGACTTCCAGTGCAGGCATTTTACTGAATGTAAATTATACCTCAATAAAGTGGATTTCATAAAATGATGTTGAGGTTGACGAGGTTCTCTCTGGCCAGAGGAACATGCTGGTGTCCCTGCTCGCTGGGTGATGTGGTATTTGGGAGGCTAGTCGCACATGACCACTGGAATGCTGTGATAGCCAGCTGCTGTGATGCTTTCTATCTCTGAAGTTTAGCTGAATACCATGGCAGGAGCTGTCTGCCCTGGACCTTTCTACTGCCTAACGGGGATCACGGAAAAAGGAGTGTCTTGCTCCTTGTTTACTTCCAGCTTAATGGAGATGCCCTTCTAGACCAACATTCTTTGCTGCTCATTCAATGCAAGGAAAAGCTGAATGGTGTATTTGATCCTGATGACACCTGGTACAAGATTTCAGCTGTGGTGACCTGTTTCACTGCAATCACAGCAACCAACTTCTCTGGCTAATAAAGAATCAGTTAAAGTTTGATGCAAGGAACTACAGAACAAAACAAATGGGTGCTCTTGAAAGTGGTCATAAAGTATATCAGACAGATGGCTCAACAGGACTTTACACAAGCGTGCCTGCTTCATGTGGTGGCACATCAGAGGCTGAGATTCATCTGTTATTTGTGACAGTATTCAGCAGACACCACTGGAAGATGAGATTACGTCTGCAATGGGAGATGATGGAGAACATGAGAAAGTATCAGATTTTGTGGGAACGATGCTGCTGTCACTCCAAAAACTTGGGCCACATATAGAATTTCTGTATGAAGTAATAAGAACAAGACCATGTAAAGAGGGCACAATGTACAGAAATTTTTTCAGAGGCCATGGTTAGCAAACGGGGAGGTTATGGGTCTTTCCTGCGGTCTAATAACTCTGGTTAGGCAGGCTCCAAACACTGCACCATGATGGCCACCTATGAACTGCTGGTTGACCTACTCAATGGTCAGCAACATCTGGCTGCCACCCCACAAAAGAAAATGGACAGGCTTCAGTGCACCATGGAATATTAAAGCTGGCCTGGTGGTCAGAAGAACACCAGATTGGGAATGCAGGACTACACCCAATGGAAGTTGGTTTTAGGAATGAAAGTGTTCCGATGTTACTTGGTCTTTCTGGCAAAAAAACCTTGGTTGCCTATCAGGACATGCCGTTAAAAGCGCTCCTCTCTCTAAACTGCCACTTTTTCTTTCAAAGACACCTGACACTGTTTTGCTAAATTATGGCAGTCAGAGTATAGTAGTGTTTATTCCATGAGCACTTTTGCTCTCACTTAAATGAAGCCATCCGTAATTATAATATTGTGTTATAATTATCAAGATAGGACCAACAGCCCTACTTTTCTAACTTCTGTTCAATACCCTGTAAAGTTGCAAAGTAGCAACAATAATAGTGATCCTCTGTATCATTTTCATGTTTTCCTGACAGAACCGGGCACAGTATTTTAAAGTAAATTATTCAGCATTAGTAGTCACTGTTTTGGAAAACCAATGAAATAATGTCTAAAAATCTTATGTATAGTTTTAACATTAAAATGTTTTGATTTCTTCATTGGGAACCTCAAGGGATCTCAAGGAGCCAAACGATCTTGAAAAGGAAAAACAAAGTTGTGGTCTCCATGTCCTGACTTCAAACAATATGAGAAGAAGGTGCGGCAGTGGCAGAAAGGCAGACACGAAGACCAATGGAACAACACAGGGAGCCCAGAAATAAACCCACATGCGTGTGGTCAAATGATCGCTGACAAGAGCGCCAAACCACACAATGAGGAGCAGGACAGTCTCTTCCACAAATGCTGCTGAAACTGGAAATCCACAAACAAAAGAATATAGCAGGACCTTCCACCAAATACAAAAATTAACTCAAAATGGATTGAAGACCTAAATATAGGACTTAGAACTATAAAGCTCCTAGAAGAAAACCCAGGGGAAAGTGCCATGACATTGCATTTGGCGATGATTTCTTTGATATGGCACCAAAAACAAAGGCAACAAAAGCAAAAATAGACAAATGGGACTTAAAAACTTCTGTGCATCAAGGGAAACCATCAAGAGGGAGAAAAGGCAAACTACAAAATTAAGAAAATATTTGCAAATCATATATCGGATAATAGATTAACATCCAGAATATACTAAGAACTCCTACAATTCAACAACAAACAACAACCCAACCCGATTAAAACATGAGCAAAGGACTTGAATCGACATCTCCTCCAAAAGAGTTATACAAATGGCCAACAAGCACTGAAAAGATGCTCACCATCACCAATCACTAGAGAAATGCAAGTCGAAACTATGAGATACTGCCTCACAGCCATTGGGATGGCCACTATTTAAAAAAGAAAAAAAAAATGGAAAATAATGAGTTGCTGAGGATAGGCAGAAACTGGAACTCTTATACACTACTGGCGGAAATATAAAATGGTGCAGTTGCTGGGGAAACCAGTATGGAGGTTCCTAAAAAAATTAAAAATAGAACTATCATATGACCCAGCAATTCTACTTCTGGGCATTTTTCCAAAAGAATTGGAATCAGAATCTAAAAGAGATATCCTCACACCATGTTCACTGCAACATTACCCACAATAACCAAGAGGTGGAAGCAACCCAAATGTCCATCCATGGATGAATGGATAAAAAAATTGTGGTGCATATCTATAGCCTTAAAATGGGAGGAAATCCCGTCACATGCTATGACATGGATTAATCTTAAGGATATCATGCTAAGTGAAAGAAGCCAGACAAAAGCCCACATATTTTGATTCCATTTATGTGAAATGTCCATAAAAAGCAAATCCAGAGACAGAAAGCAGACTAGAAGTTGTTTGGGCTGGAGGGAGGGGAAGGAGGAGTAACCACTTACTGGGTATGGGGTTTCCTTGTGGGGTGTGTTTCAGAAAGACACGCCTCTCGACACTATACTATGCTCCATACTTCACTTCTGACACTTCTGGTCACCAAATGTGTGTCAGTTCATCCTCACACCAAGCAATTCTCCAAGTCCCTGGCAGATACTAATTGGGTGTCCCACAAATTTAAGTCAATTCTGACACTATTTCTGTAGATAGTGTAAGATCCCACTGGTTAAGGGCTCAGTCCACAAGAATGCCTCTGCCACCCCCAATAAATCGGAGATCTGAGTCCCTCCTGGGATTCAATCAGTTGCTAGAACAGCTCATGGAATTCAGGAAAACAGCTTAATAACAAGACTACGTGTTTATTACAAAGGATGTAACTCAGGAGCAGCTGGATGGGAGATGCAAAGGGCCAGGTGTGGGGGAGGGTATGCAGCATCCACACCCTCTCCTGGTGTCTCCCACCCAGCACCTCCATGTGCTCACTTACCTGGAAGCTCTCCAGACCCCATAGTTTAGTGATGTTTTATGGAAGTTCCATTATGGAGGTGAGACTGACTATATCACTGGCCACTGGTGATTAACTTTCACTAGCTGGTAGGTAGGACTGAAAGTTCCAACCCTCTATCAGCATAGCTGGTCCCCTCACAGCCCCCATCCTGGCTGCAGTGACCCAGGAGCCCCCAGCCACCAGTCATCTCATTAGCACACAAATGACATACTACGTCAGAGATTCCAAGGGTTGTCAGAGCTGTACCAGAAAACAGTAATGAAGACCAAGTATATATTTCTTACTATAAATCACAATATCACAGGGAGATAAAAATATTCAGAAACTAGGAAACGGTAATCGCTGTACAACACTGATTGTACTTCATGCTAATAAACTGTATAAAGTGATTAAAAGTGAATTTCTGTATTTTTACCATAACTTTTAAAATTTAAATTTATAAAGAACATTTTCTGGAAAAAATATAAATTACTACAACTGGCTCAATAAATGCAACATTTGCCTGTTTTCGAAGTGTTGGAAATATTAGGACATCTATTCATATAATCCCGACTTCACGGATTGAAAAAGAAAAAAAAAAACACAAGATGTGAAAAGGAGATGCTTCTTTAACCAAATAAAGTATCCTTATCTTACACCTAAGTCTGATATAATGTTTCATGAGAAAATAATAACCATTTTTCTACTAAGGTCAAGACCAAGATTAGTAAGCTACCTCCACTAATGCTGTTTGGGGGTCCTATATAATCAGCATCCTCATCAGGCAAGGGAAAAAACCCTTAGAGCTATAAAATGCAAAAACATTCTCACCATCTGCAGACGATATAACTGAATACTTGGAAAGCTCAAGGGAATTACATGAAAACTGATAAATGTGAGAGAATTCAGTAAGTTGGGTTAGCTCAAAATTAATCTGAAAATATGAGTGGCTTCTGTCATATAAAAAACAACCAGTTGGAATATAATGTAGATGAATATTGTATTATATTAATCTATATTATGGATTATGCCATTTCCAACAGCACTAATAAATGTAAAACACCTAAAAGAAATTTAAGAAATGTACAAGATCTGTATAAAGAAAATGTGAAAACTTTCACCATGACAGACATAAAGGAAGGGTAAAGCCTATCGTGACCTTTGATAGAAGATTCCACATAAGAAAGAAATCGGTTTTCTTCTAAATTGATCTATAAATTTTACTGTGATCTCAGTAAGAAAAATTACATGATTTTTTTTGAAACCAGATATTCTGATTCTAATGTTCAGATGGAAGAAGAATAAATGAGAAGAGCTAGGAAGTTTTGGAAAAATGAAGAGGGACTGACTCTACCAGATAATAAAATATATTTAAACCCTCAGTAGTTAAAACAGTATGGTATTGACACATGGTTAGACAGAGAGATTAATGGGATAAAACAGCAAGTCCAAAAGTAAATCCAAATACACAGGTGATATAGCAGATGACACAGGTGGCTTTTTAGAATAGTAGTGAAAAGATAAAATTACTTAATAAATGCTGTTTGAACAAAAAAGATAATACTCTGTAATTAAGTTTCAATGGCCATATGGGGTCAGGGGCGCCACACTGGACAGCACAGGCATGAGTGGTACTACAGCATGGTCACAGAGAAGGTCTCGGGAAATGGAAATCAACAGGAAGGAGGACGCCTAAGTCTGAGGCCTCTGGAGAAGATGAGAAGATCCACTCAAGAAGGCTGAAGGTGGTTTACCAAGGCAGGCTTAACAAGAGGTAGTGATGGCCCAGACAGAAATGCTTCAGAAAAGAAACCACTTTTGTCAACTGTGTTGACAAACCACAGAGGGTAATGACTGGGCCTGATCGTGGAGTATAGCAATTTGGAGGGAAAAATTTCTACCTCAAAGGGCTTGCTTCCTGCCAAGCAGCTGGACGGTTATCTGTGGTGGCTTCTCTCTTTCCGCAAAGGCCCCACTCACCTGGGCACAAGCCTCCGAATGCTGCCTCCTCCACCACCCAGGGCTCTCTGCCTTGCTCCAGGAAGGCGATCACATCGGGTTTGCAAATGGCAAGATCTGGATGCGAGAAGAAATATGCCATCCAGTTATGCTGTGGACCCCAGAATTCAGATCCAGGGCCTGGTCATCAAAGAGGAGTCAGCTGTGCGAAGGGCCAGGGGAAGATGTGGCTGCCACCTAACAGCTGGGAAAGATGTAACTTTGCCAATGGACCTGCCCTTTAACCACTCAAGGGTACCCCGAAATTGACAGGGAAGGAACAGATATGCCCAAAGGTAACCTCCAAACTAACAGAGCCGGCCACCTCACCCAGAGAGACCAGGTTGCTGTAGGTCTCCAACATGACGTCCCTGTACAGGTCCCTCTGAGCAGGTGCCAGCCGATCCCACTCTTCTTGGGAGAAGAGTACAGCCACGTCCCTGAACAAGTCTGATCCCTGGAACAACAGGTGGGTATGTTACATGTAGACATCAAGGAAACATGTCTCGGTGGGATGAGAGGAGATGGAGGTGGCTTTGGCAGGAATGGGACATTCTGGGTAAAAAGAATGTTGGGGCTGGGGTCTGTGTCATGAATAAAATAGAATGTTCAGATGTTCCTAAAAGTTCTTTTTTTACAAACCAAGCTCTTGTACAGAGGTGGGATGAAAACTAAAATCCAACTAAATGGAGTTTCCCCCATTGTGACAGTGTAATAAAGCATGCTGCCTACTGTGTCCTTGGCGTATACTAACTTCTCAACGTAAGAGCTAAAATTTCTACTTTTATGGAATTAAAAAAGAAAAAACCAAAGCAACAATTTTCAATAGGAGAGAGTAATAGAAGAAGATACTGGCTGCCTGGTCCTTTCATTCCCCAAAATGGGAACCTCTGAGAACCAGATTTTTGGATGGAAACCAGGTGGGAAGCTTCAGGATAAGGAAAGCAAGTATTTACATGATTTTAACTCACGAGGGACATGACTTTCAGAATTTCATGGGCTGATCCGTCCTTCTCCTGGCTC
Organism: Pteropus vampyrus; assembly: GCF_000151845.1. Lineage (NCBI taxonomy): Eukaryota > Metazoa > Chordata > Mammalia > Chiroptera > Pteropodidae > Pteropus > Pteropus vampyrus. Next base: position 768,991 of record NW_011889138.1, on the reverse strand, counting down.
CTCTCTTGGGTAAGGGTGGAGTCCTGAGGTGGCAGAGCTGGGGGAGGAAAGAACAAATATGAGAGGCGGGGCTTGCCTCACAGCTCCCAGAATGCCATGCTACAAGTCCCCATCCCCTTGACCCCCACCTACCACCTAAACCGAAGAGAGCTGGGACAAATTGTGGTCATCACTCAACTCCAGAAAACCCAGCTTTAGCTACTGGAAGGAAACCAGGGGCTCCTTCTCTCCCATTTCCCCTAAATACCCAGAAAATTTTATCTCGTTACTGGTGCAAATCTAAGATGGGGATGCTCACACCTGGTTCAACGAATGAGACTAAAATGGTGCCCCAAGGACAAGGAAGGCTGTCCTCAGGCCTGGAAGCACAGAAAGCCTGATCTACATCAGCCCAGCACACAATGAAGCCTTCCCAGAACCAGACCATTTAACTCTCTCATGCCCGCAACATAACACCTTCAAAAATCTCTGTGGAACTTTCCCCTACTTTCATATTCACAAAGAGCCCCAGGGGCCTACCTAAGGCCTGGTGGGCAACACTGTGTGGACCCTGTCTTGAGTCAACAGATGGGGTGTGGTTGCAGGGGACAAATTAGATGGAGCAGGTACTGTGCTCCATTATCAGCACATAAATATGCCCCTGAACAGAGAAATACCTTTGTGCAAAGCTGCATGCACAACAATATTTGCTGGAAAACAAAACCGAATATTAGTATGTAACAGTCCGCAAGTAGACTAGTGAGCAATTCAATTCTGGTGCAGCCAAGTGACAGACGCCAATCAACTATCAAAAATGATATGGGACAATATTAACTGACAATGAAAGACATTCACAACTGGACATTCCTTTTACTCGGAACATTCAGCAAAACAGGTCAAACCCACCCACCTACTGACACATAGCCTCAAACAAACACAACCTACGCCCATAGGCCAAAACTGGAATAGAAAACATCCAAGTATTAAGAGCGATGTTATTTAATCATTTCCTGAGTTGTTTATAAAGGAGTTTAGGGCAGTGACTACCAGATTACAGATAATTAAGTGATGTGTAAATGAGATCATTATGAATGTTCCTTAATTTTTCTTACTATGACCATTGTTTAAGGATTATCTGTAATGGCTGTGTAGTATTTTATTAAATGAGTGGACCGTGATTTACTCAGCCATTTCCCCATTGGACACAAATTTTGAACAAAATTATCTAAAATATTCCCAAGTTTAAGTCCGCTTCTAAACTGTTGGTTCTAGAACTTTGGGGGTCTTGCAACTCTTTGTGAATCTCATGAAACAAGATTTCTATGCAGATTAAAATAAACATAAAACAAAAACAAACAAAAACAAGGGCACGCGTAAGAAGGACTGCAAAGCACCTCAAGCAGTTTTAGGGGTTTTGGACCCCTGAACACCCACCTAAGGGATCCATGGACGGGGGCTATGAAGCGAGCCGAAAGAGGGCGCCAGCGAGGCGCGCCGCGGGGTCCGAAGGGAAATGTAGTCCAGAGTCCGGGAAGCCGCAGGCGGATGCTGGGGTAAGACGTTCCGGTTTCTCCCAGGCCCGAGACGCGCCCAGCCGCAGCGTCCGCTCCCACAGGAACCCTGGAGTACCCGGCAAACTTAGGAACTCCTTACCTGCTGTCTCCTCGCGTCCAGGTGCCACTGTGGCCGCGACCCCCGCAACTCTGGGTACGCTTCCTCCTCGGTACCAGCTGACTTGCCTCCTGGAGCCAGAAGATGGCGCAGACGCACAAAGCCGCGCCGATGCTGCGTCGTGATTGGCCCAGCGCCGCAGTCTTTTCTGGGAAACGTAGTTTCTAGGCGTAACGGCCAAAGCCAAGCCATAGGTCCTGGTTTCGCGCTGTTCAGGAGTGGGCGGGACACGGACGTTCGTGCGTGAGGCTGTCGGGGACGCGACGACGCGTGTTCTGCAGCGTAGGTAGTGTGAAGGTCTTTTTGTGAGTTGTGCTGTCTACGTGCGATCGTCTGATTGCAGTTGAGTGTGTGAGTGGCTGTGAGCCTGCGTGCTGTGGTTCTTGTGACGTGTTTACTGCTGTCTCGGTCTTGAGTGTGTGACTGTGTGAAGAATGTTCTCATCTATTAAAGAGCATTTCCACAGAGCTGCTAACTTTACCAGAAGGTTTGGAGGGAGTAAAAATACCAAGAATGTATCTGGTGACTAATTGTAAATATTATATCTACGTTGAAATAAATGTAGATTCTGAAGGAGAATGCAAAATGGGGGGCGGGGTCGCGGAGTGTGTTAAAGGAGATGTCAAGGAGTTTCCTGTTATGGGGTGATATCTCTTGGCCAAATCCTACGGCCACAGGTCGTTCACCTTCGCTGTGTGAAAGAGAAGCCTGGTTGTCTCACATCCCGAGGCAGTATGATCACGTATGGTCAGGGCTCTGATGCCCTGGATGTAGGTCAGGCCCTGTTATACCTGGTCTCTGAATGAGAAAACCATTCCTGTCCAAGGTGGTACAGTTTGTCCTGGAGCCAGGCCCAGAGTTCCCTTTGGAAACAGACAAGTTGAATATTAAATTCTTGAGCCAAAAAGTAGAGATATGTTCAGAAAACATCAGGGAGGATTCCTGCTTCAAGCTATAATGATGTAACTGTACTAAACTTGCCATCCCACTTGAAACAAAAAAACTAGATACCTTTAAGAAACCAGTCCTTTCAGACATTGGCCAACTAGTTTTGTAAGACTTTGATCCTGGAGAGAAGGGAAATAAATGAGATTCTGCAGTTGCGGTGGCTTCCTGTCTGAAGGCATATTCTAGACCTCAGCAGAGAAGGAACGGGGAGGCAGAGCACCAGTTTGCTAAGTCGGCACTAACAGCACAGTTTGGGGAGACTGAAGTGACTGGAATTTGTGGGGCAGAGTGTGGAAGAGGAGTTGGTATTTCCACCAAACAAGACCTCAGTACCCGTGGGTGGAGGAAATGCTACCTCGATCTGAGTGGTGGATGAACCAGTGTGGAACCTTGGAGAAAGCATCCTCAGAGACAGATGACATTTGCTTCATGACATCACAGAGGCCATGAGGCCTCATGGAAACAGAGAGTCTGGACTCTAGGCTAGGACCTGGAGGAGATAGCGTACAAAGGTGCCCAGAGGAGAAAGAAGGTCACTGAAGCCGTGGCAGGCTTGTGCTGGGCAGGACACTTCCAAGAAATGACTACAGAGGATGGTATTAATATCAGGCCTTCTGGTCACTCCCATAGGGTGAGTTGGCTGGGCTTCCTGAGGCTGAGTGTCAGGCAGCTGGATAAGCTAACTGGGAACAAATCTGAGCCGGACAACAAAGCTGTAATGAGGCGAGGAACCTTGGGTCCCTGAATAAGGACAACGGGTCATTTATGGTCAACCAAGCAGTATGACCCCACCAGACTCATATCTCAGGCAGATAAACTGGGCTGCATTTTCTTTTTTGTCCTGACTCGTGGAACTCAACTGCATTTATCAGACGTGACTTTGGCTCTGAGTCAAGCCTCTCCCTCTGCCACTGAATGTCCGTCTCAGGCCAAATCTAGGAATAGGATGGTACCAGAGCAGGAGAAGAGAAGGGATTGGATTCTTTATAGATATTTTAAAGGTGGGGCTGATAGGATCTGCTTTACTGGGTGAAGTAGCAAGAGAAAGAGGAGTCATCAAAGATAACTCCAGGGGATTTTGAGCCAAATAACTGGAATAACATTTACTGGCGTAGGAAGACCGAGAGAGGAGAACATTTGTGGAGGTAAGATTGGGTGTTTGTTTTGAAATGTCTGTTAGGCGTATGAGTAGAAATATGGAGGTCATTTTAGGGGAAAAGTCTGGGCTAGAATTTTAAATTAGGAAATATTTACATCAGATGGGTAGAGTCTTTGAGGACTGATGACACTGAGCACCTTTTTGTGTATTTGGAGAATTGTCGGCCACTTTTCTTAGCCACTTGTAAGTTTTCTTTACATATTTTGGATACAAGTTCTTGTCAGATATCTGAACTAAGTTTTAACAAAGGTACAAAGACAATTTAATGGAGGAAGAATATCCTTTTCAACAAACAGTGCTGAAGTCATTAGACATTCCTATCACCCCCACCCCAAGATTTCTTACAAAAGTTAACTCAATAGATTACAGACTTAAATTTGCAACACTACTAACCCGTAAAAAAAATGGACTGTATCTTCATTGTGACTACTGAGGGCAAAATAAAGAGGTCCTGTCTTCCTTTACTACTCAGGATTATGTAATTAGATTATTACAATAAATTTAGATATGCTGGGCAAACTTCTGTGTGCTGATTGCTGATTCGAATTCGTGATATGTAAATTTTGATTTACTTAGTGACTATTACCAAGCCTTGTAGAGGGTTCTGCCAACAGAATAAGCTTAAGAGATAATGGCTGAAAATGAAAAATGTTACCACAAATCTTCAGGCTAAAGATGCCCAATCTTCATTTATGAAATGTGGAAAAGGCTGCAAAAACCTGGCAGTTTACTAATATGTCTTAACTTACAGAGCATTTGTTTATATAGTTTGAAAAAAACAAGAGGAAGACAATCAAATTCAACAAATACAAAATGAACTACAATTTTTGTGGATTGTGGTCAACTTTTTACACATAGGAACAGTTTTCCAATAGTACAGTCAGTGCAATTATAACAGCTTTGTTCTTACTTAAACAAAAACGATACTAAGTATTTTCAAACATTGCTTCAACAGCATACAATTATTCTTTTTATAAATGGTACAGTTTTCAAATTGATAGAATACCGTTTTATCATTCTACTTGTAACTATATTGTTTATATCAACACTTTATTACTATAAACAGTGCTTCAATTAATATCTTTGTGAATATATTTGCATTTTTTTTATTTCTTCAATGTAAAAATTCCCATCTCATGTCATTGTTTTAGTCACTGGAGACTTTGGTGAAACAAGTTACCTTGAAGCATTGAAGCATATAACACAATTTCGGAAAAGTTCAGACATGACTTGGAGATAGGGCTAGAGATAGGAGTTTATAAAATATTTTCAAAGAAGTTCAATGGGAACTGAAAGACTGAAGAACTGAAAGAATGATCTATAAACTGCCATTTTTCTTTATACATGTATCACTTCCGAATATGCATCAGTAGCCTTTTTTTCTTTTCTATTGAATTTCTCCAACATTAGAATGTCAGGTACCTGCAGGGGGGTATTTCTGAGTGTTCACAATTGTGTTCCCAGTGCCCACAATGGTGCCTGGCACTCAATAAATGGCTAATGAGCCAGAGAGGAGAAAGAAGTAACCTGAACTCCTATCCACTCCTGACTCTGTAAAGAATGTGTAATGGCTTTTAGTGCTGTTTCACTCTACCTGACACCAGAGAATTCATACTGGTGAGAAACCTTATGAATGTGAGGATTGTGAAGAAACTTTTGTTTCACTCTCACAACTTAATGTACACCATGGAACTCCTACTGGTGAAAAATCTTATCAATGTACTGTGTGTGGGAAAGCTTTTAGTCACATCACTGATTACTCAACATCAGAGAATTCTTACTGGAGAAAAGCCCTATGAAGGACTGTGGAATGACCTCAGGGCTATCATACAACTTAATGAACATCAAAAAATCCGCACCAGTGAGAAGCCATGTAAGTGTGATGGATGTGGAAAGGTCTTCGATCATCATTCACATCATCCTGAACATCAGAGGATCCATACTGGTGAGAACCATGTCAATACACTAACTGTGGAAAAGCTTTTAGTCACTTAACATTAGATTATTCAACATCAGAAGATTCATATTGATCAAAAAGCCCTATGAATGTAAGGAATGTGGGAAAAGTTATCTCACATCTTATCCAGTATCAAAGAGTTCACACCGGTGAGAAATCCTGTAAATGCAGTGAATGTGGAAAGGCCTTCAATCATCGTTCATATCTTCCTTAACCTCACAAAACCCCTACTAGTGAGAAACCTTATAAACGGATAGATTTTGGGAAGGCCTTTAGGCACTGCCCAGAGCTTATGTGACATCAGAAAATCCACGCTTGATGTATGTAAGAAATCTAGAGAGGCCTTCAGGCACTGTCGTCTTCCTCAACCTTAGGGAATTTGTGCTACAGAAATTCTCTGTAAATAAGTGAAGGAAAGACTTCACTGGTCTTATCCTTCGAGGAAAAAAATAATCTATCAGTGACCCTGTCAAGTGCAAAAATGCTTTTGGATTCAACTCACATTACATCTATCAGCAGATTCATCATCATCACATTTATCACTAAAGATCATATTAATATGATAATGTTGAAAAGCTTCCCAGCACTACCTGTTGATCATTAATTATTAGAAAATTTGTGCTGGTAAGCAATCATATAATTGGAGAAATTTTGGAAAGCCTTTAGTCTAAACTAATCCTAATTTACATAAAAGAATGAAGAAGAGGAAGTAATCTTGTGACTGTTAAGATGTGGGAAGTAAGGCTAAAATTTTTATTTTTTAGCTTAAAGAAAATTCATATTGAGGAATGTAATATAAGTAAAAAAATTCAGGACTTACCATTTTAATGTGCATCAGAAAATTATAGTGATTAAAACCCTTGGCATTTAAAACAACAGTTAAACATTTAACTATCCAATGAGGAATGTGTGGAGACGTTTGTCACAAATCATACAGAGCCATTAACACAGGTAAAAGTTAATAAATTAGACATTAACAAAATAACATTTTTGTCACCTACTACCTAATATGTTCTGCTTCAGTGAAGCAATGAGAATACTATGAAGTGAATGAGAGCAGTATGACACAAAACCCATGGGATGTGGTCATATCTATACTCAAAAACATTTTAAGTTTAAATGCATTTGTAGACCAGAAAACTATAACACTGCAAATAATAAGTGAACCAGACCTCCTGAGAACCCAGGAAAAACATAGCAATTAGCAGAATTAAGGGGAAAATGCATTAAAATTTAAACAGAGAACTTGGTTTTATCAACTTTGAAGCCTTTTCTTTAAAAGGAGAATATGAATATTTACCAAATTTTATAAAAGTAATATACAGTATTATTAAAAATGAGATTATAATAAAACACACATAAAGAACATACAAGGTTGAACACTTTACATTTTTGATTTCTATAAATTTCAAATTTTAAATGAATTTCATTTCCTAAAATGGAAAAACTATGTTTTCAGAATTGACTAAAAATTAGCAAAGGGCAGATTTCATAGGGAATCCAACTGAGTCTTTTTTAAAAATCTAGTATCAGTTGTTAAGAGCACAGACTTACCAAAAAAATAAACATACAGAAAATATCTATGATACAAATTTCCAAGTTTGAAAAGATGCAGATCTTATCAGCTCTTTTTCTGAGCCTTGCATAATCTCAGTATACAAACCAAAATCTAGATTTGCAAATGTCCTCATCTGTCTGCTGAGTGTCCAAATTACCAAAAAAAAAAAAAAAAAAAAAAAAAATCGTTGAATACCTATGAGTGCCAGGCACTTTTCTATGTCGTGAATTTAAATTAAAAAATCATAAGCTCTATAAAAGTAATACATTTAAATTTTTCTCTTTAAAATGTAAATATTTTAAACCAGTAATGTAATCGTTAATGTACATTTTTTAATGATAAGATTATTTTTCAGGGATTAAGAAGAACATACATGTCCAAGGTTGATTATTCTTCCAGAATTTAGGCAGCTTAACTAAAAAATAGGAAAATATTTGCAAACTACTTGATCCTTGCAATGAAGAATGGTATGATGACATATATAGAATCTAAATGTGGTACTTAAAAATAATTATTAACCACAAAAAAATAAGGACAACTTAGAATTGTCGGAACATATGCATAATGTAGAATTTAAATGTTTCCTTTTTCTTATAAAACATGGAATAAAATGTCTCTTTGGAATTATAACACATGAATTTCTTGTTTCTCCTACTACCATCTAATTAAGTCTCTGCTATCCACAAGCAACCCACTTCTTCCATTGATGAGGCTGTCACAATACAGATGAAATACACATTCATCTCTGATCCTGCATGTCCTCTGCTGAGACCCAGTTACACATTCTTAACTTACAGTTCAAGTTGTGTCTCAATTCTAAAGGATTCCTTGATAAGTGCATCACAAATGTGCTCTATTTCCTCACTTTTCATCAACGTGACTACCACTGAGTTTCAAAACTAAAACTGTCTTCATGTCCACACATTAAAACAACCGATTTTGGCCCTTCGATTTATAGTTTCTACTTTGCACAAAGTTCATGGAAGCAAGCCTCAAGCGCAAACTCACTGCAAGTTTCTATACTTTTCAACAAACTCAGAAAAGAATTTAACATGGCAGGCCCTTCACTGGTTTCTAGGAACTTGGACTTGAGGGTGGGGTCCCGCCAGTCCTAGAACCGATAAAAATGGCTTACCGTGCCTAAACTTTTTGTGCAAATGATGTAGCTTGTGCTGAACATCTGTCTGCTGAGTGGAATTCTAGCCCGTATTAGACAAGAGAGTACCTTTGTGATCAGCCTCCAATAAAAACCCCAGGCACAGAGTCTCAGTGTTGCCCAGCAGATAGCCTCTCACACGACATCACAACTTTTGGCTGGATGGATCAAGCGCATCCTGTGTGACTCCAAGTCATGGGGATAGCACTCGTAGGGCTTTGCACCTCGTTTCCTCCTGACTTTGTCTCATGAGCTGCTCTTGCTTTATATCCTTCTGCTAAAATAAATCTTAGCCATTGTGTAGTAAAGAATCGAACCTTTCCCAAAGAAAGACCTAGCCATCACCCTCAGCCCCTGGGAGTTAATCTCTAACTCCTTGGAATGTCCTGCCCAATGAAAGCATCTATGTTTATATAGGCAACTTGCACTACACCAGAGTCAAATAGTGTGATTTACAGTGGAGCTTTGTATCACAGTATCAGAAGGGCTAGATTGAGTCCCGTAAGAAACCCATGTCTACATGACAGCCCCAGTAAAAGATGCACACCTGGTGTCAGGCTGGTGTCCCTGGCCGTACTCTGTGCAGATTGTCACGCATTGTTGGTGGTATGCATTACGCTGTGCATGACCCCATTGTGAGGGGACTGATGGAAGCATGCATCTAGTACCCTTCTGAACTCTGCCTCAGGAGTCTCTACCCTTGGCTAGTTTTACTGTGTACCCTTTCACTGTAACAGATCATAGCCGAGTGTATATAAGTTTTTAGCAAGTTCTGTGAGTCTTTCTAGTGAATTATCAAACCAGTTAAAACGGTGATCTTGGGGACCTCTGAATGTGCGATTGGTGTCAGAAATGAGGGTGTTCTCGTAGACTATTGCCTAACTTTGTAGCCAAGAATACAATATATGCTGAGTCCTTTGACTGCTTCTATTGAATAACTGAACCCAGAGGTGATCCTAGGGGCCCGCAACACTTGACCAGTTTTAAAAAAGGAATAAATGTTTTTTAGTGAATATATGATCAATAAACACATACATTCAACCAGACAACTATAGAGGTCATTTTACAATAAAGAAACAACAGAGCCTTATACAAGACAGAATGAAAAAAGAAAGATGTGCCCATGAGAAATAGGATCAAGAGTTTAAAAGAACCTTACCCTAGATAAGGAGGAAAGAACACCCACCGTTTCTGAGGCTGCAGGCATTTATAAAAGTCGATGTAAATGTAGGAACTCAGACTCAAGAAGCCTCAATTTCTGCACATGCCTGAAACACTTCAATGCAGCATCTTTCACATCTTAACAGTACTATGTCTTGTAAACCCAACTGGCCTTGGATACGCATGGCTTTTACCCCTGCTTGGTTCCTTTACCCACCTGGCAATGCTTCTCTTAACTATCATCCCATGATATCACCCCATGGCAGGTTCCCATGCTGCACCAGACTTACAAAGACCTGTGAAAACTAAACAGAAGAACTGTCCATGCTGAGGTGACTCGAGTGCTGTGACATAGCCACATCATTATATATA
>NW_011889138.1:729324-758875 GCF_000151845.1 Pteropus vampyrus | reverse complement strand
ATTTAGTGAATATATATTATATTCATATATTAGAATGTCTGGTAGATGGATTAAAAGAAGGTGCTCATTTAAGTTTTCATATTTCATGAAAATTCAGAGCCTCTCCAAAGGTTCCCAATAGAAGGAGAAGAGATGCTGAATTAAGGGCTGGAGGCACTTGCCCCATGTGGGCCAGGAAGAACCTTCCTGTACCCTCAAGTTCCTGTTAGCTGGTGTAATAATCAAATAGACATGGGATCAACAAGAGAAAATAACCAAATTTAATACATGTATATGTATAGGAACCCCTCATGCCTGAGGGAGTCTGAGACCCCATGTGCACCAGAGGTTCAGGGACAGACAGGAAACATGGGTGTATAAGCCATCTGGAGCTGGGGATGGGGTAAGGTGCCTTGGGCACAAGCACATTCGATAATTCGTGGTTTGCCCTCCCATGGAGATCGGTCATCTTTGATGATCTCTTACTGTGGGCATGGCCCCGAATTCAAGTTCTGTGTAGTTAAGAAAGAGGCAGAAGTTTCTCTTGCAAACATTGAAGTGCCTCATTCTGAACCCCTCCTGCCTTCTAATTGAACCTTCAGAAAAGTTTATTCAGCAAATCCAATCGCTTATTTGTTAATTGCAAATGCACTGTATGCCTAATTTCTGTAAGGAACATTATTATGGGAAACTTTTTATATGCCTAGTTGGATCACTATCTCATTTATACATTTTTTTTTACTTTTATTTTCCCATTGCAGACAGAAAACAGGTTCTACGGAGAGTAACCTCGCAGCCAGGACAGCGTTTCTGTAAGTTAGTTCCCTATTCAGACTCTCTACACCCACACCTGGACTTGTCTGCTGGTTCTCTGGCCTCTTGGTTTCTTTGCCACGTGGGGGCTGCTTTGATTGCACGGCCTTTTTGCCAAATACTACTACACTCTATTTTGATGTTTTAAAGCAAGAGTAGACAAGAGGGAATGGCAGCAGATTTGAGGCCTTTTTTAATTCATTTCTCTTCAGCTCTGTATCCACAGGACTCTGTTCTTCAAAAAAGGGGCCCTGTGAAATGGAGAATAACCACCAGACTTCTAGAAAGCGCATCCCAAGTGAGTTACAGCTTTGTTTTTGTTTTTGAGCAATGAGACCATTACCAGTATGTGTGTACTACGGTCAAGCTGACTCGTCTTCATGTATTTCAGGTTGGACTAAACCCAGCTATAGACCGTGGAGTAGATAGAGGTAGTAAAGATTTCAGGAAATGAAAAAAACGGTCATTTCGTTAAATGGAAATCCTTGTTACTACTGCAGATGTTTCAGATTTGATCCCACGTCCAAAGACAAATTTTAAAACAAGTGAGACTTTTTTTCTTACCGGTTGAATAGCTTCTGTTACTTCCCCCCACCTCCAAGCGTGTGTGCGCGCACGCGCACACACACACACACACACACACACACACACACACACACACATTTACGCGAATGTTTTTGGTATTGTAGAAATACACTACAAAAAGAGAAGTCCATAGCCAGTTTTAAGATTTCGGTGGATAATGGAGTAGATGTGTTTCTACTATCCAACGAGCTGGTCTTTGCTGTCTACATGCACGTACATACACTCAACACAAATCCCTGGACTCTACAGTTTGCACCACAAAGAACATACAGAAGGTGCCTTAGTTTGGCCATTGATAGTTTTTTTCAAAACTATTCCTCAACACTTGTGTTTTCTTCATTGAAAAAATATTTGTTCTGTCTTCTGATTAATTGAATAAATATATCTATCCAAGTGCTATTCCATTAACAAACATATCCAGTCTTTAATTCTGGCTAAGTTTGGGGGTTTCTAACCCATCAAGGAACCTACTGTTTAAAAAAGGGAACTAAGAGGTGTTCTTAAATATTTTTGGCCATGTAGGAGCCAAGATTAGAGAATTTAAGCATGGTGACTACTGCACAGCATTGGAGCAGCCAGGGATCAGCACATTGGTGGCAGGTGGTGTGAAGTGGTGTGTGAGGCTTACCTTGCCCTTTAGACCTGGCTAAGCTCGATCCTGGATGCACATCTTACATTTCCTGAGAGATTGCTGCTGACTCCACCCGCTTCTCCCCCAAGAGCTGCTGGTTTGGACAGTACTTGGCTTGCGTTGGCAGTTTGGGCCACATAAGCACTTGGTGTCTGTCTTAGTCCATTTGGGCCAATATAATAAAAACACCCTAGACTGGGGGTTTTGAGGGGTGGTGCTTAAAAAACAGATGTATCCCATCATTCTGGAGGCCTAGAAGTGCAGGATCAAGACATCTGCAAGATTCAGTATCTGGTGAGAACCCAGTTCCTGTTCATAGATGGTGTCTTCTCACTGTGTCCTCGCAGGTGGAAGGAACCACGGAGCTCTGCGGGGTGTCTCCCATAAGGACACTAATCCCATTTATGAGGGCTCCACCCTCATGACCTCATCACCTCCCAAAGATCCCTCCTCCTAACATCATCTCATTGGAGGTTAGAATTTCAACATACGAATCTTCAGATTTTGCTGTGATAGAGAGCGGAAGAATTAACTTCAGTGCTGGGCCAAAACCCTTGTATCAGTCTGCTCAAGCTGTCATAACAAAGTGTCACAGAGGGGGTGGCGTAAACACAGAAATTAATTTCCTCACAGTTTTGGAGGTTATAAGTCTGAGATCAAGGTGTCAGCACCATTCGCTTCCACTGAGGCCTCTCTCCTTGGAGTGTAGATAGCCATCTCTATCTCCTCACATGGTCGTCCCTCTGTGTGTTTGTCCTAATCTATTCTTTGTCAGATTGGACGAGGGCCCACCCATCTGACCCCATTTTTCCTCTTTAAAGGCCCTATTTCCAAATATCTGCCTATCCTGTGTCCAAATCACCTAACTTGAGGAACAATCTGCAGATCTAGCTATTAAGGGGATAGGAGCAAATGTTCCCCCACATTATGGGAGAGCGCCTTATACCTGGCAGCCTAGTTTTGAACATTTCTTTAGGAACAGAGTCTCCTTTTACTTTCTTACATGCAAATGTTGACCATGAGATTGGTTTGGGTTTGTGAACTTGTTGACATACGGTAGGACTGAATAGGAAAAATCATGCCTAAGACAGAGGCGGCTGGCTGCAGGTGCCAGGGAATGAGCTGGCTCTCCAGCTCTCTCACTCTTCTCTTCTCCCTTCCCCATCCTGCCACCAAAGTGATGTAAAAAGTGTCATGTCTGTGCCTGACTCAGAAGGCTCGGTGGCTCCCCATCAACTGTAGAAGAGGATTCAAGACTCTGAACGTGACCCACAAGGAACTCTTATTTGATCCCTGTCCTTTGTGGATATCTCCCAACCCTTCCCTTCTCACTTTTTAAAACTCCAGTAATGCCACACTGTGTGATTCTATTCCTCCGAGTATAGAGTTCCTTTCACCTAGAAAGGCTATTCCTCACCTCATTGTCTGGTTAGGCCAGCTCAGGTAGTTTCCCCTCAGATCATTCTTTTCTGCAGTCCCTGTACTTGGTACATTCATGTCGTTGGATATGTCCCCCCAAAGTATTTAATTTTATGTGTCATCTGGGCCACAGGGTGCCCACATATCTGGTTAATGTTATTTTCGTTGTTTCTGTGAGGGTGTTTGGGGGTGAGATTAACATTTAAATTGGTGGACTGTGAGGAAAGCAGATTGCCCTCCCTAATGTGGTGGGCCTCATCCAATCAGTTGAAGGCCTGAATAGAACAAAAAGGACAGCCTCCTCTGAGCAAGATCACCTTTGGACTTCATCTGCAACATGGACTCTTCCCTGTTCTGCAGCAGACTGCCTTTAAACTGAACTGGAACATCAGCTCTCCTGGGCTCAAGTCTGCTGGCCCACCCTACAGATTTTGGACTTGTCAGCCTCCATAGTCACATATGCCTATTCCTTGTAATAAACCTCTATGTCTATATACATCCCACTGGTTCTGTTTCTCTGGAGAACCCTAATACAAAATGCCTGCCTATCTGTGTTCCCAGCATGAGTATGAACTCCTTGTGGATAGGAACTCTATTTTATTGGCCTCTGAATCCTTAGGATCCAGAGAGTATTTGTTGACTAGAGTATTTTAAACCCACGAATATTTCATCTTTCTGGAATGTGAAATAGAAACCCATCTGCACAGGATACAATCTCAGTAGGGATTTTATAGGAACTATTGTATTAAAATTTTTTAGAAAATATTTTCTTTTTCAATTACAGTTGACATTCAATATATTAGTTTCAGGTGTATAGCATAGTGATTAGACATTTATGTACCTTACTAAGTGACTCCCCCGATAAGTCTAGTCTCCACCTGGTACCATCCATAGTTATTACAATATTATTGACTATATTTTCTGTGCTGTACTTCATATCCCCATTACTGTTTTGTAACTGCCAGTTTGTACTTCTTAATCCCTTCACCCTTTTCACTCCATCCCCTTCTCATCAGGCGACTATCAATTTGTCATCTGCATTTATGAGTTTGTTTCTGTTTTGTTTGTTCATTTATTTTGATTTTTAGATTCCATATATAGTGAAATCATGATATTTGTCTTTCTCTTTCTGACTTATTTCACTCAGTGCAATACCCTCTTGGTCCATCCATGTTGTTGGAAATGGTAAGATTTCATTCTTGTTTTATGGCCAAGTAATAAAGAATTATTGTTTTATCGAAATATATTTTCTGGTTCTTAGAGGTGGAGAAACACCTTAGCACAGATCCTAGTATTATTTAATAGTAATATGCTTAGTTTGGAATTGATTTGCACATCCTATCTCTTAAAATGTGAAGCAATTAGCATGACCTACTTCTCCCTCTCTTAGACAACTGCTGTGATTTTTAAAGGGCCTAACGTTTCTAAAAAGTCAGTTGTCCTTTCTTATCTCTCCTGTCTGGGTAGTGAGCAGGCCATTGCCCCTCCAGAGCCCAAGTGTATTGTTAGGTCTTGTCTGAGGCAAGGCCAATAGCATCTCTTTCAGCCTTTTCTGCCACCTGACCCTTATTGCCTGGGTCTGGATAGTTGTCTCCATCAGCAAATATCATCAGCTTTCATCTTATTCAAAACATCAATGAATCAGGCCCAGGTATTTCAAGGACACCTGTAAAAAAAAAAAAAAAAAAAGCCCTATTTGATCTGGTGGCTCTTTAAGAGGGATGAAATTTTCCTGAAACGGAAACTGCCATCCTTCGTGTAAAACTGAGATGATGCTAGGGGCAGACCGGTTGTACCCCCTAAATATGCCATTTTCATTTGGCTAGCAAAGCCTTTTGAGTTCCTTGCTTTCTAATTTTTCAGTCTAAATTGACCTGGCACGGAATGGGGATGTCAATCACCAGGCTTCCAAGGGGAGGGAAAATCTCAGCTTTCAGGAGGTAGAGCTGTTGTACTTGGTGCCTCACTCCACAAGGTGGCGCTGCAGAACTACGAAACAGCCTCTGAGCACACCCGCAACCGTTACATTTTCACTAATGCGTCCCTTCCCCGTCCCCTCCCCCTCTTTCTTCCTGGGATTTTATATTATTTTCGTTGGATCCCTTGAGAGGGGTCAAGAATTGCCTCTGCATTTGGCAATGTCGAAATGGAACAAGCTTTTCTGATCTGTGGTGTGTATTTACAGGCCAAAGAATACATCCAATGCCAGGAATTGTTATAAAGAGAAGTAAAACAAGCAAAACTATCCCCATGGAGCACACCTTTTTAGCAAGAGAATTCGGCAATACACAGACAAACAAGTAAATATAGAATCTCATATCAGATGGAAGTACAATGGCAATTACAAAGCACGTTAATGAGACATTATGGTACTTCATGCTATCTTCTAATACATCGAATCGAGCTCACCTTGACTTTCAATCTCCATTTCAAACATTGCTTAAACCCTATCAGTTCAATTCGGACACTTTCTTTTCTTCCTATAAAAACAGACCCAAGGAGTTTAACACATGCATGGTGGGGGATTAGCTGTCCTCTGGCTGGGAGTTTGAAAAGTGCAGGGAGTTGGAGGTTGGGAGAAGAGTCTGGATGTTGGAGGCAATAATGAAGCTTCCCACCACCCAGCACTGACTCCAGCCATGGGGCCCCAATAGGAAAAAATAAGACACTGTTTCCTAACACTAATAACAATAATATTCCCTTTACACAGGAGAGAAATTTCCTAATTTGCTGTAGTCTCAGAACTGATGAAACAGTTGGGGTTCGGTTCCCAGACGCAGTTTTTAGTGTCAGAAAACTTAGCCCAGAAAGACAGGCTCGTAGAGTCTCGGCCGCGTGACGCTGTGGTCACTCGGACACAGGTCTCAAGCAGTACTCCAGACACCGAACAACCAAGCGCTCGGCTACGAGGCTTTTGGATACGGTAACTAGGGACGCTTCTGGTCTCCAAGGGGCGAGGGGGGTGGAAAGCGAAGATTGCATTTTATGCGCCTGCGCACACTCGCGCCCAGGCCGCTACAACCCGGGACCCTTGGGCCACCTCCCTCGAACACTGTGACGTACGTGGGCACGCACGCACGCTCCGCAGCTCGGCTTCCTCTTTCCGTTCTCAATTTAGAACGCGTCCCGCTCTAAAGCCCTGCCCAGTCCCGCCCCCTGAGCCGGATTCCGCCCTTTTACTCCGTTTACCACAGGAGATTCGTACCTGCGCACTCGGAATCCTGGCGTCAGCTCCCGGAGCCCTTATGGTGAGAGCACCTGCCTTTCAGGCGGAGCCGGTGGTCCTTTGGGTGGTCATGAGTCTGAGCCTAAAGGTCGGGCCAGGTCGGGGAGGCGGGCCGCGCCGTCCTCCCCGGGCGGACTACATTTCCCAGAGGCCCGCGCGGCGCTTTTTCCTGGGTCGGCAAGCCGGGTTGGTTGAGGCCGCAGTTTCCGCGGGATCAGGGCTGTGGGGCGGCTGGAGCGGGCAGTGTAGAAGAGACCGCAGGGTGTTTGGGAGATGATGTGCCTGTGTGTGAAAGATCACCAAGAGTGAGAGGCCCCGGGGAGACGGACTGGGAGAGACTGGGGTTTGTATGAGACAGCGAGAAACCTGGGAGTGTTGGGGCGAATGTGATGAGACCAGTGAAAGTGAGTGACGCGTGTATGTGTATGCCCGGTATGTGCGGTTTTGTGCGACTGCGTGTGCCTGAGAGTGAAGGAGGCCAGTATGTATTATGTGAGAGCCAATGTGTGTGAGACCATCATGTTCGTGTGTGTGTGAGGGGGAGGGGGGCAGACTACCGACAGGGCTGTATGTGGGTGAGAGACACTGAAGGTTTGCCGGTGCATCTTCTGTGAGGTTGTGGGCCTGCACGTGTGAGCGAGGCCGGCATACGGGGCAATGGGCCACGGGTGTGTGATATTTGTGTATTGCCTCTGCGTTTGTACCCATGGCCTCTCTGAGACCGTGGTGTAAGCGACTGCATGTGATGTCCCTGTCTTTGGGTGCTCGTGATCGTGCCCTCGATGTGATCGGGAATACGTGGGTTCTGTGGTAGTGTTTCTGTGTCACCTTGTATGCCGGCAACTGGCCCTGTGCGGCTGTGGTATGAATGGGGAGACCACTTGGACGATGATAGCATTGGCACTTTCTGTGTCCTGTGTTTCGAACAGTGTGTTGCTGAGATAACAATCCTGGAGAATCCCTGCCTCCAGTCCAAGAGTCTCTGTAAGCAGCAGGAGGTGGGGTAACTAGAGCTCCTGACTGTAGCAGACCCTCAACTCTGGGTGACAGAAAGGAGGGGAAACCAAAGGGCAGAGGATGGGTGAGAGTGAAGGTGGCAGAATTG
The DNA here is from genome assembly GCF_000151845.1 of Pteropus vampyrus. Classification (NCBI taxonomy): domain Eukaryota; kingdom Metazoa; phylum Chordata; class Mammalia; order Chiroptera; family Pteropodidae; genus Pteropus; species Pteropus vampyrus. Next base: position 751,117 of record NW_011889138.1, on the reverse strand, counting down.
GGTGCTCAAGGATCCATTGTCCCAGAGGGAGAGGAAGGTGAAGGCCCTGGGGATTAGGGTAGAGAATAACTGTGGCCTCTGGTGGAATTTAGGATTGGATTTTCGAACTATAGACTGTGTCCAAGTATGAGGCAGAGATGCAGGAAGGGAAGAGTCCACCTCTCCCTAGAACGCAGAGGAAATAACTATTTCATAGGATTATTTCAAAAATAGAGTGACAGACTATTCCAGGCAGAGTATTACTTCAAAAATAAAGTGAGAGACTATAATTCAGGCACATTATTTTTATTCTCAATAAGACCAAAGAATGGGAAGGCAGCTTTTAGGAAAAAAAAACATTAAATTTTGGATCTTGAACATAAGAGAAACAGAGTTGTTAGACCTGCTCAACAGCCATAGGTTACCCATAATGTCCCAGTTATGTTGGCAGTGGGACCAAAGAAAGGTGGGAGGAAGGAGGAGAAGACAGGTTTTAGGCTGGCGATTCTGGGAGTGCAGAGAAGGCCTCATGGCTCACTATCCTTTTCCTTCCTCCAGCTTTACCCTCCTGAGACCCTGCTCTCCAAGAGAGAAGCCAGGAAAAGAAGACGAAAATGACTGTTGAACTGGTGAAAACCGTACCCCAGGTTAGTTGTTATTTCCTTTCCCAAGAAAGGCAGTCTTACTTTTTAGGGCTTAGTAATGCTGCTTTTCTCTGAAAATTTCCTGATAAACAGTCTTGTCTGAGGGCCTGGTGACCAGTTCTCCCAGAGGGCACTGTCCTTAAACTGCCTAAGGGATAAGTAAAACTGAGTATGATGAAGTGCAGAGCTCCTACTTCTCACCCCATGTATATTTTAATTCAGTGTTGATAATTGTGAAAACATTTGGTTTCTGTTATATGGAATGGAGTATCTCAGTGAGTCGGGTTCCATGTTAAATGTGCATCCGATAGCCCTCTGTAAGGTTACTCTTCCCGCCCCACACACACACTTTTCCATACTGTGCTCTTTGGAAGAAAGTCACTATGCACAAACCACACCTAAGGAGTGGGAGGTTATGTTCTACTCAAGGGTGGAATATCTAAGTAAATCATTTGAAATTCTGTATGAGAAATTAATCTATTTTCCCCCATTTATTTATTCAGTTATTGTATCACTATGGACTCATACACATTTACTTCATACCTTAGATTATAATACAATGCTACTTTATTTATTCTGTTGCTCAAATTGTTCCAGCTTTGGCCATTGGGAGCCCTTTCAGCAGCTCCTGTATCCCACTGTCATACCCAGTTATTGTGGGGTGCCTCTGTTTGTTGAGCACTGACAGAAATTTCTGACACTGCATATCCAGGCTCATCTGGTATATTTTCTGCACTAGTTTTAGAGGCTTGGTCTCAGTCCTTGTGAAAGCTGGCTTATTTCCAGTACACCATTAATCCTGGAGTATAGTCCTTCCTTTGAGTTCTCAACTAAAAGCGGGATGTTTACAAGGATGTTTACAGGTTATAATAATCTGTAAACACTCCAGATTAGCATGTATTGCTGCTCTTTCTGCTGATATGTCATTCCTCAAAAGTCCTCGACAAGTCAGCTGTGAGAGTTTCATCAGTCTACTCTGCTTATGAACCTTGAGTATTTTCTAATGTGGGAGGTCTTGGAAATAAGTAATCCATGGTATAAAGCATGTTTGGGGACATCTTTGCCTTGTATTTGGGCACTAGTGGTATTTTATAATGTGGGAGGGCTGATACCTAATACCCTTATTACTTATCATTCCAGAATTTTCCTCATCTTTTAAGTTTATTTTTCCAGCAAACTTTAGAATCAGGCAGTTTTTAAAAACTCCACTGATTACTTTAAACTGGGATTTATGTATTCAACAAATACTTTTGAGGGCCTTGTACATGCCAGGCGTTCTTTTAATTCTGAAGCTGCAGCAAAGAACAAAGCAAAGGCCCTGCCCTTGTGGAGCTTACCCTCTAGAGGGGGCAAGTAGACATATAGAAATGAATTGGTATACATCAAATAATGAAAAATGAAGTGGAAAAAGATAAAACAAGGTCAGTGGGAGAGGGAGTGCTGGGTAAGGGATGGTCCGCATTTTCTTGTTCAGGGGTGATCATGGAAGACCTGCCTGATATTTGAGCAGAGACCTAAAGACAATAATATAGCAAATACATGGGTATTGGGAGGAAGCTGGTTACAGAAGCAACAGCTGGATGTACAGAATCAGGGTCCTGAATGTCTCTGTGTTCAGAAAGAGCAAGAAGGACAGAGCCAGTAGGAGAGATAGTAGATGTTTTCAGAGAAGTCATGAGCACTGGACCTTTTGAATCTCAAGGCCATTATAAGGACCTAGGCTTTTGCTCTGTGTGAGATGGGAAGACTTAGGGGGTTTTAAGCAGAAGTGACACATGAGGATTCTTCTGGCTGCTGTGTTGAAAACAGATGGTTAGAGAAGCAAGGACAAAGCAGGAAGACATGTTATAATAGGATAAGAGGTAATGATAATTTGGGTCAGGATGGAGAGTCTAAAATTTGTAGATTAATTTAAGGAGAAATGAAAGCTTGAATCTTCTTATTTAGGATAAAAAATGAGTATGTATTTACATTTATTCAGGCCTGTGTGTTGTGCAGTAGTATGCTTTTCATGTGTCCTTGTCATGTTTTACTCTCTTTTAGAAAATTCTGTAGTTCTCTTATCATAGATTTGGTATTTTTTCTGTTAAATATACCTTTAAGTGTTTTAAAGAGATGTATCAGATTCTGAATGTAATATTTTTCCCATTTTCATCTCTAGTGCGTGTTAGAAAAGGAAAAAAATTAATATGTATCTTACGCTAGGGTATCTTTCTAAAAACTTCCTTTTAAAATTTAGTTTTAAAATTTAAACATTTCTTTAGAAAATTTTTTAAGTAAAGTTTTTGTTTGATTGGTTTATGTTTTGTTTTTCAACTAGTTTCCTTGAGTAAGGGTACTTGATGGACAATGTTGGGGTATAACATTGACTCGATGTGAATCCTCACTCTGGAATTGTGTGACTCGAAGGCCCTATTTTAGCTCTATGTTCATATCACCGCAGGAAAGAGATAGTTAACTAACATTTTCCCAATATTTAATGGATTATGTATTATTATTTTTTTTTGTGGACATCTCTAGAGTGTAGATATTCTAAAACAATATTGAATACTTATGGCAATAATGCCTTCTATTTGTCAATTTCTAGATAATTTATAATAGTAGATTTCTTTTTTTTAAAACAACTTTGTTGAAGTATCATTTACATAACATGAAATTTAACGATTGAAGTATATAATTCCAAGATTTCTAGGAAATTTACTGAGTTGTGTAACCATGATTATAATCCAATTTTAGATCATTTTCATCACCTCAGTAAGATCCCTTATGCCCATTTACAGTTACTTCCTTTTCTCATCTCCACCCCCAGGGAATCACTGATTACTTTCTGTCTTAGATTTGACTTTGCTGGACATTTCATATAAATGGAATCATACAATATGACATCTTTTGTGTCTGGCTTTTTTCGCTTAGTTTTACATTTTTGAGTTTTTTCCATGTTGTACCATGTATCGATATTTCATTCCCTTTTGTTGCTAATTGTATTTCATTGAAAGGCGTACCAAATTTTGTTTATCCATTCATCAGTTGATAGACCTTTGGGTTGATTCCACTTTTTAGCAATCATGAATAATGCTGTTGTCAACATTGAATGTAAATCTTTGGATACGTTTTCATTTCTCTTAGATTAACCTAGGAGTAGAATCACTGGGTCATGGGCTAAATTCATATTTAACTTTTTAAGAAACTGCCAAACTGTTTTTCAAAGTGGCTGTGCCATTTTACATTCTCAGCAGCAGTGTATGAAGATTGGGTGTGCTTTAGTCCGATGCTGGGTGACTCCTCATATTGCTTCCCAGCTTACTCTGGTATAGAATGGCATGGCATGCTAGTTCTTGATGGCATAGCATAAGAAATTGCATTCTGAATATATTCATTATTTTTAGTGTGTAAGAAGAAAAGTCACCTACATCTATCTGTTCAGTACTCTTCCTACATAAATAATATTTGCAAAATAGTATTTGCAAATAGAGTACTATTTGGAAAATACAAGTTAGATATTTTTTGTTGTTGTTTTTGAAGGTTTGACCATAGGTGTAGGTCTTGCCTTGAAGCTCTGGTTTCCTGCCCTGTGGCCACCTGTCCATATTTCCTCATGATGAGAAATAGATTAGTATAATTGTATACAATGCAATTGAACGCTTCAGTAAGTACTGTATTAGGTTGGAACTTGTGTTTAAGTTTTTTCTTCTCCAAGCATAAAGACATCTTAACACTTCAGCCTGAAGTCATGTGTGGACAGGAGCATTGGTTAATCAAGAATGTATTTGTATCCTTTCAGGACTTGGTGACATTTAAGGATGTAGCAATAGACTTTTCCCAGGAGGAATGGGACTGGCTGAACTCTGCTCAGAGAAGTTTATACAGGAGTATGATGTTGGAGAACTATCAGAGCCTGGTATCACTTGGTGAGGATCTTTTCCCCTCTGCACAATTCAGAAACTACCTTTAGGGACTTTTTATTGTGAAAACTTTTTATCAAGAAACAAAGAGGATATTCATGGATTGATGGAAATTTTAGATTTAGTGAATTTGATATGCATCAAGTGTTCCATGGGTATACTTTTTAGGCAGTTGGAAATACAGGCCATGATGTCACTCTTACTGTTCTCCTGTGCTCCTTTGTGCCTTATGGTATTGTTACCATCTGGAGGCAATAACAAGGTTCACCAAGAATATAGCTGGATTGCTACAAATTCAAAATATCACTTTTAAAATCTGTATTTTTTTTATTAACATGCAATAAATGAACCGCTGAAACACAAACTATGAAAATGACTTCAGACATTATTAGAGAAACTAACATGGACCCTTCTCAGTCATAGGACTATCCATTGGGTAGACTAGCTTTCTGTTCTTTAGAGGGTCCTTTTATCCTGCTTGTGGTTCACTGAGCTTCTAAAACTAAATTTATATCTTTCATTAAATTTGAGAAATTTTTGGCCATTATTTTTTCAAGTATTCTTTGTGTTCTCTCTTTTCTCCTTCTGGGACTTAAGTTGCAAATATGTTAGGACGTTTGATACTGTGCTCTAGGTAACTAAGGATCTGTTTACTTTTTAGAATATTTTTTCTCTGTTTCGCAGATTAGATAATTTCTATTGATTTTTCTTAAAGTTCACTATTTCCTTGTCCTCTTCAATGTCTTGTTAAGCCTCTCCAGTAAATTAAATAATTTCAGATACTGTAGTTTTCAATTCTAGACATTCCACTTGGTTCTTTTTGTAATTTCTAGTTCTCTGCTGAGGAATTACAAGTGTATATATTTTTATATTATTCAAGATAGATACAAAAGACGTTTTAAAATCCTGGTTTACTAATTCCAACATCTGCATTATTACAGGTTGGATCTCCACTGATTGCTTTTTCTTCTGAGTATGATTCACTTTTCTCTTTCCTCTTGTGTATAGTAATTTGAATTCATTCTGGACACTATTTAAATAACACATTATAGGGACTCCAGATTCTGTTATATTCATTTGAAGAATGTTGAATTTTTTTTTTTCAAGCAGTTAATTAACTTGATTCAGATGCCAAACTCTTCCTGTAGGTGATCTTTATTGTACTTATTTACTCCTGTCAGATGATCCTCTTAAAATGCTGGGCAGAATTTCTGCCCCTGGCTCCTTAGAAAATTGTCTAACTTTTAGAGTTGTCTGATGGCAGTCCCGCTAGACTATGCCAGAAGCTTTGTGTAGTGTGTCCTTAAAATGTGCTGTACTCCTTGATCTAATCATATTATGTGATTCCGTCAAAATTAAGAACTGGCTTATAGTCTGAAATACCCAAAACATGGGCAATTTTCATGTCTTTTTTTTGCATGCAGGACTTTGCATCTCTAAGCCATATGTGATCACCTTACTGGAGCAAGGGAAGGAGCCTTGGAGGATGAAGAGTGATATGACAAGCCCATTCTCAGGTGTGTGTGGGAGACCCACATAGGAGAATCCTTTCTAGATAATGGCCTAGCCATTTTCAAAGGTGACCCTCCTCATTTACATCTTTTAGAAGTCTTCTCAAGCCTTCCAGATATGGGGGGAAAGCTGAAATGTTACTACATGGGCTTTCCAAATACCTTCTCTTCTACTTGACTCTCTTCTAATAAGTCATTTTACAAAAATCTTTATCCAGCTCCTTCCTATCCCCTCTTTTTTTTTGCCATACAGTCTTATATAAGCTTTTTGGCTTCTTAAATCTTTTTAAATCCACAATTAGATGCTGTTTGCAATTATAAAATTCTGCTGCTTTAAATCTTTCTTTGGTTTCCTGTTACAAATAAGAAAAATCTAAACTCTGCTAGCCCCTATGTGATCAGCAACTTTCTACTTCTCTCATTTTATCCTAATTCACTTTTTAGCTTTTTCACTATACTTTAGTCCAGAGTTTTCAAAACTGTGTGAGGTACTCAGGTATGCTTCAAGTATGTCACAGGTGTCTTAAGGTAAGATATGAGTCTCTTAGCCTTGGAGACCAAATGGGTACTGTGTTCATGGCATGTTTATTCCTTCTTCAAGACTATAATCTGGCTAAAGATACTTATGTGATTATAAATAAAAATGAGGTTAATAATAGTGATGCTAACATACATATTTTTATAAAACTAATTTCAGAAGTACACATGGCAAATTCCCATTAAGATGTGGCCTGAGAAGTGACACTTTTCCTGGGCTAGTGCAAGTAAGAAGATGAATGAAAAAATTCCCTATATGTAGCCTCAAGTTCAGGGATCTATACAAAATGACGAGTTCACTGTATTGAAGCAATGGAGATGGGTTACAAGGATATTATTTTCTGAATATGAAAAGAGAACTCTAGGATTTCACTTAAACCCTGGGGGAAGTTACAAAGCATAAGGAATTTTGGTTGCTGGGACTGTAGAGATTGTTGAGCAGCAGTAGGGATGATACAGCTGTGAGGATATTGTTATTTAAACAAAGTTAACCTAGCTGTTATGCAAATTAATTAGAAGTAGGAGAGAATAGAAAGAGGGAGTTTAATTTATAGTCTGTTAGTTAATACAGGCATAAAATATTTCCTTACAGACTACTTTTCTAGGACCTCATTATCCTACATTTAGTTTTCTTAATCACCTATTCCATGTTCCTCTATGAGCTCTCTCATTCTTTGGGGTCTTGTTGCAAGTTTTCAGCTGACATGCCTGTATATAAAAGATTTTTTTTATGGGGATTCATTATTTTTGAATCCCCTTTTCCATCTTATATGTTTTCTTTGTTATAGCCCATGAAAGGGAAAAAAAATTTTTTTTTTTTTTGGTATCTTTCAGATTGGGAATCTGGCTGTGAGACACAAGAATTATCTCTGAAGCCATTCGTATATGATGATGTGTTAATGGAGAGAATTACAAGCTATGGATTTGAGCATTCCACTTTTAGGGAAAACTGGAAAGGTGAAGATATTTTTGAGAGGCAGCTGGTAAGCCAAGAGACATTTATCAGGCAAGAAACACTCACTCGTAAAGAAACCCTTATTAAAGTAATAGACCACAAATATAATAAATCTGGGAAATTTGTCCATCTAGACAATGCAGGAGAGAATGTTTATAATCACAAGTCTGATAAAAAAAGCTTTTCTAAAAATTCCATGGTAAGAAAACACAAAAGAGTCTGTGGAGGAAAGCAACTTTTTAAATGTAATGAATGTGAGAAAACCTTCACTCAGAGGTCATCTCTTACTGTTCATCAGAGAATTCATACTGGTGAGAAGCCATATGAGTGTAAGGAATGTGGGAAAGCTTTCAACCAGAGTCAACACCTAGCTCAACATCACCGAATTCACACCGGAGAGAAACTCTTTGAATGTAAAGAATGTAGGAAAGCCTTCAGCCAGAATGTACACCTTATTCAACATCAAAGAATTCACACTGGAGAAAAACCATATAAATGTAAGGAATGTAGAAAAGCCTTCAGCCAGCCTGCACACCTTGCTCAACATCAGAGAATTCATACTGGGGAGAAGCCCTATGAATGTAGAGAATGTGGAAAGGCCTTCAGTGATGGCTCATCCTTTGCTCGACATCAGAGATGTCATACTGGCAAGAGACCCTATGAATGTATTGAATGTGGGAAAGCCTTTAGGCAGAACACATCTCTTATTCGTCACTGGAGATATTATCACACTGGAGAGAAACCGTTTGATTGTGCTGACTGTGGGAAAGCCTTCAGTGATCACATAGGCCTTATTCAACATAGGAGAATCCATACTGGAGAGAAACCCTACAAATGTGACGTGTGTGGAAAAACATTCAGCTACGGCTCATCCCTTATTGTACATCAGAGAATTCACACAGGAGAGAAACCTTATGAATGTCATGTCTGTGGGAAAGCCTTTAGTCATCATGCTTCACTCATCCAACATCAGAGAGTGCATTCTGGAGAGAAGCCTTATGAATGTAAGGAGTGTGGGAAAGGCTTTAGGCAGAGTATACACCTTGCTAGTCATCTGAGAATTCATACTGGTGAGAAACCATATGAATGTAAGGAATGTGGGAAAGCTTTTAGCATCGGTTCTCAGCTGGCCACTCATCAGAGAATTCATACTGGAGAGAAACCTTATGAATGCAAGGAATGTGGTAAAGCTTTCAACCAGAGGGCTCACCTTGCTCAACATCATAAAATCCATACAGGAGAGAAACCTTATGAGTGTAAGGAATGTGGGAAAGCCTTCAGCCAGACTACCCGCCTCATTCAACATCAGAGAGTTCATACTGGAGAGAAACCCTATAAATGTACTGAATGTGGAAAGGCTTTTAGTGATAGTTCATCCCGTGCCCAGCATTGGAGACTTCATACTGGCCAAAGGCCCTATGAATGTGTTGAATGTGAGAAGGCATTTAGGACAAAATCATCCCTCGTTTGTCATCAAAGATGCCATACTGGGGAGAAACCTTATGAGTGTAGTGAATGTGGTAAAGCCTTTAGCCATCGTCAATCCCTTACTGTTCACCAGAGAATTCATTCCGGGGAAAAACCATACGAGTGTAAGGAATGTAGAAAAACCTTTAGCCAGATTGGACACCTTAATTTACATAAAAGAACTCATACTGGAGAGAGGTCTTATAAATGTAAGGAATGTGGAAGTGTCTTCAGACAAAACGCACACCTTGCTCATCACCAGAAAATTCATGCTACAGAGTCAACTCAGGCATCCAGCTCTTCCTCACCCCCTATGTTACCAAGGTCTGCAGATATAGCTACTAAATATTTTTGGACTTCATCCCCTTCTTTTAGTTCTCATTGCCCTAGTCAAAAACACAGTCCATTTACCTGGACTATTCCAATTGTGTAAAATTTGGTTCCCTTGCATCCTCTTTTGTTCCCTTCAAGTTCATTCATACTGTTGCCACAGTGGTCTTTTAAAGATATAAATGTAATTATATTACTCTTCTCTTAAAACTCTATTATGACACTTCAAACTAGTTGATGTATATTAAGTATTTAGCATACTGCCTGACTCTTAGTACTTGTTTAATTTTAGGTCAATATTCTTCAGAGTCTGTTTAAGCATTATTTTTAAATAATAAACTCTGAAAAGCAGTATATGAGTGCTCATAACAATTTTGGAGCTGAAGTTATATCTTATGGTGGATGATGAGGATTAACATTAGTATGATTAAAGCTTAATGTTTAACAGACTAATATAGTGGCTTTTTCATGACTATGAAGCTGTGTTTCTTTGTTGCTGAGGAAATTCAGTATGGCTTGATGCACAGAGAATATGTTTTTGGTTGTGTTTTGGTTTTGGAAACTCTGGATAAGACTGGAAAAAATGAATTCAAACTTGCCAGGAAGAATGTAAGACACTATTTAGTCCAGGCAAAAAAATAAATATTACTAATACTTAAAAGTGAAGAAATAGAAAACTGGCATAGTCCAGCATTATTTAAAATCACCTGGTTTCATAAATTCTTAACTTTTAAGGAACCAGTAATTAAGTTGTCATGCAGTATAGAAAAAATATTTAAACTATTCCACTTTTTTCAACATTCATGTCAACTCCAGAAAAACATGAAATTATAGATGAATTTAGTTACAGACATATATAGAAAGGAAATTATTGCCCTCTATTGAAAGAGAACAGAGGCTCTGAATAAATGGAGATCATATAGGTTTCTAGATGGACGTTTCATCATTGTAAAGGTGTTTGTACATTCACTTAATTCCAGTCACACTCTTTGTAGGGAATTTTTACATTGTTTTGTTCTGAAGTTTAGTAGAATGGTAAGTGGGCAAGCATCTAAAGGAAATTTTTGAAAAAGATCGTATACCTACAAATTTAGTATATTGCAAAAGTGGTATTTTTAATGTGTCCACTGGGAGGGATGGATTATTTAAATGGTGTTTGGCAATTAGTTCTCCAACTAGAAATAAGAGATCTGCATTTCACCCCTTAGAATTTCATTCAATATAGATAGAAGATCTAATAGGAAACACAATATGAAAATTCTAGAGCAGAATGTTGAATATTTCTATCCTTTTGGGTTGAGGAAGACTGGAAAGCAGGACATAGAGTCCGGGAGCCTTGAAGAGAGAGAGTGACAGGTTGGACTATGTAAAAGGTTTAAACCTTGTCCCTGGTATAAGACACTGTATGCAGGGTTAACAGGCACACGCAGACTGAGAACTTTAAACGTCTTATGAAGGATAAAGCCCTTATAAGAAGTGCTATTGGATAACATATACAGCCTGGAAAAGCATACTAATAAGTGACTCCTCCATGAAGAACTTGAAACAATCAAAATGGAGGAAGTTCTTAACTGTAATAATTATCAGGTAAATATAATTAAGCTTACTTCCAACACAAACAAACACAAATTTTATGTGAATGTAAAGATTTGCTAATACCCAATATTTTGCAGATCTGAAAATACATTTTCATATATTGAGAGAATAAATTGGTGGAAGGGCACTTTAGAGGGCAGTTGGTGTTGTTTGTTACCTCTCAACATTTCCAATGTAATTAATTACTTTTTGCCACAATTCTACATCTACGTACTTCTCGAATAGCACAAGTGCAGAAATATATGCATAAGCACATTTATTAAAGAATAGTAAAAATTTGAACAGCTATAATGTCCAATAGTAGTAAGTTGATTACTTAAATTATGGAAAATCAGTTCAGGAGATTCTTATGCAGTCACTGGAAAGAACAAGGTGGATTTCTGTACTCAGGGAAAGTGTAGTTTATTAATTGAAAATAATTTTCATAACTATATAATGGGTTCACATAGTTTTAAATATATAACCTTTGTAAAGTAAAATTAGGAAAATGCAGACATATCAGATAATATTTGTTGTTTTTCTCTACACTGTAAATAGAAACCATGCACATACAAATATGCACAAACTCCTCTTAGCTGCTTTGAGGAGCTGCTCTGATGTCATTTCTTGAGGTTTGGTTTGTGTTGCCAATAGTATATAGTTCAATTTAATCCAATCAGATACAGCAAGTGCGGCCTTGGGACAATGGAGTTGAATATGAATCACCTTTGGCCCCAGCTTAAAGATGGTGTTTTAAGTTCCTGCTGCTGATTGCTGGAGCTGACCTGATTCATGTTCTTCCCAGGCTGTACCCCACCAGTGGTTTGTTTTCCTTTTAAAATTAGATTAAGTTCTTTTGCTGTCAACTAAAAAAACCTAACCAATACAGAAATTGTTGGCACTGAGTGAGTTTCAGGCAAAAAAGATCCTCAGAAAATGTGTTATTAAAGTCTGGTTTTCGGGCAAACTGGGGCAAAGAATCGTTAGGCTCTTAATCTTATTTTGTGCCACAAAAGCATTCATTGATAGCAACAATCAGCTGTGGTCTAGATCACTCTTGCCTTAGACCAATAGAAAGAGGGCAAGAAGTGCCAGTCCAAGAAGTATGTATGATGTCTGTTCATAATGGAATTGTATAATATAAAGCAAAAGAAAGAACTACTTACATCTTAAAATTTTTGCTTTAAGGCATGGACTAGAACATAAGCCATTTTTGTAACACAGTCGAAAGACTCTCTTCGTTGTAAGCTATATCAGCGGTCCCCATTCTTTTTGGCACCAGGGACTGGTGCTCCTATGAGAGTCTAATGCCTGATGATCTGAGGTGGAGCTGAGGCAGTGATGCTAGTGCTGGGGAGCCGCTGCAAATACAGATGAAGCTTTGCTCTCTTGCCTGCCGCTAACCTCTTGCTATGCAGCCTGGTTCCTAACAGGCCATGGACTGTTACCCGTCTGGCCCTGAGCTATATGGCTGTGGTTGCTAAATATCACAGTTTTGGCAGGTTTCTTAAGTAAAATATTAGGAACAGTTGGTGTTGTGGCTATTGGAATGGGGACTTCTGGGAGAATTTCGGAATTTTATGAATCTAAGCTCCCTAAAAAGAATTAAGAAACCATGCTAACTAATTCTCTTTTGTCTGAGATATCTGTGAATAAAGGTTATCCAATTTTCCATTTAGCCTACCAACATTATGGCTTCACTGATTTTTTAAAAAGTTATTTCACATACTGAGTATTTCAGTCTGATAAAGTCAAATTTATCACTACTGCAAGCAAGACTTAAATTCTTGGACTGAGGCTTCCCACCCTTTTTGACATTTATGGTAAATGATGAGTAAATATTCTTTACAGTAAAGGACAGAGTTTATGCTTTTCATTTCTATTCATAGAACTGGCAACCTCTCTACCCGGCACTGGAAAAAACAATTTTAACTGAAGCTGAATGAAAGTATTTGAAGTTTAGAACAATTTTATTTTAAATTTTAATTCAGGTAAGTAAGGGATGTTCTTGACCATTCCTAGTTTACTGAACTTCCTTAAATCACAGTTGTGTATTAGACTTTATCAGATGCTTTTTCCTCATGTATTGAGGTAGAGGATTTTTTTTCACCTTTTCTTTATTAATAATGGTAGTGACTTTCATGAACAGATTTCCCATTCTGGCACTCCTGTGATATATATAGTCTTGTAAATAAATGTCAGCTAACTTCGGATGATGAATGTTATGCTGGGGATTTTATAAGGTCATGAGAGGTCTTATTTGTTACTAGGAGGCTGGGCAGCTCTGGGGAAATGACTAGTGAATGATACAAAGGATCCAGCCATGACAAAAACAGTTTGGGGCCAAGGAATGTTACTATTTTTGAAATTCATATAATATAGATTGTTGCAAAGTAAATAAAATCATCCATTATCCTACCACTAATTAACATTTTGATCAATATATATGTATACATAGCTATTTTTATAAAAATGAGATCATTACTATTTTATAATTTGTTTTTAATTAATATGGGCAATTAATATTTAAATAAATAATTCCACATTATCATTAAAAACAGAAAACTGCTCAGAACCAGCTTCTGCAAATACGTGAGCCTACCGCATTTGATGGGTATGGCAGATGGGGGAGGCTGGAGTATCCAAGGAGACGAGTCAAAAGTGCGCCTCGGACACGCGAAGGCACACTCGCTAACACACGCACCGCTCCCCCAGCCCCCCGCTCCCCGCCATCACAGTCACAGGCTTGTCCCTGCTTCCCCGCGCTTCCCCATTCTGTCGGCTGTGACTACGCGCGGGACATCTATCTGAGGACCACGCTACCTCCCCCACTCAGCGTCCTCTCATCCTCTTAGGCCACGCCCCTCGCCGTAAGCCCCACCTCCTTGCAACCATACCTGCGCGCGCCAACACTGGCGCCGGCTCCCGCAATCCCTTGGATCGCCCCTCTGTCGCTCAGGCGACCTGTACTTCCAGCCAGTCCCGACCGACCTGCCCGGGGAGTCGCCGACGGGCGCAGTGTGGGCCTGGGGTAGACCTACCTCTCGCAACCCGCGCTCCGCCGGACGCATTCGCGGGCCCGGCCGGGACTACGCTTCCCAGAGGGCACTGCGGCATCAGACACGCCCACTTCCGGCGGCTGCGGGCTGCTTGGTTCTTGCGCGCCCTGCGTGGCTGTGAGCTCGGCGTCCGCTCTTGGCGTGGGGTAGGGGCGGGTTTACTGGCGGCCGGGCGTGCCGGGGCTGGGCGAGTGTGTTAGCCGGATTGCGGAGACATGCGGGGGGTAGCGAGTGCGGCCGGGAGCTCTGGGGAGAGCAAGCTGGGGTTTCCGGCGCGTCGAGGCGCCCCCCGCACAAAGCCCGAAGCGGGCCTAAGCCGGACTGTGGCGACCCAGGCCGTTTCTGTCCGCCGCGGTCGCGGAAGGCCTCGCTCAGGGAACGGCCTCACCTCCAAGGGCCGGCGACGAGCGGTGACCACGGTGCCGCAGAACAGAGGTGAGGGTGACAGGTGGCCTTGTGGGGTGGCCAAGGACGAGTTCATCCTTTTCAGGATGAGGGGACTGGGAGACTTGGGACAGAGGGCTCTCGAGGCCCAGGTTGTCGTGAATGATGTCCCCAGGCCCCGAGGCTCGCGAGTCGGGGGAATCCAAAAGTCTGAAAGTTGAACTTGAGGTAGAATGTCAAGCAGCGGTGTAGGGAAGGACCTGGGCTTTCTCAGGTTCATCCTAAGCAGACATTCCTCATTTTCATGCTCCCAGGGAAGGAAACCACCGCCACCCCTGCTCTCGAGGCAGCCCGAGGTAGAGTAATGGCCATATCCCAGCTGCCTGTTCAAAAGTGTCCTCATCCTGTATATGCCAGAGTTATTTCTTTGCCTGCCGAAGTCCTTTCCGATTGATGGCTGTAGTAAGACTCAGCAGGAAGGAAGCCTTTCAGGGCTGGAGATGGAGAAATGCTGTGTAGACCTGATGTCTACTTGCCCCTTTCTCCCCCGCACCCCCCAGCTCTGCCTTGCAGCAACACTGCCCTTCCCCAGGAGAGGAGGCACAAGCAGGAGACAGCAGGGACAGGAAATGGACCCCAAGCCATGTCCCAGGTGAGTCGGTTTTTCCTGTCTCCTCTCTGAAAGGCACCCTTGCTTTTCAGGACTCAGTAATGTTGATTTCCTTTTAAAAAATTTTTAGTTTCAGAGACCTGTCCTAGGAGTTGGTTCCCATTTCCTGGCGTCCTGGTAATGGGCTACAGAGATGGCCCAGGGCTTCTTTCCCCCTTCCTCTTTGTCCCATTCTTCAAAGGCGAAGGGATTCAGCTCCTCCCTGTGCCACTTTTCTCCGAGGGGACTCTAATAGAGAAAGGTACTCCTCGTGGAAAACATGGCAGCTCTTTGTGCTGTACCTGCTTTATTTGGTGTCCACTTCCTGCCAGCCTCTGGAGAAACAGATGGCCAAGCCCCAGTCCCTGCTAGGAGCTCGCAGCCTGTTGGTGGAAAACACAGAACAAAAAGGTTCTAGACTGCAAGTGCTGGGACTGAGTATTGTGACAGTGGCTGGAAGGAGCTCTTGGTTTCTGTCCGCCCTGGGGGTAGGTTACAGTGTTTACCGACAGGTGATTTTTGAGCCATTTTGAAGGGAGAGGCATTCTCTAGCATGCAGAAGGTGGAAGAGCAGCATTTTCAGTGCAACGTGAGAGGTTTTTTCCCCACTGATTATGTGGCTCCTTAAAGTGTTAATAGTTTTGTTTGTTAGCTGTATCCCATAAATATATGTGGCTATCTCGTAAACATACAAATCGGGCTCCAGTTGTCCCACCCAAACTGCTTTTAAGGAGGTTAAGAGTGATCCCACATTGCCACCTGGAGTACTCAGTTCTTAGTCTTTTTTGACTCTTTGGTACTTGAAATAGCTCAGAGGTTGGCAAGTCATCCAGGTCTAGGGCTAGGTAGCAAATCTTTTAGGCTCTAAGGGCCATAAGGTCTCTGCTGCAGCTATTCTTCTCTGCCCCCCAGAACTAAAGCAGCCCCGGAGCGGGGAGGCCAACCTCTGAAATAGGTCATCCCTGGCCCTCCAATGGGACCCTTTTCCTCCTTAGCTTCTGGGATGCCACATGCCTCTGGCTTTCTTCCACTTTCCTGACCTCATTTTTTGCTGCTGGTTCCTCCTCATCACCCTGACTCGTAACTCTCCTTGTCTGTCCACACCTTACCCTGTTCTTGTCTATAAAAATGAACAATGTGCTGGCTTCTCCCAAATTCACTTTTCCAGCCCAGACCTCTCCTGCGAACTCCAGACCTTTGTATCCACTTGGAGGAGTCAAGTTGGATACAAATGAAACTTAACCACCTCCAGACGCAAATTCCTGAGATTCTCCCCCAAACCCACTCCTCCGGCAGTTGTCTCTGATCCAGACCATGGTAGAATCATGCTGTCATTCACTCTGGCTGTAAACCTTGGCACCATCCTTGTCTCCTTTCTCCCTCATCTCCTGTATTTGATGTGTTTGCAAGTCCTGTCAGCACCATTTTAAATCATATTCAGAATCTGGGGCTAACCTCCCATCCCCACCACTGCCGCCTCGGCCCTCGTTACCTTACTGTTGGCCTCTAGACTCCTCTGCTGTGACCTGCTTCTCCTGAGGCTCCCTGAGGTCACTTCCCCACACAGTAGCCACAAGGGTCTGTTCTAACTGCTCTGTCACTCTCTGCTCAAAACCCCCCCAGTGGCTTCCCTGAAGGAAGCCAGAATACTTAATGTGATCTACAGGGCCTGTCCCCTTTGGCTCTGACATTGATGACACGCTCCCATCACTCACTTTGCTTGCTCCAAAATTGCCTTCTCATTTTCCTGATCACCCTATATGAAATTTCAAGCCTTTTACCCAGATCTTTATATCCCTCATCCCTGTTTTACTTTTCATAACTCTTAGCACTTCCCAACATCCCCTATTTTGTCTGCTTTTCTCTTGTCTGATTCTTTTACTGCAAAGTACACCTGACACAGGCAGGGATTTGAGACAGTTTTGCCCCAGTGCCTGATACAGAAAATACTTGTTGGATGCATATTTGAATATAGTCTTAAAGTTCTCTTGTAGTTAATGTCTTGCTAATTTGATATAGTATTATGGTAATCGTTTTTATACCTGAAATGTGCTTTATCCTAGTTATTTCCTAGGAATGTATTTGCAGCAGTTTTTATTACATTTGGGGTTAAAGTTAACTAAACTTAAATCAGAATACTTTTACAAGTATATTTGGGTGGAACAGCAATAGGGCCACAAAAGCTAGAATTCATGCTTTAGAAAAAAGTAAACTTCCCCCAAAATAACCCAGAAAGCATTACCAATTTTTTAGTTGTGTGCTTTCAAATTAACTAAATTGAATTGGGAAAAAAAAAAATTTGTTTCATGCACTTTTTTCCTGTAAAATGCTTTTTATTCAGTTCTTCCTGTAAAACATGAACACAGTATTTTTCTGTAAGGATGGAGTTGCTTTTGCTTTTTGTTCGTTGTTTTTAATGTCTATGTTTCATCTTTTTTGAGTGAGAGAGCACCAAATTAAATTCTTACATCAGGAGCAGATTCTGTACCTGTGTGTTTTCTCTGTGCTATAGTATGACATTGTGAGGCCCACTTGGAAATCTCCACACCTACATGGTAGCAACAGGAATAAAAATATGACCTGCACATTTGAGAGTGTTTTGTATCGCTTGAATGAAGCAGATTGGACCAGACATCAATTAGAGAAAGTGTGTTTTGCTTGAAAGCCGTGTTTTCCAGTGGATCTCGTTCTTCTGTCAAGGTGAAAGGACAGCAAGCATCCTTGCTGTTGTCTGAATGGAACCTTTGAAGGTGGCTTGGCAGTCACAGGTGTGGGCTATGGAGCCAGACACCTGGGTTCTGATGCTTGCTCTGGCACCTAATTGCTGTGCGGCCTGAGGCAATTTAAATGACACATTTTCTTTGTAAAAATGCAAATAGTACTTGCCTCATGACTCTTCTAGGGGTTAATTAAGTTAATACGTGCAAGGTGCCTGGCACGTGGTAAGAACTCAGTAAGTGTTACCTGTCAGCATTTCATGTCATCATGATTGTTTTAGGTGATACACATTAACAAAACTACATAACATAGGACAGAAGTAGGCAAAATTGTCCTATGGGCCACATCTGGCCCATCAGCTCTTTTTGTCTAGCTCTCGAGCTACAGATGGTTTTTACATTTTTCAGTGGTTGAAAATCTTCAAAAGAAGAACGATATTTTATGACGTGAAAGTTATATGAAATTCTCATTTTGTGTTCGTGAGTAGAGTCTCCGTGGAACACAGCCCATGCCTCATTTACATAACGTCTGTGGCAGCATTTCTGCTTCACTGGCATATTCACTAAAGCATTGACTCTCCCCCCTTTTACAGAAAGACTTTGCTGACCTTTGAGGTAGAGGTTCAGAGCGAGGACTGTGGAGCCAGGCTGCCAGCATCAGATCTGGCTCTGCGGTGGGCTCAGGTTACAGCTGTTGCCTCACCTGGACAATGGGAAGGTGATAACACCGACTTTTGGGGTTGTTGTGTGTCTAGTATGTTGGGCTATAGCTGTAATTGTTATTATTTACAGTAAAAGATTTGCAAACAAAAAAGAGTCATTGATTATATGTATAACTGACAAAACGAGGGAACACATACTGTTGACAGGTCTCTCTTGAGCATCGGATTAGAGTGGTGGAGAAGGGGACATTTCTTATTAAGAAAACATAATCAGAACCACAAAAACCGAGTTGCCAAGTATAAGAAAAAGTTTCAGCCTGTATTCTTCCCTCTAGGAGCACCCACAGTCAGTTTTCTTACCAATGACAGTGGTAATAAATGGTAGAAAAGTGGGCATGATTTTCTCTGCATCAGTAAACTTCAAAGTTCTTGTAAAGATACTATAAATATAGTTTAAAGATTTTTAAAAGGTGGTATAATTGGTGAAGGATATCTGAAAAATATTTGGGATATTTGAATATTTAAAAAAAAATAGTGCAAGACTTGCCAACTGACAGGCATGCAATTAGTTCTGTAAGACTGGAACCTGTGAAAGCCCATCTTCTACAGTTGGGTCAGAAACATAGAAGCAGCCTGTGTCTGAGCATCTGTATCTTTGAACATAGCTTAAAACAGTTTCATTAACATGTTTTTTGTTTTTAAGTCATTTTATTAAAGTATGATTGACATGTAAAAAGCATATTTTTAATGTATGCAACTAGATGAGTTTGAGGATAAGTTACACTGTGAAACCATCACCACCATCAAAATTATAACCTTATCCATCACCTCCCAAAGTTTCCTCCCAGTTTTTATTGTTTCTGGTAGTAAGATCTACCCTCTTAGCAAATTTTCAGTATACAATACAGTATTGCTTGCCATAAGCACTGTGCTGTATAGAAAATCTCCAGAACATGTTCATTGTGCAACTGGAAGTTTGTACCTTTGACCATTGCTTCCTCACTTCTTCCCGACCCCTGGCAACCTCTATTCTACTTTCTGCTTCTAGGAGTTTGACTATTTTAGATTCCACATTTAAGTGAGATCATGTAGTAGTTGTCTTTCTGTCTGGCTTATTTCACTTAGCTTATGCATTGAAACATTAGAGTTTCAGTATACTTGTGGATGTCCGCTGTGCAGAATCATGCACAGTTTTCAAAACTGAAGGCATTTAACAAATTGCTGGTGTAACATGTGGATCAATAACAGATCAGTATGAACAGCACGGAGAGCTGGAACTGATTCTTTCCTACAAGATGAACACTCCTGCCAGTTATTCAGCCCATAGATCAGTTGCCCTGCTTTCATGGCCAGATGCTCCACCTTGCAAAATGACTGTTGCGAACCAACCACATTTGTTTTGGACTAGCTCGCTCAGGTGGGCACGGGAGTACCTCTTTTGATCAAAGCTCACACTAAGTTCTTGGCTGTTTCCTGCAAGTATCACCAAGCATTTTATTTTGTTTTATTTATTTTTTTAATAAACACTCAACATTTGGTGAACACCACAAGTCAAACAGAAAAATTTAGAACTCTGTTTGGGGATTCATGTTCATGTTTTGAGGTTCATGCCCAGGTTTATTTTCCCATTTGTTGTGTTGATCCAGGCCCTTCAAACATCCTCATGTTAAACACTGTGCATGGAACAGTTTACTTTTGTTATGTATCATTTTGAATGATGTCAAATATTTTTCTTATGTGTACCTCCTTTTACCTGCACAGAATTGCCAGTTCCCTAAAGGCAGGGACTGTCTCCATATTTTTCTCTCTTTTCTGGATTTTATGACATAATGAGTCCAACTGTCCTGTAATTAACTAGATATCCAGATCACTAGACATTATTCTTTCCACATATATTCTCTTACCCAAAATGAAGAAGAGGTAACCCTCAGTCCCCTATGTGAGGCTTCCATGACAAAATACTACAGACTGGGAGGCCTAAACAGAGATTTCTTTTCTCACAGTTCTGGTGGCTAGAAGTTCAAGATCAAGGTGTTAGTATGTTTGGTTTCTCCTGGGGCCTCCCTCTGCTTCTCGCTGTGCCCTCATGTGGCCTTTTCTCTGTGTGGCCCCATTCTTGGTGTTTCTCTTCTTCGAAAGATACCAGTCAGATTGGATTAGGGCCCCACCATATGACTTCATTTAACTTTTTATTACCTCTTTTAAGGTCTTATCTCCAAATACAGTCACATTCGGAGGTACCAGAGTTTAGGACTTCAACACATGAATTTGAGGGACACAGTTCAGTCCATAAAAACCCCCAGTTGTGATAGAATTTGGTTTTGTCCTTTCAGAGCTTGGTGACATTTGGGGATGTGGCTGTGGATTTCTCCCAGGAGGAGTGGGAGCGGCTGAGCTCTGACCAACGGGACCTGTACAGGCGTGTGATGCTGGAGAACTACAGGAACCTGGTGTCGCTGGGTGAGAGTGTCCTCGCCCCTTCTCTCACCTTCCCCTTGTATGCCACCGAAACCCAGAAGTCCTACTCCTTTAGCAAGGCTCACACTAGCCTTCTCCCATCAAGCCAGGGCCCCTGCATCTCAAATCTGGACAGACCAACAGCGTGACCCTGTCTTGTTTCATTTTATGTATTTAGGACTTTGCTTCTCTAAGCCCGACATAATCTCTTCATTGGAACAAAGGAAAGAGCTCTGGATGGCCAAGAGAGAGGTGACCAGAGGCCAGTGTCCAGGTGAGCGTGGGGTGTCAGGTGGGGTGAAGCCACTGCCGGTCACAGCTCAGCAACCTCAGATGTACAGGACCATCAACAGACTCTTCCTAAGCTCTGGGCCCAGAAGGCAAATGAAATCCTCTTGAGAATGGACTGCCCACGTGTGCATCCCCCCTGTCTGTCCTCTCCAGCTTTGCTCCCCTCCCTCTAAACATAACTTCATTTGCTCTCCTCTGGGTCCCAATTCCTAGCTCCTCCTCTGACCCATTGTCATTCAGACGTATATATCATCTTCGTTCTTTACAAAATCTTTACCTGATTTTGATGTCATTTTTATTGTCTTATTTCTCTTTGATTAATTAACTGGTTTATGAAGTTATTTTTTACTTTTATTTTTCAAATACAATTGACATTCAATATCAAATTAGTTGTAGGTGTCTAGCACAATGGCTAGACATTTATATAATTTACAAAGTGATTCCCCGCAATAAGTGTAGTCCCCGCCTGGCACCATACAGAGTTATTACAATATTTTTGACTATATTTCCTGTGCTGTACTTTACATCCCCATGGCTATTTTGTAACATTTGTGAACTTCTTTTAACTGATTTTTACTGAGTGTCACCTTTGAGTAAGGCTATTAGGTACTGGTTGGTAAGATGAGTGTAGGCCACTAAAGAATTAACCATCTCACCTGCAACTGATATAAAAT
>NW_011889138.1:726595-729274 GCF_000151845.1 Pteropus vampyrus | reverse complement strand
GAGCGGCTGAGCTCTGACCAACGGGACCTGTACAGGCGTGTGATGCTGGAGAACTACAGGAACCTGGTGTCGCTGGGTGAGAGTGTCCTCGCCCCTTCTCTCACCTTCCCCTTGTCTGCCACCGAAACCCAGAAGTCCTACTCCTTTAGCAAGGCTCACACTAGCCTTCTCCCATCAAGCCAGGGCCCCTGCATCTCACATCTGGACAGACCAACAGCGTGACCCTGTCTTGTTTCATTTTATGTATTTAGGACTTTGCTTCTCTAAGCCCGACATAATCTCTTCATTGGAACAAAGGAAAGAGCTCTGGATGGCCAAGAGAGAGGTGACCAGAGGCCAGTGTCCAGGTGAGCGTGGGGTGTCAGGTGGGGTGAAGCCACTGCCGGTCACAGCTCAGCAACCTCAGATGTACAGGACCATCAACAGACTCTTCCTAAGCTCTGGGCCCAGAAGGCAAATGAAATCCTCTTGAGAATGGACTGCCCACGTGTGCATCCCCCCTGTCTGTCCTCTCCAGCTTTGCTCCCCTCCCTCTAAACATAACTTCATTTGCTCTCCTCTGGGTCCCAATTCCTAGCTCCTCCTCTGACCCATTGTCATTCAGACGTATATATCATCTTCGTTCTTTACAAAATCTTTACCTGATTTTGATGTCATTTTTATTGTCTTATTTCTCTTTGATTAATTAACTGGTTTATGAAGTTATTTTTTACTTTTATTTTTCAAATACAATTGACATTCAATATCAAATTAGTTGTAGGTGTCTAGCACAATGGCTAGACATTTATATAATTTACAAAGTGATTCCCCGCAATAAGTGTAGTCCCCGCCTGGCACCATACAGAGTTATTACAATATTTTTGACTATATTTCCTGTGCTGTACTTTACATCCCCATGGCTATTTTGTAACATTTGTGAACTTCTTTTAACTGATTTTTACTGAGTGTCACCTTTGAGTAAGGCTATTAGGTACTGGTTGGTAAGATGAGTGTAGGCCACTAAAGAATTAACCATCTCACCTGCAACTGATATAAAATAATATAGAATGTCAATTGTAATTGAAAAAAAAAACATTATTAAAGAATTAACCGTTTCAGAGGGGAGATAAGACATATCTGTACGTACCTTAAATAGAAACTGCTATTCCCTGTATGGTAAGTGTAAATAGGTACTCAAGAGGAAAAAGAAAATTCATTCCCAGTTTTAAGCAGGGTAATGAGAGTAGAGCCTTTAGCAGAAACATTTGAATGAGAACAAAGAGATTGGTAGGTTAGGAGACGAGTTTGACTTTGGCCATAACTGATTTAGCATTCAAGTGGACTTCGCAGTGCAGACAGGTAGTGTGCAGTCAGGTGATTGGCTCTTGAAGAAAAGAACACTGATTTTGATTGATGGAATATTCTTTCAGATATTGTGATAATATTTATACCACTGGGGTATACAGAGCTTTCAACCACAATTATTTCTGGAACAGCAAATTACTCAAGTAAGATGAGGAATCAGAATTAAAGACTTCTGTTGGAGGTTTCTATAATAGCAAATAACAAGAATTTCTAAAGACTTGAGAATTTTGTAAGAGCTTACTGTTGAAATCATACTTCAAAGGAAAAGTTAGTATTGACAGAACAGAACAGGCTGTTTAGAGTTACAAAATACAATGGCTCACGTGATCAGCGTGTAGCATAAGAGAACTGAAATGGTGTTTCTGAGAACATTTTCTATTTAACATTATATTAAATCACGTTTTTATTAGCATTGTAATAATGGCACATTGCACTAGAGAAGAAATTTTTGCTGGATGAAATGGAGAGTCAAAGCAAGTTTTACTGAATAAGCGGAAATGAGGATCATAGCATTTTCTTGTGTAGCCTGCCCTCCCCTCTTCGTCTATATTTGCCACATTTTAGATTTAAATCTTTGTGAGCTCTCTCATATTTTAGTCCTCCATTTATGTTTTCAGTTTCCTGGTAAAAGCATAATATACACTGTTTGGTTGACTTTTAGGTGAGAAAGCTGGTATTGTATTGTATCAGAGTTAAAGCTACATAAATTGGGGAATGTAAGGTCAGTTGGTCATATGGAAAAGTTTTCAAAATGATAGGCTTTTCTGAAGATTTTAATTCATCTGATTACATTTGGGAAGTTTTCTTCACACTAATACAGAATGAAAGCACTCTTTACTTTCTTTCTGTCTTCCAGACTGGAAGGCTGTGCCGGAGGGCGAGGAGTTACCTCCAAAGAAGGATTTGTGTAGAGAAGAGTTGTCCGAGGCCGTGCTCATGGGCAGACTGACTGGCTACAGTTTGGGGTGCTCCATGCTAAGGGAACACTGGGATTATGAGGCTCTATTTGAGAGGCAGCCGGTAAGTCAGGAGACAGATTGGGGGGCGAGGAGTCTGTAGACTTCAAATAATGAGTATCAAGTGTGGGGAAGTTCCGTCATTAGACAATCCACACTGTGTATGAGTTCCTTCTCAGCAGAATTACAAAGTCTCCATGGCAGAAACAGATTCTCCTATTCTTCTGTTCCCACCCCCCCGCCCCCCAAAACATATGCTGTAACTAAGCCTAGTCATTATGTGACCTAGATCACTTGGAACGTAAGTGACAGAGTTCCTCTTTCACAGCGTGTGGACACAGCCCAGCCTGCCAGAGCCATTGCACGTTCACGAGCATGG
>NW_011889138.1:714094-726545 GCF_000151845.1 Pteropus vampyrus | reverse complement strand
CTGTCTTCCAGACTGGAAGGCTGTGCCGGAGGGCGAGGAGTTACCTCCAAAGAAGGATTTGTGTAGAGAAGAGTTGTCCGAGGCCGTGCTCATGGGCAGACTGACTGGCTACAGTTTGGGGTGCTCCATGCTAAGGGAACACTGGGATTATGAGGCTCTATTTGAGAGGCAGCCGGTAAGTCAGGAGACAGATTGGGGGGCGAGGAGTCTGTAGACTTCAAATAATGAGTATCAAGTGTGGGGAAGTTCCGTCATTAGACAATCCACACTGTGTATGAGTTCCTTCTCAGCAGAATTACAAAGTCTCCATGGCAGAAACAGATTCTCCTATTCTTCTGTTCCCACCCCCCCGCCCCCCAAAACATATGCTGTAACTAAGCCTAGTCATTATGTGACCTAGATCACTTGGAACGTAAGTGACAGAGTGCCTCTTTCACAGCGTGTGGACACAGCCCAGCCTGCCAGAGCCATTGCACGTTCACGAGCATGGTTTGTACAGAAAATGCATTTGTGCCATTTCAGAGCTTGGTGACTATCACGAATATGGCCATAGACTTCTCCCAGCGGCTGGAACCAGCTAAGAGGAGCTTCTGTAAGAATGTGATGTGGGAGAGCCATGACCTGGGGTCAGTAGGTAAGGATGTCCCTGTCCCAAATCTGAATTTATCTTTCCTCCATTTGGAAGTATGTTTGTGTGTGTGTGTGTGTGTGTGTGTTGGGCTCCCAAGCCCAAAGATAAGAGTTTGCCATTTGTGGAGCTCAAAGTTGGTGTCTTCATTAGGCTTGAAGCATCATCGCCTTTGCTGTTCAGTCACTCCTCACTTACCTCTCTGCCTCTTCCTGTCCTAACACTTTTATCTCAAAGCCAAGGAACTGGTTCTCACTTTAAGACTGCCAAGAGCATGACAGAACCCCATGTCTTTCCCACACGTAGGATGCCGCATTTCTAAGCCAGATTTGCTTTCCTTACTGGAGCCAGGGAAAGAGCCCTGGCGGGTGGAGCACGAGCTGACAGCAGGCTTGTTCTCAGGTGAGTGGGAGGCCTGGCGTGAGACGCCCCCACAGCTTACCATGCAGCCCTTCCCGGGACCAAGTCCTCCTGGTGTGTGAGAGTGGCCTGTACCAAGTCCTCTCAGTCTGGGCAGAAGACAGGTCCGGGCTTTCAGAGTTCTTTCCTCCCCCTCTGCTCCCTCCCCTTGGTGACAGCTCATTCCAGGTAGTGTACCTCCTGTTTCTGGCCACTGGGAAGTGCATCGGCCACTTGGTTCCTTAAGTGACTTTTCCCTGACCTGATACTTCTGGGCCATCTTCCAAAGGTGTACTCTTCTGTGATCGATCAGGCAGCCTGATCACCTCCTTATGCACTCATTCCTATAAGAACCGTGGATCGAAATTTACTTGAGGGCACCACTCTACTTGGCATCAGCAGGCAATTGGAGAAGAGATTCACGCATACCACCAAGCAGTTACTGTAACAGTGGGGGGGTGGGGGGAGACGTGCATGGAGTTTGCAGACTCCACCGGGCGTTGCCGGACATAGAGGGGAGGATGCCCAGGAGCTTCCTGGTTTCAGTCTGATCTGGCAGGCAGAAGTCGGGTTGCAGGAAGTAGAGGGTCCCTAGTTTGGTACACAGGGAAGTGAAAGAACTTTCTTTCAAAAAAAAAATGGTTTGTAGGAAATGTAATGCTATCACCTGTCTGGAAAAAGAGTAGAAAATCATGACCCATAAACACTGTATGTTAACAAGGCAATTTCAGACCCCTTTTGAGTCATAATAAACACATTTTTAGCATAGTAAGAATTATAATGTGTATTCAGGCAGGCATACAGATGTTTATCACATGGTTCCATGTTGTACATACTTAGGTTACATCACACTTACTGGTGTGAAAAAATACAGTTACAATAGATATCTTGATGTAAGTAAAAATTGCATGTGGGGGATTGCTGTATCCTTCAATATGATGGACATCTGCCAGGTTCTGAAAGTTTTCTTAGCTTTCGGCAGCTCTAGCAATGACTAGATGTATGGGTTTAATTGCATCTTCATAGCATGAGGTATATTGATGAAAATGTTTGCTTTTTATTTGGCAAAAGATTATAATCTAAAGTTTTTTTTGTTATGAAAGAGGTTGAATACTTTCCCTAAATTTGGTTATTCTTTTTATCTTTTTATAAAATGTTTCTCATTTATACCCATTTCTGTATCTGTGTCTTAAATGTTTTAATAGTCCCAGTGACTGATGTATTGTCTGGAACTATTTTTCACATGTGGTAATAAGAGCTTTTGTTTTAATCAGGCCTTTTAAAATGGTGATATGTAAAACTTTGAAAATTTCTATGTAGTTTAACATTTTACAATTTTTCCTTTTATTTATATCCTTAGAAACTTGATGCACATAATTCTACTTCATTTTTTAAATGACTATCTAGTATTACAATATATGTGTATATATCATAATTTACTTAACTGACTGACTGTTGTGGACATTTAAACATTTAGGTCTCTTCCAGTTTTTACCTGTAATAAACAGTGGTCCAATTTGTGCATATCTTTTTGCATGATTAGTATTTTAAAAGTTTTATGCATGTAGTGCTATACTCTTGATGAACAATATGTGAGAAACCTGTTTCTCCACATTTTCACCACTAGTATTTGTTTATTTTTGCCAAGTTGTTGGATGAAAATGAGTTTTGTTTTAATTTTTATTTCCTAGATAACTTGTGATGTTGAGAATATATGCATTTAAATGCAGTTAGAGTTCATGTTCTGTAAATGGTAACTTTATAATCGTCACCCACATTTCTATTGGGTCCAACTTCTTTGCTTTCATATAGTATGAATATAAGTCCTGTTTTATAAATGTGATACATTTTTTTCCAGTTTCATGTAGACTGTAAGTTTGCACATGATGTTGCTATATAGTAGTTTACATTGGGTAGTATCATTATGTATAGAAGCATTTACTTTGTTGACTTTTTGTTTCAGTCATAGATTTTTCTTTTTATTAATAGATGTATTATTCCCATTTGTACCATATGACAGATTTGTTTGGTCTTCTGTTACTTATTCTTTCTTGCTCTCATTTTATTCACGAACACACTGTTAAGTATTCCTATTCATGAATACAGGATGTCCTTCCATTTGTTTAGGTCTTCTTAATTTCATTCAGCAGTGTTTGGTAGTTTTCAGCATACAGCACATCCTTTGGTAAAGTTATCCCTAAATAATTTCTTCTTTTAATGCTGTTTGTCATGGAATTGTTTTCATAATTTCCTTTTTAGATTTTTTCATTCTTAGAGTATAGAAGTACAGCTCATTTTTTGTGTCGATCTTGTATCCTGCTGTTTTGATGAATTAACTTATTAGCTCTAATGAGTTTGCAGATTTTTAAGGATTTTCTATATATGTGATTTTATCATCTTCGAATATAGTTTTACTTCTTCTTTTCTACCTTTGATACCTTTTAATTTTTAGTTTTAATTTCTCTGGCTAGAACTTTGAGAACAGTGTTAAGTTGAAATTGTGAAAGCAGACATTCTTGTCTTGTTACTGATCTAAGAAAGGAGGCTTTTAGTATTTAGTTGTCATTTAAAAAAAGAGTTTCTCTTTTTCCCTTTTTAAGATCATCCTTTTCCAGACATTTGTCTCTCTGCATTATCTCCCCATTGCCATTTTCATCTTTAGTATTTATTGAGATATAACTACACATGCTCAAGTTTTGGTATATGTTTTAGCAAAAGGATTCCAGACACCTTAACTTTTCCCTATAAGCTTAAAGTCTGAGATAAGACATTTTTGTTAGGTAGTATATGTGAACATAATTAAATATAATATTAATTGTTACCATTATTATGAAAACAGTCTCTTCAAAATGAGAAATTGCATGGCCCTATCCTTAATAAATGGCCAGAGAAGTAGGGATTTTGTTAGGCTTGTGGAAGCAAGCAGGTAAACGTAAAAATGATTTATATTACTACTGAGCTTTGGCCATCAATTAATTGGCAATGTAGCTTTTGTTGAAATTACTCAATTAAAATATGGTTCACGGAAAAACCATTTCCTGGTTGTAGGGGAATGACCAGGCTTTTAGACAGTCCTAATGAATGTTATAGAATACAGTGTCTATTTTGTGTTTTGGCGTGTTTTTTTGTAAAAACTTTTGGGACGTGATGACTACTTTGGCATCCAAAGCAGGAGAGAGTGAGTGAGCTTAAAATCACTGGATGTCATAGCCTGTATTTTTTAGGTGGTGTGATTGCAGAGCTTTTTTTCTAACTCCTTACTCTTTTGATATGTAACTGATTCCACATATAGTTACTTATTTATTTTTACTCACATCTCCTAAAATTTCTGTATGAATTCAGTCTGAAGTCTGTTTACATACATTGTAGATTGCATGTTTAAACACAGTACTTTTTAGAAATGCATAATTTATGTGGTGTAATTCACCATTTAGTGAATTCATTCACAATTTTCCTTTTAGCAGATTCCTTTTTTTCTAGTACATGATAAAGGAAATATTTGTTTTCTTGATATGTTTCAGGCCAACAATCTGTACATGAGACCCAGGAATTATTTCCAAAGCAGGATTTATTTGCTGAAGTGTTAACAGACAGAACTTTAAACACTAATTTGGAGTGTTCCACTTTCAGAGAAAATTGGGATTCTGAGGGTGTGTTTGAAAGGAAGCTGGTAGGTCAGGAAACACAATTCAGGCAAGAGACTGTCACTAATAACAAAACCCTCTCTAAAGAAAGAGAGTGTACATATAACAAATATGGAAGATGGTTCCCTTTGGATGTTTCAGAAGAGAGCATTCATAATCGTGATTCAGTTAAGAGAAGTTTCCCCCAAAGTACAGTGGTAATAAAACATACAGGAATCTATTCAGGAAAAAAACTTTTCAAATGTAATGAATGTAAGAAAACTTTTACTCAGAGCTCCTCCCTTACTGTTCATCAGAGGATTCATACTGGAGAGAAACCCTATAAATGTAACGATTGTGGAAAGGCTTTCAGCGATGGCTCATCCTTTGCTCGACATCAGAGATGTCATACTGGCAAGAAGCCTTATGAATGTATTGAATGTGGGAAAGCCTTCATACAGAACACATCCCTTATTCGACACTGGAGGTATTATCACACTGGGGAGAAACCCTTTGATTGCGTTGACTGTGGGAAGGCCTTCAGTGATCACATAGGACTTAATCAACATAGGAGAATCCATACTGGAGAGAAACCTTACAAATGTGATGTATGTGACAAATCCTTTAGATACGGCTCATCCCTTACCGTCCATCAAAGGATTCATACTGGAGAAAAACCATATGAATGTGACGTTTGTAGAAAAGCCTTCAGCCATCATGCATCACTAACTCAACATCAAAGAGTACATTCTGGAGAGAAGCCTTTTAAATGTAAAGAATGTGGGAAAGCTTTTAGGCAGAATATACACCTTGCTAGTCATTTAAGAATTCATACTGGAGAAAAACCCTTTGAATGTGGGGAATGTGGCAAATCCTTCAGCATCAGTTCTCAGCTGGCCACTCATCAGAGAATTCATACTGGAGAGAAGCCCTACGAATGTAAGATTTGTAGTAAAGCATTTACCCAGAAGGCTCACCTTGCACAGCATCAGAAAACTCATACGGGAGAGAAACCATATGAGTGTAAGGAATGTGGGAAAGCTTTCAGCCAGACCACACACCTCATTCAACACCAGAGAGTTCATACTGGAGAGAAACCCTATAAATGTACTGAATGTGGGAAGGCCTTTGGTGATAACTCATCCTGCACTCAGCATCAGAGGCTTCACACGGGCCAAAGGCCTTATGAATGTATTGAATGTGGGAAAGCATTCAAGACAAAGTCATCCCTTATTTGTCACCGTAGAAGTCACACTGGAGAGAAACCTTATGAGTGTAGTGCATGTGGCAAAGCCTTTAGCCATCGTCAGTCTCTTAGTGTACACCAGAGAATCCATTCTGGAAAGAAACCATATGAATGCAAAGAATGTAGGAAAACCTTCATACAGATTGGACACCTGAATCAACATAAAAGAGTCCATACTGGAGAGAGGTCCTATAACTATAAGAAAAGTAGAAAAGTCTTCAGGCAAAGTACACACTTCACTCATCAGCGAATTCATAATGGAGAGTCTTCAACACGTTCCTCTTTACCTTCCACATCAAGTCCTGTGGATCTGTTTCCCAAATTTCTCTGGAATCCATCCTCACTCTCATCCTCATAGTCTCAGTGTCATTATTTCACCTGACTACTCTAGTAGTTTAAAAACTGGTATCCCTGCTCTTTTATTTTCACCCTTTCCAAGTTTGTTTTTCACGTAGTAGTCAGATTGATTTAAGTGTAAATTCACTCCTTATGTAAAAACTTGCATTGAGATCCTTTTAACTGATTAATGCCTAAGATGCTCTTAACACAGTCCTCATCCATGTTAAATGTTGAGTAGTTTTAGCTCTTTTAAAAACATTCTGGCACATTGAAGCATTACCATAGTTAGCTTTGAGTAATAATGATGCATAGAACGGGGCACGGAGAAACCAGGTTTTGGATCAGGAACTGGAGTTTCAAGGTAGTCAGTGAAGCTTTGCCTACATTGGTTTAAAGCTTGATTTCATCATGTCGAGTTAGTGTTCTGGCTTTCCATCTAATCTGCATAATGTAAGGTGACGAGACCTTGTTGGTGAGAAAATTCACCTTTACATCTGACAACAGTCTTAGAAAGTGTGTAGAGAAAATGGATGAGTAGGCCAACTGGAACAAAGAAATTTAAACAATCAGAGAGAAATGAAAGATGGTGTGCATAAAATTAAAATTACGTTAATCAAGATTTAGAAATTTTGGCAAGATTTGATCTGTTTAGTCATCTGGACTTATGAATGAATTCTATTAAACTTTCAAGGAACCATTAACCTGAGGTACACTCATCAAGAGAGTAGGGGTCAGCAAACTGATTCATGACCAAATTCTCACTGTTTTTGCATGGCCCATGATCTGATTAAAACAAACAAACAAACAACAACAACAACCAAAAAAAAGAAAAAACACTTTAAAGGTTGAGCAAATGAAGAGAACGATGTTTTAGGACAACATGAATATTATGTGAAATTTGAATTTCAATGTCTTCAAATAAAGTTTTATTGGCTCACAGCCACACTTCTTTGTTTACACATTGCCTATAGCTGCTTTCACTCTACAAGGGCAGAGTTGAGTACCTGCAACAGAGACAATGCGGCCTGCACAACCTCAAACTTTTACTATCCTTTTACAGAAAAAGTTTGCCAACCCTTGCTATAGCAGAGAAGAATATGCAAAAGGTTCTAATTATTTCTGTAAGAGTAATAGAAATCTCACATCACCAACAAAAACTGTTGAGTGATTTATGAATAGAAGTGAAAGGAAATTATTAAACCAGATCGAATAATAGAAAATGTCAGTTAAGAAGTATATTTTTCTAGGTGAAATAATACTATTAATATGTAATGTAAATTTTCTTTCACAGCAGAGTCCCAGTAGGATATGTTTACTTTGACAGTTTTAGTTGAAACCATACAAGGAAAGATAATTTGGCGAGCATAGCAGGGTATTTTGAAATAGGTTTCTTTGCATTTGAGATTTTGGTATATAAAAAGACTGACTTTTATTTGGGGGAAATGATGTTTTGGTAGTTGGTTATCCACACTCCAAAACAAACAAAACATTGACACCTTCCAGAGAAATGCAATACAATTGTATATAATACAGTTGGATTTACTAAGTAAGACATGGAGTCCTAGGAGATATAAAGAAGAGAGTAAGTTGGCCTATACAAGGATTTAAAACTCTGGCATGGTAAAAGGTGCTAAAAAGATGTAAAAGACTATTGACAGAAAATATATACAACTTACGTGAAAAAATGTCAGGAACAAAATGCTATTACATATACAAAATAGTGGGAAAAAATTGACAGTGCATACCAACAGGCCTGTTACAGTTGAAGGATTCAAATGAATAATGAAAATTTGTGAAGTTTTTAACCTCACTAACCAGAAAATTACAAATTAAAGCAAGTTTTCTTGGCTGTCAGATGGATTAAAACCTAAAGTTTAGGTAATATCCAGTACTGGTATCAGTGTGGGAAAATGAGCACTTCATTAGCAGTGTAAACTTGTCTCATACATTTTTGAAAGGCAATGTGGCACGATCTGGCAACATTATAAATGTGCGTTTCTTTTGAAACAGTAATTCTATGTCTAGGAATTTTATCTCTTTAGGTAGGTAGGTGTAAATAATGTTTATTACAGAATTGTTTTAATTATGACAAATAGGAGTTCAGCGTCCTGCCAAGCAGATTGAATTGTGATTATTCAGTACTGTGTTGTCCAGTCAGTAGAAAGAAGTTAAGCTGTGTACATGCTTCCTTGGAAGAGTTGTCTATCCACAGTATATTAAATGAAATATGTGATTTGCAAAACTTTATGTATAAAATGATCTTGTAGCCATAGTCAAAATTAATATCTAATATGTATATTTTTGCATGTATGTATATGTGTGTGTATGTATATATATATTTTCAGAATATATGTTGAAATCTGTTTTTATCGTTAACCATACACACTTTCCTAGCTCTTGTTGGCACTTTCACTTTCTTCGTTCTGTATTGTTCTGGGAAACTGCCAGTCGCGCGTGGCTCCATTTAAGCCAATTAGATTTTTCGTTCTTTGTGTTTTGATTGGAGTCACAGGGACAGGAGCAAAGTCAATATTTGGCTTTATGTATGGCCCTAATGGGTGTTTACTTTCCATCAGTATTCACTTTGATTCGTTGAGATCCTTGTTTTACCAGCTATTAAGTATATGGAATGTCACTCCTGGACTGGAAGTAGTTGAAATTGAATCATCCTTTGGCAGCAGCCTAAAGATTTCTGCCTTTCTACCTATCACTCTGATCCATTAAAATGATTTCTGCTTCCTCACATCTTAGTTTTGTTCCATTCTTTAAATCTGAGGCAACTAGTATTCTTCCAATATTTAACTTCTAATTTAAGTAGGAGTTATCATCTTTCAACCAGAGAAAGCCAGCCCATATGGGAATTGATACCATAGGATGATTGTCATACTGCAGAGAAACAGGGTGTTAAAGATTGAGTATTGAGTAAGATAGATCAAAACACAGAGAATCTTATAATCCTGTTTTGTACTGGGAAAGGATGTTCACAATACAACAGGATAAGCTCATTTTGCATTAGGGGCTGGATAGCACTTACCAAAAACTATAGGGAATGAAGAATGCTATTTTTATTAGTGCGTTGGGAATCGTCTTACCACTTCTAACCGTGGGGCTGCAATTACTGGCAGCCAATTACAATAGTAGATCGTTAGTTGCTGAGCTTGATGCTTAACTGAATTCCCAACCTTATCACTTCTCTGAAATGGAAGTGGAGTCTTGGGAAAGATTTGAATCCACATTGTTGAGATGGGGCTGTTATGAAGGATTCAAGTGTCTCAGAAAACTTGAACTCTCTCAGACCTTAAGAAACCTCTGTACTAATTCTCGCCATACCTCCCTTTTGACAAAACTATTAGTCTCCGAGTCTGCTCTTCTGCTCCCACCATTATTGCTTGGTTAGTAACCAAAACCTGAATTTAATACAACCTGTAGTTTGAAAGACAAAGATAGAGAATTTATTTTCAGCCAGAAATACTTAGTTTTACTAATTATACTATCAATAATCTAGGGAACATCATTGGAAATGTGTTTTAAGGGTTAGGAATTACTTTGCATAATAAATAAGGACAAGAGTTTATAATGCTGGATTGCATGATTTAAGTCCATGTCCCTGACTCATCTTTTGTAAGGGCCCCTGTCAACTCAGTAGCCTTTCAACAGTTTTTTGACATGAAAGAAGCCCCAGCATCTTAAAACTTTTCTTACATCTTATTTGGGGTACTGGGAATTCTTATGAGACCAATAGCATTTGGAAAGTGTATTGAACAGTGGTATGTATACTAGTTGAATTATGAGGCAACAGTTAGCCATGAGAAGGAAGTGAAATGGTCATAATAAACCTCAGAACTCCAAGAATGTTCTGATATCCGATATTGCCATTGTACTTACTAATTGATTCCCATGGTTGAAACTACACCTAGGTTTTGTTTTAATTAAAAACTCTCTATGGTATGATCTCCAAGTCCCACAGCGACTTGCATCCATAGAAAGAGGACTGAGTGCTCTTGAATGATTGTAATTAAAATCACTATGAACATTTTCCCTCTGGAACTCCCAAGTGACTTGCCTTTATGCAGAGTGAGTGCTCATGGGGGAATTCTTATCTAGTGTAGTATATAGCAGGTCCAGTGACCACAAACCCATACTGAGGTTATTTTCCTAGGTCCTGAGTATTTGTTAATATCTATGATGTGACTAGATGATCGCCCCATGTTTGTGCTTTCCTTCCTCTTGTCTGGAATTGATTCTGGATGTGACTGTCCAGATAGATCCTACATGATTCTGCCATTACTGTTTCTAGTTGTGGTTATTAGGTTAATTTTCTTCAGTGTGGTTTGAATAGAGATGATATATGTCATTTGGGGCTTGCTTATTAAGAAGAGGATATACTATCCAGCTGGGGAAGAAGACCCTTAATTGTATGGGATGCAAAGCTGCAAGATGGAAGAACTCTGGGCCCTAAACCACTGCTTGGAGAAAAGCCATCAATCACCCAGGAACACCAGCAATGGATTATTATGTGAGTGAAAAATAAACATGTGCTAAGGTAATGACATTTAGGCTTTCAAAATAATAGCAGCTGCTGTAATTCCAGTCAACATGATATCTTTGACTACTGGTAGAATCCCTATTTTAAGTCACTTAATCATAGAGTAAGAGTTGTGATGATATGTTAGCTATTGTGTAACAAATTACTCCAAAGCTTAGTAGTTTAAAACAAACTTACATTTATTATCTTACAGTTTCTTTGAGTAAGGAGTCCAGGCATGGCTTAGCTGGGTGCCTCTGGCTCCCAGGGTCTCTCACAAAGCTATAGTCATCTGAAGTCTTTATTGGAGGGAATCATCTTCCAAACTCACTCATTTAAACTGTTGTCTCATCTCAGGTCCTCACTGACTTGGCTGGACACATTAATTCCTTTCCACTTAGCTCACACCATAGCAGCTGGCTTCCTTGAAAGTGAGCAGGCAAGAGAGGGAAGAAGGATGCCAGAGTCTTTATGTAACCTAATATTACAGGTGACATCCCCTGATCTTTGCATTTGGTTAGTTAGCAGTGGGTCACTAGGCCCAGCTCACTTCCAGGGGAAGATTACAAAAAGATATGAATAACAGGAAGCGGGGTTATTGGGGGAACCATCTTTAAAATTTTTTTTTTCTACTCTGGAACATAAAGCCTTTTTAATGAAAGCATAGTTGAAATACAATATTATATTAGTATCAGGTGTACAACATAGTGATTTGACATTTACATACCTTACAAATTGATCACAAGAAGTCTAGTAACCATCTGTCACTGTACAAAGTTATTGCAATATTCACTGTATTCCCTATGCTGTACATTACATTCCTGTAACATATTTATAACTATAAGTTTGACCCTCTTAATCCCCTTTACCTCTTTTGTGCATTCTACCTATCGCTCAACCCTCTGGCAACTATAAGTTCATTCTCTGTATCTGAGTCTGTTTTGTTAGTTCATTTGTTTAGTGCTTTAGACTCCACATACAAATGAAATACAGTATATGTCTTTCTCTGACTTATTTTACTTAGCATAACACCCTTGGTTCATCCATGTTGCAAATGGCAAGATTGCATTCTTTTTATGGCTGAATAACATTCCATTGTGTATATGTACTACCTCCTCTTTATCCATTCATTTATCAGTGGACACCTAGGTTGCTTCCATATCGTAGCTATTGTAAATAATGATGCATAGTGATGCATATGTCTTTTTTAATTAGATTTTTCATTTTCTTATAATAAATCCCCACAAGTGGAATTGCTGGATCAGATGTTATATTTTAATTTGTTAAGGAACCTTTATACTGTTTTCCATAGTGGCTGTACCAATTTACAGTCCCACCAATGGTGCACGAGGGTTCATCTCCACATCCTTGCCAGCACTTGTTGTTTCTTGTCTTTTTTATAAGCCATTCTAATAGGTATGAGGTGATAATTCATTGTGTTTTTTTTACCTGCATTTCACTAATGAATGAAGTTGAACACTTTTTCATGTATCTGTTCACCATTTGCATGTGTTCTTTGGAGAAATATCTAGTCAGATCTTTTGCCCATTTTTAAATTGGATTACTTGCTTTTTTGTGGGTTTTTTTTTTTGATGTTGTATGTTTTTTATATATTTTAGATATTAATCCCTTATCAGATATATTATTGGCAAATATCTTATTCAGTAGGCTGCCTTTTCATTTTGTTAATG
>NW_011889138.1:709314-714044 GCF_000151845.1 Pteropus vampyrus | reverse complement strand
GTTTTTTTCACTCTACAGAAGCCTTTTAGTCTACTATGTCCCATTTGTTTATTTTTTGTTGCTCTTGCCCAAGGAAACACATCCAAAACTATTTTCTAAGACCGATATCAAAGAGTTTACTGCCTATGTTTTTTTCTAGGAGTTTTATGGTTTAAGGTCTTGTATTTAAGTCTTTAATCTATTTTGAGTTTATTTTTGTATATGGTGTAAGAAAGTGGTTTGGTTTTATTTTTTTGCATGTAGATGTTTAGTGTTTCCAACACCATTTATCAGAGACTTTCTCTATTGTATATTATTGCCTCCCATGTTGTAAATTTGATTATATAAGCATGGGTTTATTTCTGGGCTCTGTATTTTGTTCCATTGATCTATGTGTGTTTTTGTGTCAGTACCATACTATTTTGATTACAATAGCTTTGTAATATAGTTTGAAATCAGGGAGAGTGAGGTCTCCAACTTCAGTTACATTTAATTCTGCTCTGGTCTTTATTGTTTTTTTCCTTCTACTAACTTTGCAAGGCTTTGTTCTTTTTCTAGTTCCTTTAGGTGTAAAGTTAGATTGAGATTCTTCTTGTTTCTCGAGGTAGGCCTGTACTGCTGTGAACTTTAGGGTAACCATCTTAATGGTATCCTTCCAGTCTGCTCTGTAACCCTTAGCGATTCATGTTCCTTCCATATGCAACATGCACTCACCCCCTTCCAAGGCCCTCCCAAAGTCTTGTCTCATAGCATCAGCTCAGAGTCAGGAATCTTTCAAATAAATCAGGTCCAGATGCTGATGAGGCTTATACAGTGTAGTTTCTTAAGTACAATTCCTCTCCATTTTCAGAACTTCGGAAAATGAGATATTACCTGCCCCATAGCCCGCAGCCACCTGAACGAAATCACTGGTACATAGCAATTCTGAGATCTGGCCAGAAAAATTTTTGAAAATTCCTTGATTAGATCTCAAGGCCTGGGAATAACTCTCTACCCCCTGGACTCTTGGTTCTGCCAAGTTATTTCAGTGCAGTAGTTTTCTAATCTTGCTTATTGGCTTTCAAATTTTGGGAATCCAGTGGTCTCCATTTTGTGTCCATCCTCTTCACTGCGAGTTGGTAGTTACCCGCAGAGCTAATTTTCTTGAAAACTTTGTGGACTTCATGTGAATCTCGTTGAGATAAGCTTCTTAGAGGCCTCCTCATGTAAATCAAAGTATCTGTGTGGGTCCTTTTTAATTTCTTTCCAGAGTCTTTGTGTGATTAAACAGTACTCTTGAGATACCAACTGTGACTTTTCTGAGCTTCTAACAACAGATTTTACAGTCATACCCTTAGTTTTCTCTCTAGACCAGTTTTCTAGCAGTACCTTGGATTTTGTCTTTGCCCAGAAGCCTTTTATCGATTTCAGCATCATCTGCCATCAAAGGAGGCTATGGATTTTCACAACCATCTTGTCTTTGCTCCTTGCTAACAGTCCCTCAATTTTTATCTTTCCTTTTGCATGTTTCTATAAGCAGCAAGAAAACAACAGACAGTATCTTCAATACAATGGTGAAATGTCTCCTTAGTTAGATCACCCAGCTCTATTTTCAGCATTAACCACAAATAATAGGTTGCTAAACTTCTGCCACTACATAACGAACCCCCTTTCCTCCAGCTTCTAATAAGGGATTTCTCACCTTTTTTTAAGCCTTCACCAGCACTTAAAGTCTAAGATTTTTGGCTAATCCCTTACATATGCAACTATTGGGCAAATTTCAGGCATTCCAGCTAAGGCTGAAAGAACTGAGTAAAGGCTTCAGCTGCCGCGTATCTCAAGAGAGACAGAATTTGGAGATTGAGTTCAGCCAAGTGAACTGCCTACTAAAATAAAAGTCATTGTTCTTCACAGGAACATTAACAATCTCTCTACAATGTATTAATTATTCATGAAACCTAGGATGGAACTGAAATTATTAGATATATGGGCGGGGGGGGGGCGGAGAAACAACAAGAAAACATAAGCCACACGCAAGAAAAAAAGCAACAGACCAATCATTCGAGATAACCCAGATGTTGGTGTTAGCAAACAAGAATGTTAAAGCTGCTATTTTAATTATTCTGAAGGATATAAGAAAAAATGAGATTAATGAATGAGCAGATGAGAATTTTAGCCAAAGAATGAAAATTTGGAAATGAAGTTTCTAAAACTTAGAAATACAATATTTGGAAGTAAAATTTTAAT
This sequence comes from Pteropus vampyrus, assembly GCF_000151845.1. Lineage (NCBI taxonomy): Eukaryota > Metazoa > Chordata > Mammalia > Chiroptera > Pteropodidae > Pteropus > Pteropus vampyrus. The sequence goes on along the minus strand of NW_011889138.1, from coordinate 711,839 downwards.
AGGTTTAACAGTGAATTGAAGGTAGCAGAAGAGTCGATGAAGCTGAAAATAGATACATTAAAATATAGAGAAAGAAGGATTGAAAGAAAATGAATAGTGCTTCGGTGACTTGTATGATATCAAAAGGTCTAACAAACATAATTAGAATTACAAAAAGGGAGGAAAGAAGATGAAATAGAAAACCAGTTTGAATAATGTCCAGAAATTTCCCAAATTTGATGAAAGATACATATTTTCACATTCAAAAATGTCATAAAACCCCAAGCAGGATAAATACAAAGAAAACCACACCTGGACACATCATTATGAATATGCTGAAACCCAGAGATAAAAAGAAAACCTGGGAAGTAGTCAAACAAAATAATGGCTCCTTTTTATAATCAGAAACAGAGGACATGGGATGATACTTAAGTGCTGGGAAGATAAAGCAAACCTTTCAATCTAGCATTCTACATCCAGAGAAAATATTCTTCAAAAATGGAGGTGAAATATATTTTTTAAACTGATAAGAACAGATACTATACTTGACCTTAGCCAAGAGGCCAAGAAATTTAGACTTTTTTTTAGATAAACAAAAGCTATGTATTTGTTCCTGGTAAATATACATGATGAGAAATGCTAAAGAGAATTTCCTCAAGCTTGAGCTAAATATCAGATGTAACTTGGATCTTGAGGAAGGAATGAAGAGCACCAGAAGTAATATGTGGGTTAAAAAGAATTTTAACCTCATATTTATTCTCTTAGTTTTTACAGACTTTGTTTAAAACAGTTATCTAAATTATTTTTGTATTGTGGCATTTATAATGCATGAAGATGTAATGTGTGTATGTATATATACATATATATCATAAGTGATGGAGACATAAGTAGAACAATATGTGTGCAAATTTCTTATATTTAATGTGAAGGCACAATATTAACTTTACATTGAAAAGTTAAGGACGTATTTTATAATTCCTTGAGCACCCACTAAAACATACTAAAGTTAGCATAAATATAAAATGTAAATGCAAAGATTTATACTAAACGGAAAGAATTGTAGCTAAAAAGTCAATTAAAATGAAGTTGTAGTTAATTTAAGAGAAATCAGGAAAAGAGGACAAAAGCAATTAAAACAGTTAAAAAAGATAAAACAGCGAAATGATAAACTAAATCTACCATTATCAGTAATTACATTAAATATAAATGAACTCAATACTCTAATCAAAATTCAGAGATTGTTAAAATGGATAAAAAAAGATAAGAATTAAGAAATACTTAAATATTATGTGGCTGAAGTTTTCACTACATTTGAAGTTTTAATTACATTTATCCTGAAATTAGAAAGGTCAAGAACAAAGTATATATTCAAGTAAAGTACAATTGGACATACACAAAAGAGAAAATGAATGAAATGCGGAAGATAGAGTAACAGTATCTGAAGCTCTGCCTTTAAAAAAGTTCATAGTATATCAAAGTATCTGATGAGAGTACAAGAGAGAACTTTTAAAAACCAGAGAGTACAAGAGAGAACTTTTAAAAACCAGCCGAAAAACAATAAGTTTAGACACAATAATTAGCCAACTGTCTATCTAAATGAAGGAGATAGATTCTTAAAAATATAAAATTGCACGAGAAATATAGAGAATGAATCAGGCAAAATGATGTCAGAGACCTTTCATCCTAGAAGAATACTGTTCAGATGGCTTTAAAGGTGAGCTCTTCCAAACTACTAAGAAATGGTTCATTCCTATCTTATAGGAGTTATCCCCCCAAAATGGAAAATATTGCCCAGTTCATTGTATAAGAATCTATAACTTTGATTCCAAAATGAGACAAGAACAATATAAGATAATGAAAAGGTCCATTTCCCTTATGAACATATACACTAAAGTTTTAAATAAAATATTACCTAAGTGTATATTCACCAATTTCTTAAAAATTAACATGATTGAGTAGTGCTTTTTCACAAAAGGCAAAATTGACTTAACATTAGTAATGTCAGTCTTCCACCACATTAATAGAATTAAAAAGAGGAAAGTTATATGATTACAGTAGAAAAACACCAGTTAAGTAAACTACAAGAAAATACTGTACTCAGTAGTACAGTGTACATTAAGTACAATATTACTTCATGCTTTCACTTTGATACTAAAAATAAGACAGGTATATCCAGTGTCATTACTACTGTTTTACATGGTACTGGACATAGTACTGGAGAGGTTCACCATCTTCTGGAAAGAAAAGGAATGAAAAGATATAGTGATAGCAAGAGAATAGATGTAACAGTCATTATTTGTAGGTAATATGAAACATCTGCTTGTAAAAATAAACTAGAACCTGTTAGAGAGTTAGCAAGATTGCCAGATTGACAGTTAACTTACATAATATTTTGTCTCTATGCCATCTCTGGTTTTAACATTTTTTTTTTTATTATTGGTTTCCCCCTCTTTTAGATAACCCCCCTCCACCAGACTCCTTCAAGGTTTTCTTTGTGTTTGGCTTTCTGCATCTTGACTGTGATATGTCTGGGTTTACACTGAATA
>NW_011889138.1:703911-709264 GCF_000151845.1 Pteropus vampyrus | reverse complement strand
AATTCAGAGATTGTTAAAATGGATAAAAAAAGATAAGAATTAAGAAATACTTAAATATTATGTGGCTGAAGTTTTCACTACATTTGAAGTTTTAATTACATTTATCCTGAAATTAGAAAGGTCAAGAACAAAGTATATATTCAAGTAAAGTACAATTGGACATACACAAAAGAGAAAATGAATGAAATGCGGAAGATAGAGTAACAGTATCTGAAGCTCTGCCTTTAAAAAAGTTCATAGTATATCAAAGTATCTGATGAGAGTACAAGAGAGAACTTTTAAAAACCAGAGAGTACAAGAGAGAACTTTTAAAAACCAGCCGAAAAACAATAAGTTTAGACACAATAATTAGCCAACTGTCTATCTAAATGAAGGAGATAGATTCTTAAAAATATAAAATTGCACGAGAAATATAGAGAATGAATCAGGCAAAATGATGTCAGAGACCTTTCATCCTAGAAGAATACTGTTCAGATGGCTTTAAAGGTGAGCTCTTCCAAACTACTAAGAAATGGTTCATTCCTATCTTATAGGAGTTATCCCCCCAAAATGGAAAATATTGCCCAGTTCATTGTATAAGAATCTATAACTTTGATTCCAAAATGAGACAAGAACAATATAAGATAATGAAAAGGTCCATTTCCCTTATGAACATATACACTAAAGTTTTAAATAAAATATTACCTAAGTGTATATTCACCAATTTCTTAAAAATTAACATGATTGAGTAGTGCTTTTTCACAAAAGGCAAAATTGACTTAACATTAGTAATGTCAGTCTTCCACCACATTAATAGAATTAAAAAGAGGAAAGTTATATGATTACAGTAGAAAAACACCAGTTAAGTAAACTACAAGAAAATACTGTACTCAGTAGTACAGTGTACATTAAGTACAATATTACTTCATGCTTTCACTTTGATACTAAAAATAAGACAGGTATATCCAGTGTCATTACTACTGTTTTACATGGTACTGGACATAGTACTGGAGAGGTTCACCATCTTCTGGAAAGAAAAGGAATGAAAAGATATAGTGATAGCAAGAGAATAGATGTAACAGTCATTATTTGTAGGTAATATGAAACATCTGCTTGTAAAAATAAACTAGAACCTGTTAGAGAGTTAGCAAGATTGCCAGATTGACAGTTAACTTACATAATATTTTGTCTCTATGCCATCTCTGGTTTTAACATTTTTTTTTTTATTATTGGTTTCCCCCTCTTTTAGATAACCCCCCTCCACCAGACTCCTTCAAGGTTTTCTTTGTGTTTGGCTTTCTGCATCTTGACTGTGATATGTCTGGGTTTACACTGAATATGTATATTTGTTTTTCTTGGCATTCTCTGCTTTCTGGGTCTGTGGTTTGCTGTGTGTCATTAACCTTGAGAAACTCTTGGTCATTAACCCTTCAAACATGTCTTCTGCTTTCTCTCTCTTTCTGACATTCCAGTTGTGTATAAGTTACATTTTTTCAATTGTCCTACAATTCTTGGATTTCCTGAGGCTTTTCTTTTCATTCTTTTTTTTTTCTCTTTTCCTTTCAGTTTGGGAAATTTCTATTGACATATCTTTTTGTTTCTATTGACATGTCTTCAAACTCATTCTTTTCTCACCTGTGTGGATGAGTCCATCAAGGACATTATTTTTGTCACAGTGCTTTGATTCTTTTTTAAGGGTTTCCACTCATCTGCTTACATTACCCTTCTGTTCTTGCCTGTTGTTTTCTTTTCCCATTAGTAACCTTAACATAGTAATTATAGTCATTCTGAATTTCTGATATGAAAATTCCAAAATCTGTGCCATATCTGAGTCTGGTTCTGATGCTTGCTTTGTCTCATCATGGTGTATTTTTTCTTGTGCCTACCTTGTAATTTTTTTGTTGAAAGCTGGACATGATGTTCTAGGTAATAGAAACCAACGTAATTAGGTTTTTAGGTGGGTCTTATGTTCATCTGGCTAGGATCTGGGTTGCGTTTAATGTTTACTGTAGCTGTAGCTATAGCTGCCAGAGACTTTGGTTTCCTCTGGTTACTTTGCTTTCTTTCCTTCCGCCTATTGTCTTTGGATTTCCCTCAGAACTCCTTAAATAGAATCTGTGTCTTTCTGCTAGTTGTAATCTGCTGTTGTTACACTGAAGTGCTGTTGGTGTGGTAGTAAAGTATCAGAAGGGGAAGCATTCTATAATCATTATTAAATCTCTTTATGTCAGTGGACCTGAGTCCTTGATCTGTGACCTTCAAAAGTCTTTCTTAGCCCTGACTGAGATAGGAAGGCTAGAGGGGCTGGAGCTGCCCTGCTGGCCTTCCTCCAGGTCCAAAGAGGCTCTCATATGTAGTTTTCCTTGGAGTGTTAAGAAGAATGCCTGTATTTCAAAATATTTACTTTTCCCCTCCCCTGCCCAAAACACAAGGAGGTTCCCCCCCCACCCTACACACACACCTCAGTCTTTAGTGTGAAAATTTCATGGAGTTCTTGTAGGGGCCCTCAGGAGTTTTTGAAGTCACAAGTTAGTCCATACTTATTTTCCAGTAATTCACTAAAATTATCAATTAAGAATTTGTACCAGTTTATGCCTCCTGCAGCTTCTGCTTCAGGTAAGCTGATATTTGCTATGATTTTCTGTATTCCTCTGACTCCAGATTTCATGGTGGTGGTTTTCTTTGTGACTTCAATTCCCTGATGGATCTTTTTTTTTTGCAAATTTTTAATTTTCAGTTTGTCGAATGTTTTTTTTTTTGCGAAGATGCGAGTGGGTTAAAGTATTAGTGTTGCTTTTATCCAACTCAAATAACCAGCTACAAAATTTTACAAACACTAAGATTTCACTTAGAGACAGCATCTTCACAGCTAGAATTAGCTTCATAATGGAGTCCATGAAGTCTGAGAAATTGGATCCTGGAAAGCCAGTCTAGATGCGTAGCTTTGAGTGATTGATTGTGTCTGAGTGACTTAATTTTTAGGTCACATGTGATGGACCATTTTCTATAGCTGTGTCACAATGAGACTGCTAATGCTAAATTATTTTTTTTTTCTGAGTACTTAGTAGTTATATGCCACATAATGATGTTTCAGTCAGCGACAGGCCCCATACACAACAGTGGTTCCATGAGATTATAATGGAGATGAAACATTCCTATCACTGAGTGACGTCATAGATCATTCATTACTCACGTGTTTGTGGGTTATTGGTGTAAACAGACCTGTGCTGCCAGTCATATAAAAGTAGAGCACATATGATTATATATAGTATGTGATACTTGATGATAATAAGTGACTATATTACTGGTTTATGTATGTACATTTTATTGTTGTTTTGGACTGCACTCTCTACTTAAGAAAAAAATGTTTTCTATGAAACTATGTCGTGTTATGCCAGCAACAGCCTCATATATCTTGTGTTTTTCACATTTCTTGATTACATCATTTCCCTCGTGCTTGATTTAATCTGGTGTTGTTTTGTTCATCATAGCCCCTAAGTGTACAAAATCTACTGCTAATGTTGCCAGCAAGAGGCCACGTCGAGCAATTGACCTGGAAACGAAATTAAATGTGATTAAAGACTATGAAGGTGGAAAGTCAGTGATGGTTATTGCTCGCCAGTCAGGCATGTCTCATTCCACCATAGCTACGATCTTGAAGAACAAGAACAAAGTGACAGAAGCTATTAAAGGATCTGCTTCATTGAAGACAACGAGACTAACGAAAATTCGAGAGGGGCCTATATCAGACATGGAGAAACTTCTAATAACCTGGATTGAAGACCAGAGACAGAAACGTATTCCTCTCAGCACCATGACGATCACTGCCAAAGCAAAAAGTTTGTTTGCGATGTTGAAAGAAAAAGCTGGACCCAACTACAATGTTGAATTTACTGCTAGCTCTGGGTGGTTTAAACGATTCAAGAATCGTTATTCATTGCATAATGCGAAAGTGAGTCGTGAGTCTGCGAGTGCTGATATGAAAGCAGCTGAAGAATTTTTGGAAACTCTAGATAAGCTGATTATAGAGGGAAACTACTTGCCAGAGCAAATATTCAATATGGATGAAACATCGCTATTCTGGAAACAGATGCCTAAAAGGACTTTCATCCATAAGGAGGCCAAGTCAATACCAGGTTTCAAAACTTTTAAGGACAGGATTACAGTGTTGCTTGGGGGCAATGTTGCAGGTTACAAATTGAAACCCTTTGTCATCTGGCACAGTGAGAACCCCAGGGCTTTCAAGCATATCAGTAAGCACACATTGCCAGTGTACTACAGGAGCAATAAAAAGTTATGGATGACCCAGCTCCTTTTCCAAGATGCCCTCCTGAATTGCTATGCCAATGAAATGGAGAAGTACTGTTTGGAGAATAACATACCTTTCAAGATTTTGCTTATTGTTGATAATGCTCCCGGACATCCTCCTTTTATTGGTGATCTTCATCCCAATATCAAAGTGGTATTTCTCCCCCCAAACATCACCTCTTTGATCCAACCAATGGATCAAGGAGTTGTAGCAGCTTTTAAGGCCTACTACCTGAGAAGGACTTTTGCCCAGGCTATTGCTGCAGTTGAAGAAGACACTAAGAAGACACTGATGCAATTCTGGAAGGATTACAACATCTATGACTGCATCAAGAACCTTGCTTGGGCTTGGGGTGATGTCACCAAGGAGTGTATGAATAGCATTTGGAAGAACACACTCAAGAGATTCGTCCATGACTTCAAAGGATTTGCTAAGGATGAGGAGGTTGCAAAAATCAACAAGGCTGTGGTTGAGATGGCAAACAACTTTAACATGGGTGTGGATGAGGATGACATTGAGGAGCTCCTGGAAGTGGTTCCTGAGGAACTGACCAATGAGGAGTTGTTGGAACTGGAGCAGGAGCGCATAGCTGAAGAGGCAAGAGCAAAGGTAGCTGCAGAAGAAAAAGAACCCCCAAGAGAATTCACAGTAAAGGGTTTGGCAGAAGCTTTTGGAGACCTCAGCAAGCTCCTTAAAAAGTTTGAAAACATGGACCCCAATGTTGAAAGGTTTTCAATAATAGAGAGGAATGTTCATGGTGCACTATCTGCTTACAAGCAAATCTATGATGAAATAAAGAAATCAAGCACACGTGGACATATTTCTGAAATTCTCAAGAAGGAGGCTCAGGCAGGTCCTTTAGGTTGTATTCCAGAACAAGGCATTGTCATCACAGATGATAGCTCCATTTGTGTTATTGGCCTTGAAGACCTCCCAGTGGGACAAGATGTGGAGGTGCAAGACAGTGATATTGATGATTCAGGCCCTGTGTAGCCAGCCCTAGGTCAATATGTGTGTTTGTTTCTTGGTTTTTAATAAAAAGATTTTAAAAAGTTTAAAAACATT
>NW_011889138.1:658238-702266 GCF_000151845.1 Pteropus vampyrus | reverse complement strand
GAGGAGGATGTCCCGGGCCTCAAGCTGGTGGACCCTGAAGTCCAAAAGGCTTGGAGGGTCCCCTTGGGCCAGAGTATGGAGCTGAATTCAGGGAAGTTTCTTGACTTGCCAGGAGTCATCTAACAGACAGTGCTTCCTGGTCTTTGTGGGTATCTCCAAGGACCCAGGGAAGCGAGCGTTCCCTTCCCACAGTGGGTAAGAGAGAGGGGAAGGAAGTGCCATTCATACGTATTGTTCTTCACCTGTTTCAGTGCATGCATTAATGACCGCCGACGTTTCCTGACAGACAGTTCAGAAACCTTTGGGGAATATCAACACCGAGCCTCACAGCATTATGAAGTGGAACCTACCTCATCTCCTTTTTACAGGTGAGGACACTGAATCAGAGAGAGGACAAGTGATTGCTAGTGGTGGAGGAGCCAGGATTCAGATCCAGGACAGGCTGACTCCGGAGTACCCCTCTGTCCTGGCTCTCCTGTAATCTCTTCGACAAGGCCTGGAGGTAGGTATTCTTAACCATTTTGGACAGTTGAAGAAATCAAGTCTGAAAGAGTTAAGTAACTTCAGGCATTCATATCCTAAAATCTCCACTGAGCAAGTTTTTAAAAAAATTTTCTGACCTAGTTTCTCTTATGTAAAATGGAGATAACATACTGCACAGGACTGTTATAAGGATGAAATGAGTCATGAGTGAAAAGCACTCAGTGTAGTCATTGCCACATAGTAAATGCTCAGTAAGCATTCATTGTTATTATCATTATAGTAATGCTTTCAAGAAGCAGTGGAGTTTACAGAAGAGAAACTAGAATTCCGTCAGATACTTGTATCCTCTTTCTAATAGAAGAAACTTGGCTCAGAGGGGACAAACTATAGTTTGTAACAAAGCAAAATGAGAACCTGGGTGTTACCTGCCTCCTCTGATGATTTTTTGGTTCAGTTATCTGCAAGTCATGTGGACTTTCGCTGGGGAAGATGATTCCAAGTCTCATAGGATCTATGGAATCCTGGCTAGTTAGTTGCACAGGGGACATATTTTCTATTATATTCTGGTGTCTGCTTCAGCAAAAACTTTGGATGATAGAGCCAGGTAGACCTAGGTTGGTGCCCAGGCTCCATTATTTGCAAGCTGTGTGACTTGTGCAAAAGACTTCACTTCCCAGAGGTCTCATGTGTGAAGAGGTGATAGTATTTCCTGTTTTCATTGACAACGTGAAGGTTAAATCAGAGTAAGTAAAGATGTAGCATACTTGGTACATCTCTGTTGTTAATAAATGGGTGGCTTTGAGGGAGGTGTTGTGCTCAGCCTGAAAATGCAGAGCAGAGCCCCAGCTGTAAATTATAGGTGTCCCAGCGAGTGCCTGGACTGAGGGAAGGGTGGATGGGAGTAGTGGAGTGAAAACAGAGGGAGCTGAAGGGAAGAAAGTTTCTAGGCAGTGATTCTTAGAGCTGTTCACTACTTTCTCCTCTGTAGCTCTGCCCTCTTCAGGGGAAAGCCCTTCACATGAGGAGCCAGGAGGAGGTGGAGGTGATAGGAATTGAACTTTGTAAAGCCATGCCCCCGGTGAGTTAGTACTCTCTCTTTCCCCCTTACAATACAGTTTTGCTTTTCAGGATTTGGCAATATTTGTTTGCTTCTGAAAACTCTGCTTAAGAGTTCTGTCCTGGTGCCTGGTTCCTATTTCTTCCCTTTCTGATGAGTGGTGGGGTCACAGGGATAGACTCAAACAGCCCAGTGACCTCTCAGAGCTTCCTCTTCTTCCTATTTGCTATTTATTCTTCATTCAAGAAATAACCCACCTGAGCCCTTCCTTCATGCTCAGTCCTTTCATAAGCATCGGACTACACAGGAATACAGTCCTTCGAGGAAATTTGAAAGCAAGCCATGATTTGTCTAGTTCCTAAATCCCTATCCTGGCTCTCAGAGAGCTTGCAGTCTGTTGGAGAAATGAAAAGGCAGCAAACATTTATTTATATGAAGTGATCAGTGCTGCACATGGAGAGTAGACTTCTTGTGGAGTAGTGGGGAAGGGCCATTAAGAGCCCATATGAGCGCCTTTGGGTGAATTAGGAAAAGGTGCTGCTTCCTCTGGCCTGAGGCTCTGTGACAGGCCACTATCTGCCAAGAAGAAATCTATTTTAGCTCTTTTTTGTCTCCTTGGAGAGAGAACCTTGCACAGGATATTGCCTGCACAGTCTCACACACTTGGAGGGAGGTAGAGTTGGGAGGACTTTAACCACAGAGGAAGTGATTCCTGAGTTGCATCTTGAAGGAAGTGGAGGAAATCAAAAATAACTTAAGATAGTAAAATTGTTTTTACTTTATATCAAAGACACAATGAACAATTGATATCAAAGCCAAATACCTTTTCTTACATGATAAGCCAAAATACTTGTACTACCAATGGACCTTGTTTCTTAAGTATTTAAACACTAAACAAAAGCATTATTGTTGTCGGAGGAGAATACTTTAAAGAGTGGCAGAGTATGTCATCAAGTTTAGTAACATGGACTCCGGAACCAAATTGCCTGGATACAAATTCTAGCTCCACCATATACTAGACATCACCTTAATTTCAGTTTTCACAACCATAAAATGGTAATAACAATAGTACTAATTTATCGGATTGTTGCGAGGAATAATGAATTATGTTTTAAGTGTTTAGAGAAGTACTTGGCACATAATAAGCACTATTTTAAGCATCAGCTATATTTGCCTACATGCATATGTAGTTCCATACACATAGACATACACACACACACACACAAGTTGAAGAACTACAATATTATGTAGAACTACAATTGATGCATAGGAAGCACTGACTATCCAGTAGTTTTTTATTTCTTATGAAATATTAATTTTAAAAGTAATAATTTACACTGAGAGTGTCCTGGTCCTGGGTAAGGTGGACTGAGCACACTGCACCCTGTCTTTCCCAGTGATAGCTACTGTAAACAAGAACAGCGTGCCTAGAGCAGCAGTTTGAGGTGTCTAAAAAGTGAATAGTAGCAGGCAGATTGGAGAAGGAGCCCAAAATGTGGAGTACTCCCAAACATGTGATATGTTTACCTTTTTTTCCCCCTCCCAATACCTCCTAGTATGGATTCAGAAAGCATAAAACCCAGAAGTGATATTGGCCTGTATAGAAAGAACTACATGAACAACCTTTAGTTCAGGCTCAGGAAGTGGAGAAGGGATCTAATGCTCAGAGTGGCAGTGGAAGTGTCCCTTTAAAAAAATATTCTGTTTTCGTGTGCCCTGACAATTGCAGCAGGGTCTGCAAGAGTCTAAAACTCTGAGAGAGGAGAAATTTTCTCTGTGATTGGAGAAGCTGTGTTCCCCAGAGGGTGGGGTGCTTCTGCCCTCTTCCTGCTTTTCCCCAGAGGCTAGGTACAGTTGTGGCAAATGCACAGTGGGATAGGATAAATAAGCCCCAGTTACCTGGCCAGTGGACTAAAAAGGGGAGCCAGGGAAACGGAGGATACTGGAGAGATCACAGAGAGGGCGGAGCTTTGGCAATCAAACTACATAAAATGGTTTATGAACTCCGGGCTTACTCTGAGTTGCTCATGCATGTATCTAAAACTAAGGATTAGACCAATGTCCATGAGTGGGTACACAAGTAGGTTGGAGGTTAATATCACTACAAAGGCTTTGAAAATGTAACTGCGTTTGAAACACAGCTCACAGAGGGCTGGTTAGAACTTGGAGTTTGAACACAATATCAACCTTCTCCATAGAATTTAAACAAGACATAGAGTCTCATAACATCCAAAATGTCATGGATACAATCCAAAATTACTTAGGTTAAAAACTAGGAAAATTTCAATTCATACGGGGAAAGACAATCACCAAATGCTAACATTGATGTGCCACAGATGTTGGAATTATCTGATAATAACGATGAAGCAGCTATTATAAAAATGCTCCAAGTAAGGGTGAACATTCTTGAAACAGAGAGTCTCAGCAAAGAAAGAGAAAATATCAAGAAATGACAACTATAATAACCAAAATAAGCTCATTGGGTCAGCTTAGTGGCACAGTGGGGATGACAAAGAAAAGAGTAAATGTGAAGGCAAATAGAAACTATCTAATTTAAATAACGGAAAAAAAGATTAAACAGAGTCTCCGAGCCCTGTAAGACAATGCCAAAATATTTAACATTTATATCATTGAGTCCCAAAGAAAGAGAAAAAAGTGGAGCGGAAAAAATATTTGAAGAAATAATGCCTGAAAAATTACCAACTTTAGTAAAAGGCACAAACCTGTGGATCCACAAAGTTTAGCAAACTGCAATGTGAAAAATGCAAAGAAATCTTTGCCAGGACACTTTGTAATCAGACTGCTGAAAACTAAAGAAATGAAAAAACCTCAAAAAACAATGTTTAGCATAAAGAGCAATGGTGATTTGAAAAACTGTGGATTTCTTATCAGAAACCATGGAAGTCAGAAGAAAGTAGAACTTTTCTTAAGTACGTAAAGAAAAGAACTGTGTCCAGTAAAATTAGCCTTCAAGAATGAAGGTGAAATAGTTTCTCATATGAAGGAAAACTAAGACTGTTCATTGACAGATTTCTAGAGGGATTGCCAAAGAAATTTCTTCACATAGAAATTATACCAGAAGAGAATTTGGAATATCAGGAATGAAAGAAATGCAACAGAAATAGTAAATATGTGTATGTAAATACAAGAGACTGTTCTTTTGAGTTATTTAAAACAAAACTAATAGGTTTCATGAATAGAACAGGATTTGAACTTAGCTGGTCTGGCTTCAGAGACCATGTTCTTAAATACGATACTATACTGAAATTAGATAAAATATAAGTGAACTCTTATTGAAGTATTGAACCAAATGTTTCACCTGTTTTTGGCCCCATCCTCCTTCTCTTTCCCATCCTCTCTTCGTCATTATCCTAGGTAACAATTCTTGAGCATTTAGCCAGGTACTGTCCCTGTTATTTCATTTAATTCTCACAGTGCTACTATGAAGTAGGTACTAACATTATTCCCATTTTTCAGGTGGGTAAACTGAGGCACTGGAGAGTTAATTAAGTTGGCCAAGATCATCCAGCTAGTCAGTACCAGAGTCTGAATTCTTTAGAATAGTCTGACCTTTTTCTCTGATGGTTATTTAAAACTCATTCTTAGATGTCGATGTAAGTGAAATCACAAAATAAGAAATGGAAAATCTGCAGGCAGCACCCACAGAATGGATGACTGATATCACTTGCTGGTTGGTTAGGACATTCAGCCCATGTAGCAAAACACAGGTTGCATGACATGTGCTTACCTCATATGATCTCTCTTAATACTTCTTAGCAGATCATCAAAAACCAACTTTCCAAATGTCTTCTCTCATAATACAAATACGCTTTTATTTCAAAAGAAAAGAATGTTGCTAGGCATTTTTTTTTCTTTCATTTTTTAGGCACACCTTTTAACATCTCAAGAACACTAAGATTTTTTAGAATATATTGTGGAGATTGAAATCATGTTCTTCAGGTCAGCATCCTTCCTTGAAACTTTCCCTCGCAGTCCCAGAGCTCTTTAATTTCTCTGTGTAGAAAAGTGATCTAGCTCCTACCACAGATAAAATAATTTAGTACTGAATGATATTCTGTTTTAAATGTCATGAACATGTTTTCATAAACAGTTATTTCATAAAATTGTAAATGCTCCAAATGTGGAGAGTGTCAGTCATATTTTTTTTTTCATATGTAAAGTATACCTAGGCTGAAAAGTTATCCAGTAACTAACCACCTCACCTGGATCATTTAGACCTTCAGTACATTTATGTACGCACAATGTTTTTTTCCCCCCAAAGTGTGAACAGTGTAATCCTTTACCTTCGATCCAGCTAAGTAAGGGCATGAACACTGATTGAACAGGATTGTATTTCTGTCACTTCAGGATTCAATGACTTTCACAGATGTGGCCATAGACTTCTCTCAAGATGAGTGGGAATGGCTGAATCTTGCTCAAAGGACTTTGTACAAGAAGGTGATGTTGGAGAACTACAGGAATCTGGTTTCCGTGGGTAAGAGTATCTTCCTCCCCATAGGAGTCTTTCCATCTCAGTCATCTTTCATGCCTTTATCAGTATATTCCTACAATGTCACTCTTCTTTCAATACCATTTGGACTCTTTCATACCTCTGGAATAGCCACAGCCAGTTTTTTTATCTTTCTTATGCAGGTCTTTGCATTTCTAAACCAGATGTGATCTCCTTATTGGAGCAAGGCAAAGAGCCTTGGGTGGTGAATAGAGACATGACAGCAGGCTCATGCCCAAGTAAGTCCAGAATTACTAGAGCTGGGGAAACTATTCTCAAGGTGTTTCTTCACTCCAAGACTTGTTGGAAAACACTTCTCAAAATTGCCCCCCAATTTTATTTTTTTAAATATTGGGCTTCCCTGTGGTACATATATACAATGGAATATTACTCAACCATAAAAAGAGATGAAATGCTGCCACTTGCAACAACGTGGATGGACCTCGGGATAATCATGCTAAACAAAATAAGCCAGACAGAAAAAGTTGAAAATCACATGATATCACTTATATGTGAGATAGAAACCTAAAAGCAACAAATGAACAGGACAAACAAACAGAGACTCATGGACATGGACTATAGACTAGTGGTTACCAGAGGACTATAGAGTAGTGGTTACTAGTGGGGCGGGGAGGAGGGGGAAGTAGACGGGGTGAAGGGATCAAATATAGGGTTTAGCAGGAGGGTGAAGTGGGTATAAGGGATCAAATATATGGTTGCTGAAGGAAACTGGACTTTGGATGGTAAACACACAGTAGAATATACAGATGTCAAATGATAATGTACACCTGAAAATTATATAATTGTATTAACCAATGTTACCTCAATAAACTTAAAAATAAACAAACAAACAAATAAATAAATACTGGGCTTCCTGGGCATCTGGGCATGCCTGTGCACGATGAGATTGGCACTGTTTAGCAAATGCCTTAGTTCTATCACCATGATTCCTATAACTCAGATAGCAGAAACAGTTTGTTCCTTTCTCTTGTTGTACAAAAAATCTCTCCTAAACACCATTTCTAAACAGATCTTCCCTTCCCTACTGGTATGACCAACTACCTTTACTTTTACTGATTTCCTACAAATCCCACAGCTTGTTTCTGAACCCTTTTATGTTCCACTGATGTTTACCTAGTTTTGCTCCAGTATTATATTGTTTTAATCATTGCTGACTTTCAGCATTTCTGAATTCTTCAGACAAATTTGTATTTAGTTTTTTGAACTGGTTTTTAAGTATTTTCTTTTCTTTATAATGTGAGTTTACTGGGTTACAAAGTATTTTAGCTCTGTTCTTCCCTCTGCTTTTCATTATTTTTCTCCTTGTTGCTTTTTATTGTTGTTGTTATTTATTCTTGCTTTGTTGTTTATGTCTGATTTTTTCCCTTTCATGTTATCCCATGCCTTGAATTGGAAAGGTTTTTAGTCCCAAAAGTTGTTACCTTTATGATTTCATATATTTTTAAATCTGTATTTTAAAATTCATCCACTTGAGATTCAAAACATTATCTTTTGATATGCATATGAAAGATGAAGAAATTAGCTCACTAGTTTGCCTTCTTCTTCTTTGTTTATCATCTCCCCACTTTTATTTTAGTCATTGAGACTTTTGGCCCAGTTTATTTTCTTCAAATGTAATTATTAATTTTTCCCTGCCTTGCTTGAAAGCTGTTTTTCTGGTTAAGAAAACTAGTTAACAGCTTATAGATATGTATTGCAGGGAAATGAGCCTCACATGAGATGGTTAGCGTTTGTTCTGTGGCTGTAGTATGGCTTTTTCCTGTTGTCAGTTCTCATATTTTCAAGAAGAGGATTGTTGGTAGGTCACTTATAGCCCTAATAATGTACATTAATACATAAATAAAAAAAAATAAGTGAATTAAGTATCCAATTCTAGATATTAGACAAAACAAAATGAATCTTAAGGAAAACCAAAATAAATCATGTATACTGATATATACTGCTAGAGAGAAAAGTAAGGGATACATGAGTTAGAAAATAGTAGATTTAATGAAATCTGTGCTTCTGTAGAAAACCAGTAAAATATATAAACTGTCAGGACAAATGATAGAAAACACAAGAAAAGAAAGAATCCTAAATAACCTCTAATGCATAAGTACTTAAAAGAATCATCAGAATTTATTTTTCTCAACTTTCTGTAAATAATTTGAAAACTTCGATGAAACAGATGACATTTTAGGAGAATATAAATTACCACAACTGACACCAGAAGAGAGAAAATTTCAATAGACCAGTTACCATTGAAGAAATGTAGAAACTTATCTAAGAATTCCCTCCCCCAAGAAAAGCAACAATGCCAAATAGTTTCACAAATAAATTTTATAAAACCTTTAAGCCAAAATTTCATCAACATTGTTTAAAATGTTTTGTGACAAAGAATAAAAATGAGAGCTTTAAAAAAAAAATGTGTATATAAAGATAGCATAACTTTTGATACCAAAGTCTTACCAAAATAGCACCAAAAAAGGAAATTACAGGTAAATCTCAATTATGAATATTGGTATAAAATCTTAAAGTAAAATGTCATGTTGAAATAACATACCATACTTAAGGAGAATTTATTCCAGAAATGTAAAGGTGGTTGCATTGTCTACCTTTATCTAAAACCTGTCAAAAACATTAACCTTTATGGGTGTCAATAACTGTTTGATTCACCTGGTTTCATTTTGGAAGTTTTTGTTCTTCTAGCATTAAATGAGACATTCGCTTTCTTAATATCTTTCAGACTTGGAGTATGTGTGGATTGTCAAGGAATTATCTGCAGACTTTGACATTCATGAAGAAAAATTATCCCAGGCAATGATAATGGAAAGACTTACAAGCTATGACTTGGAGTGTTCCACATTAGGGGAAAATTGGAAATGTGAAGACCTGTTAGAGAGGGAGCCGGTAAGTCAGAAGCCACATTTTAGGCAAGAGACAGTCAGTCACTTAGATGCACTTATTGAGAAAAGAAATCATTCTAATAAATCTGGGACAGTTTTTCATCTGAGTACATTACCTTACATAAAGCATGTATTTCCCATTGAAGAGAAGATGTGTAATTTTGACACAGATAAGAAAAGCTTTAAAACACATTCATTTGTAAAAAAACACAAGCAAGTCTCTGGAGAAAAGAAACTTTTGAAATGTAATGACTGTGAGAAAATTTTCAGCAAAATCTCAACCCTTACTCTTCATCAAAGAATTCATACTGGAGAGAAACCCTATGAATGTATTGAGTGTGGGAAAGCTTTTAGCCAGAGTGCCCACTTAGCTCAACATCAGAGAATACACACAGGAGAAAAACCTTTTGAATGTGCCGAATGTGGGAAAGCCTTCAGCCAGAATGCTCATCTTATTCAACATCAGAGAGTTCATACTGGAGAGAAGCCTTATCAGTGTAAGCAGTGCACTAAAGCCTTCAGCCAGCTTGCACACCTCGCTCAACATCAGAGAGTCCATACTGGAGAGAAACCCTATGAATGTATTGAATGTGGGAAAGCCTTTAGTGATTGTTCATCCCTAGCTCACCATCGAAGGATTCACACTGGAAAAAGACCCTATGAATGTGTCGACTGTGGGAAAGCATTCAGGCAGAATGCTTCTCTTATACGTCATCGGAGATATTATCACACTGGAGAGAAGCCCTTTGACTGTGTTGATTGTGGGAAGGCTTTCACGGATCACATAGGACTAATTCAGCATAAGAGAATTCATACTGGAGAGAGACCTTACAAATGTGATGTGTGCGGGAAGGCTTTTAGCCATGGCTCGTCCCTAACCGTTCATCAGAGAATTCACACAGGAGAGAGACCTTATGGATGTACACTCTGTGAGAAAGCCTTTAGCCATCGTGGCTCACTTACTCTTCATCAAAGGGTCCATACTGGAGAGAAACCCCACGAGTGTAAGGAATGTGGGAAAGCTTTTCGGCAGAGCACACACCTCGTGCATCATCAGAGAATTCATACAGGAGAGAAGCCTTATGAATGTAAAGAGTGCAGCAAAACCTTCAGCCAGAATGCACATCTAGCACAGCACCAGAAAATACACACTGGAGACAAACCTTATGAGTGTAAGGAATGCAGTAAGGCCTTCAGTCAAATTGCACATCTCGTTCAACACCAGAGGGTTCATACTGGTGAGAAGCCCTATGTATGTGTTGAATGTGGGAAGGCCTTTAGTGATGGCTCCTACCTCGTTCAACACCAGAGACTCCACACTGGCAAAAGACCCTTTGAATGTCTTGAATGTGGGAAGGCATTCAGACAGAGGGCATCCCTGATCTGTCACCAAAGGTGTCATACAGGGGAGAAACCTTATGAATGTAATACATGTAGGAAACCTTTTGCCCATAATTCAACCCTCAAAGTACATCAGAGAATTCATACAGGGGAGAAACCTTTTGAGTGTCAGGAATGTAGCAAAGCCTTCAGTCAGATTGCTCATCTCACGCTACATAAGAGGATTCACACCGGAGAAAGGCCCTATGAATGTAAAGAATGTGGGAAAGCCTTCAGGCAGAGTGTACATCTCACTCATCATCAGCGAATTCATACTGGAGAGTCATCTTCAAGTCTTTCCTCCTCCTCAGGTCCTCTAGATTCAATCTTCTAAATACCTCTAGAATCCATCCATTTTGTTCCAATCCATGCCCCATCACCTGTAGTCCAACATGCAACCATCTCATTTGGATTTCTGCAGTAGCATCATGGCCACTTTTCCCTCTTGCTCCCCCTCAAGTGCATTTTAGCACTGTAGCCAGCTTAATTTCTTAAATATAAAAATCTATATTCATGTTACTTTTTCACTCAAAACACGTTTTGAAGAATATGCTAGATAATCTATGTAAAGGGCTTAGCACACAATCCTTGCCATATAATTAGTGCCATCAGGTAAATGTTTCCTTACAATCATGTTTAGTTGCAAGTAGAATGAACCAGTAAAGGTCAAGACTAAAACCACTGTCCCAGTAAGTGAGAAAGACGTACATATTCAGAATTGAAGATTGTATGACATACAAGGTCCCATAGTGGCTTAAAGCTCCCTCTGTGTGAGTAAATATAAAGACATATAGCCTTGTTGGTGAGGAATTCTCCCTGCACCTTGCACTTAGAAGTGAGAAAGGGCCAATTAGAACAAAAGCATTTGGTAGAATGTAGGACTAAACAGGGGGCAGTATTTAAAACAAAATAAAGAAAACTTAAATAGATTAATAGCCATAAAATAAACTGGAAAAGGTAAGTCAACACTTTCATCTGTAGAAATAAATGCACCACAGACAATTCCTATGATATTTATATTCTAGAACATCAAATAAATACAGTCAATCTCTCCATCTTGCTCTTTGAAACTGAAGACTGATCTCAAAACAGAAAAATATATCTTGCAATTAGCTTATGAATATTGATGTTAAAATACAAACTTATTTTTTAAATATAAAAAATAGAATAAATGGAAAGGTAGCCACGTCTCTGTGTAGACTCAAGTTTGTGAAAGATATTTTTCCTCCTATTAAATATATAAATTCATTGATATTCCAACAAAAACTCCAATGTATTTTTAAGTTGACAAGCGGGTTCTGACCATCTATAGAATTGTGATACAGCAAAGAATGATAGTACTCATTCAATTAAGATTAATTGAGCATTTACTAACGTGCCAAGCACTGTTTTATGTGCTGGGATACATCAAGGTGCAAAATGTGCAAACAGTTTCTGCCCTCAGATCTCGTAGGACAATACCCCCAAAAAGTGAAATACTATGTAGTAAGTACATGACATGTATGATGAGAAGTGATCTAAAAAAAGAGCTAGGGAGTTCTGGGAGGAGTGCCTTACTACCTCTAGAACATGTGGGCATTAGCAGTGGCGGGGGAGAGAGGAACGAAAGGTAACAGACACAAGGTATAATGAGAAGTCATGGCAGGAAGTGACGACATTGTTGCAGAAAGAGAAAATTAATGGTTTAACAGGGGGTTTAATAAGGATCATGAGAGTTCTAGCCACTCTTTATCAATGGTGATTTAGAGGCTGGTGGAGGATATTTTTTATAACAGCCTTATTGAGATAAAATTCACATACCTTGTAATCAGCCATTAATGACTTTTATGTTGAGTTGTGCTACCATCGCCACAGTTAATTTTAGAGCATTTTCATCACCCAAGAAATCCCATGCCCTTTAGCGGTCCCTCCAGCCCTGGAGGAGTTCTCATACCTGGAGCACCAGAGCTCTTGGGTTCCCTCTTGACTGCTGCTGGCGGCTCTTATCCAGGCCAATGGCATTATAGAGGGCTATGTGAGGGCAGCTCTTATCCAGAAGACATGACTACTAGAAAGTGGAGCTTTGGGGCTCCATCTTTATTTTGGCACAGAAGCAAAGAGATGATCTCATCCAAAGTACGTGGAGCTTCTAGACACTCCGTATATATGATAAGGAGGATTCTTCGTTGCATTTGGGAAAGATGGAGTGATCAAATGGCGTTGGGACAATTAACTCTGTGGAGAGACATAGATCTATCCTTAGCACACTAATGAAACTCTGAAAGATTAATGACATAAATGTAAGATATTAAAGTACAAGAAAAACTTAGAACGTTTTTATAACCTTGGCTTGTGGCAGACCTTCTTAAACATCACACACAACCCAGGAGCTGACATTAAACTACCATTTATGTGTGGAAAACATCAGAGTCCATTGACAGACAAATGAGAGACTGAAAGAAAATGTTTAAAACAAATAAAGGATAATAATCCCTGATAGTCAAAGCACTAGTACTAATAAATAATAGTAACATCTGCAACTCAGTAGAAAAATGGACAAAACTAACAGCCAGTTCAAAGAAGAGAGAATAAAAACAGCTGATGAAAATTACCCAGTATCACCAATAACCAGGAAAATCCAAAATAAAGTGATGACATATCAACTTTCCCCCAATAGATTGATTTTAAATCATAGAAAAGCAATAATATCGTTTCGGAAAATGTGGAAAACAAGGCAATTCCATTGTCAGTTATATAAGTTGCCATATGTACATAACCATTTGAATCAATATTCCTCAGAAACCAAAATAGGTAAATGTATAATGGCAAAAAAGATTTTTTAATGGTAAACTATTAGGGTAATGAGAAAAGGGTAAGTTAATTATTCTGTATTCATTCAATAGAATTATATGTATTTGTCAAAGAAAATATAAATGTGTATATAGCCATAAAGAAATACCTATGCTATACTAAATGAAAACATTTTCAGATCTGTATTCTAGTATAAACTCATCAAAAATAAAACCTAAAAAATATATTTTTGTTTTTCTCTGCTCGGTTTTCTTTGCCTCCTCCTGTTGCCTACACCATCTCTTCTTTTGCTTGGAGTAACTGGCATATGGTTCTGACGGACCTGGCCAATCACATTCTCTGGAGTTTGAAAGGCCATTGGATCTCTGTCATTCAGTGGCAGCTAGCTCTCTAAAGAGGTGATGCTGGTGTTCTTGTGGTTGTGATCTTTGGAGCCACCCTAGATTTTATGCTTTCTAAGGCTGTACTGTCTCAAACTACCCATTAGCTTCCCAATACTTCATTTTTGGCTTATATTGCTCATTTGGCAGCAATTAAAGAAATTTATAGACAATACAGAATTTGGTGTGAAGATCGGCAATAGAATCTTGGGGAAATCTGGTGTGAAGATAGGCAATAGAATCTTGGGGAAATCTGAAGTGTTTGGGGATTGGTTTTGGGGTGAGATGGGGCAAGTAAGACCCCTGTTTCTTTTCTAGCCTAGAGAAGTGATAGCTCACATGTCCTGGGCAAACACACAAGTGAATTATTATTTGGAGTCACTGAGAGGAGGAGAGGTCTAGGGTCCTGAATAATGACAGTTTTAAGAGAAAGAGGCATACTAAGTCCAAAGAGTGTATACAGTGCTGGTGTCTAACTGCTTTGTGTAATTTAAAATTCAGATCATGAACTTCTAGCATCAAGGCAAAAACTTTCAAATAAGAGTCTGTGTATGATATTGCTGAAGGATGTCTTAGGCTGTTTGAAGTCAGAAGGTTAAGATTGCTAAAAACCCAGTAGAGAGACTCCTTTTATGGGTGGCTGATAAAATAGGATGCTGGTTAAATTCCATGTTTTTTTGTAGAGTGGTTATGGACTGAATTTTATTACTCCCCCATTCCAAATTTATGTGTTGAAGCCATAAATTCCAATGTGACTGTATTTGGAAATGGAATCTTTAAGGAGAAAATGAAGGTTAAATGAGGTAGTATAGATTGGACCTTAATCTGATAGGACTGATGTTCTCATAAGAAGGGGAAGACACACCAAAGCCACTGAGAGAAGTTGTGGCAACTGAGAAATGTTTTTGGCAATTTACCACAGAAGGGCTGACCTTTACAGGAAGTTGGTCTGGAGGTAACACTGGAGCCATGTGACAAGTTAAGGGAATAAACATTTCTACATCACAGCAGGAAACACTCCCATCATCCACTCCAGATGTGGCCTTCACATGAAGTGTTTGTGTTCCCTTTATCCAAGGAGCCTGGAACTTAGAGTGCATGTACCTCATGGAATGTTCTGGAACACTCCTCATAAGAGCAATAGGTTGTCATCTGTGGACTGCTATTCGTGCCGCTAGAAGTTATGAATATGGTTTAGAACACATTGTTTTGAAAACATGAAACAGGTAAGGTTTTCTTGGAGGGGGGGGGTCCATAAAAATCAATTATATAAACTCATCAGTTGAAACCATTTTTTAAAATCAGCTGTCAGAATATTTTCTTCTTTGGAAAACAAAAATTTAGATATCCTGAAAATCTTGCTTTGATAAGTGGGTCAGGAAGAACAAGGGTTTTGAGAACAAGACTCAAGATGAAGTGATGAAGTAATCTTTTAAAATGCATGAATATTTTGTAAATAGCTAAATGCACAAAAAGTTGCTAATTGTTCCAGACCTCCAGAAAGTAACAAGAGAAAAAAAATTATCAGAATCTAAATTTTTAAAAAAGAAGAAAAAAGAACTGCATATAAAAGTTGGATACTAGCTCACTCTGGGCTCTTGGCCCTGAGGGTATGAGGGGAGGCTCAGCTTGCTCCCCTCCCCCGACTATGCCCTTGCAGAGGCTCTGCCTCTGGAGAGGTCACATGATGGTTAAATCAGAGGGGAGAGTAGTTGCTGGGTTCAGGAACACAGGCCCCTGCTCTGAGGTTTGGAAGGTTGGAAACAGCCCTGGGAAGGGGACAGGTCTGCTCATATGGTATAGAAGATCCCGATGGGGTTGCAGGTGACAGAAAAGGAAGCCAGCTCCCTGAGCAGGGTGAGGCCCTGGGGCCACAGCTCCCCCTTCCCCACAGGGACAGTGCTATAGACTGGATGTGTCACCCACCCCAGAATCATATGCTAAAACCTAATCCCTAAGAGAATGGTATTAGGAGGTGGGGGGTCTCGGGGAGGTGACACCAGCCCAGCTCACCGAGGGCCCACACTCCATTCTTTGTATCTTCCCCCAAACCAATTCCATATCTGGGACATACACTGAGCACCCATATGGGTAATTCTGACAGTAGGTCCTCTCTTTGCCTTAGATGTCCCCTTGGCCCCCATCTGGGCATCTCTGGCACTCAGAAGGGCCCCTAGAAGGCAAATGTGGAGAGTTATTGTTCAAGGGGTAAAAAGTTTTAGTTATGTAAGATAAGTAAGTTCTAGAAATCTCCTATACAACACTGTGCCTGTAGTTAACAATACTGTATTGTACACTTAAAATTTTGTTAGGAGGGTAGATCTCATATTAAGTGTTCTTATCACAATAAAAAGGAAACCTGGAATAGCCCTAAGCTGGAAACATTCGAGATGTGGTACCCAAATTGTGCATTGATACCATGGAATAGCCCTTAACAATATAATTATGAACTACATACAGTAACATCTTGGATACATTTCCAGAGAATTATGTTGAATAAATAAAATGCCTATTATGTAATGGTTTTAAAATTATAGATATGGAGAATGAGTTGGTGATAGTCAGGAACTAAAGAAGGTTGGGGTCTGGAGGCAAGTGGGTGTGGCTAGGAAAGGGGGTGCTGCATGAAGCATCCTCGTGGTGATGGACGTGTTCTGTATCTTGACAGTATCATTATTAATATCCTATTTGTGGTATTGCAAGATTTCATTGTTGAGGGAATTCAATATTGAGCATGTGGGATCTCTCTATGGTTTCAGTATTGTTAGAATTGCCTGTGAATCTCTTCATCTCAAAATAAAATACTTAACTAAACAATCATTAATCACCACCTAAGGAGAGCTATGCTTTGCATTTTTGCGGTCACTAATACATTCAGCAAATGCTTCTGTACTTGGCTTTGTGGTTTATGGTGTAAGAGGGCCCCAGTTCCTTTGACCGCTCTGGCCTCCACCACTTTCCTCATCTGGAAGGTAGCTTGGTTGTGAGAATTAAAGGAGTTCATAAATCATAAAATGCCAAGAACAGGAGCAGACACACAGGCGACTCATTATACGAAGTTTATACTTTTTTTCTTATTATGATCATTTGCTTCTTTGCTTCTTTATGCTTTACCAATTTTCTAAAAATCAGTATGATTATCAGGTTCAAGAAAGTCGCCCAGGACTCCTTGGCTGGGCTGCAGAATATCTGGAGATGCGCTATAGCTTCTCTCCACCTCCACACACGCCCCCTCCTTTTCTGGAATTCTCCCTCCTCCCACCCTTTATTTCTCTCCTCCCTCCCCTCCTCCCAGCCCAGCCTACTTCTACTCTTTTTGCTCCTCCTCCTGCCCTTTTCCTCTTACAGTTCTCTCCTCCTCATCCCTCTGCCCATTTGTCCTTGTTTCTTCCCGCTCCCTTCCTCCTCTCACCCTCCCTCACTATTCCTTCTCTCACCTCTTCTCATGGGGTACTTCCATCTTCCCTTCTCATCCCTCCTACCCCTCTCATCTTCCTATCCCCCCTTCCCTCTCCTCCCTCTTCCATCCTTCCTCTCTCCCTATCCTTCCCCTTCCCCTCCTCCCCGTCCCTCCGCGTCCCTCTCCTCTGTCCCCAATCCCCGATCTGTCTATCCCTCGTCATCCTCCAGCTCGTTCCTACCTCTGGCTCTTCCCCCGCCGTCTTCCCGACTCCTCTATACGCCCTTCCCGTCAATCTCCCAGAAACCCCACCCCTTGGCTGGGGTGCCGCGAAGCCCTCTGAGAGATGGAGGCGCGCGGTCGGGTCTCGGGTTCCGGTCCTTTCCGCTCCGCTCGGCGGGGAGGAGGCGGCGCTCGGGCTTCTGGGAAGTGTAGTCGGCCCAGGCGCGCGGGCGCAGCGCGGCGGGGCGGGCCTAGCGGGCGCGGGTCATTGTCCTGACAGAGCCGGGTGGTGAGACCCGCTGCAGGCGGGCAGGCGGGAAGAAAGGGGGAGGGGCGGGATGAGGTGGGGCGTGCGGGCTGATGGGGAGCGTGTGGGCTAGGGGAGTGTGCCGGCTGGGGGGTGGCGTGGGGGCTGAGAGGCGTGAGGGCTGAGGGGAGGACGTGTATGCTGAGTGGCGTGGGGGCTGAGGGGAGTGTGGGGCCCAGGTGAGGGCCAGACTGAGGGGAGGGCGTGCGGCCCAGGAAAGGGTTTAAGGACCAGGAGAAGAGAGCTGTGATGACCTCATATGACTGGGTGAGGTCGAAGGTGGACCTGTGTGCTGGTGACTGTATGTATTAGGCTGAAACTAGGGGCTGAGTATGTCTGTGTGTGTCACACTATGTATGGCCTCCTGTGTCCTTGCCTGTGCACATGTGTGTGTGTGTGTGTGTGTGTGTGTGTGCGCGCGCTACCTGTCTTGGTCTCTTTCGGGGTCTCTGTGGCCAGCATCCACCGCTGTCTAGCCTTTACCTGTCTCTGTGGGGGAGGTCTCTGAGTGACCGCCTGTGTCCATGTCTGTGTGTGTCTGCCTTTATTTCTGTCCATGGTGTCTCAGTCTGAGGGTGCCATTGGGTGTCTACCCGTGTCTCGTCTTTCCCTCTGTATCTGTGTCTCTGGGTATGAGTATGTCTGTGAGAGTGGGGAGTGTTTCTCCTGTCTGTGTCTTTATGTGCCCACCTGTATCTGTGTCTCTGGGCGTTGCTGAGTGTTTGTGTGTGACTGTCGGGGCAGATTAAGTGTGTGGGTGCATCTGGGTGTGCCCTCCCAAAAGCATGTGTGAAAGACTGCATGCCGGGACGGGTGGGCCTGGCAGAGCACCTGCCTTCTTGTTCCCACATTCCCCAGCTCCTTCCTGCCCCTCAGAGCCTTGTCTGGTGACAGGATATGGGGCTTCCCACTGGACCATCTCAAGGGAAGGAGAATGGGGTTGATTTGTTAAAGGAATTTGTGTTGGGTGCTCAGAGTGCTGTTCCTGGCACTCTCCCAAGTCTTGTTTACAGACCTCCCAGTAACTCTGAGATAGGGACCCTCAACATCCCCATTTTACAGATGGGGAAACCGAGGCAACCAGGTTCCAGAGCCCCTGCACTTAACTATCTGACAGATGGGATATTCTTGTTTCCTTTCTCTCCTCTGAGAAAAAGTTGTAGGATTTTTCCCTGTGGGAATTTCCCTGTAGAAACAATGGAAGGAAGGAAATGACAGAAAGCCTGGATTGGGGAAGAGGAGGAATGAGGGATCTCCTGGCTTTGTGGCAACACAGATCTCAGGCCACACTGGGTTCAGTGGTCACCAGCCTCATGCACATGTCACTTCCAGGGCCACTGTGCCTTCATGCCTCTTTTCTCCAAAAAAAAATAAATAAATAAAAATTATAGTGATTGCATTAATATAAGGACAAAGATAATCCAAGCTGGATTAGAGTCTTTTTTTCTTTTATTTTTAAAAGAAATGAAGACATTTTCATGGGCCACTCCAGGTATCAGGGGCTCTGGGCCCAGGGTGCCTCCTGGGTAAATGGGCTCTGGTCACTTCCACATCCAGCAAAAGGAATGGGTGTTGTTGACTGTCAGAGACTGATAGTCCAAAAGATATATATTTTTAAAATTAAATTCTGCTTAATAAATTATGACAGTAATATGAAGTCACTGCACCCAGGGACACAAAGGAATACAAGGGGAAAAAAACTAATGATACCCCCTTTCGCATTTCCTCTCCCCTCGTGACACCAGTTACTATCCATCATTCCACAGCCTTCCCCAGGCTTGGAAACACTGCCCAGAAGCACAGGCACCCAGGAGTGTTGGTTGTTTTCACACAGAGGGGTTAAAGTTATGTAGAAAACCATGGAACTTGCTTTCCTCATTTAATGACATCACAGATATGTCCACAGGTTAGGAACTAACTCCTACTTCCTAGGGCAACCTGGTATTTCAAACGATGCCTTGCCATTTGTCTGACCCTTCCTTTACTGATGGCTAGATTTTGTCTCCAGGGCTTTTCTGTTGGTTGGTTGGTTGGTCTGTGCTTTGCCTCTAGGAACAGTGAGTGCTACAATAAACATCTTTTGTCCACGTGTAACTTTTCACATGGAGCTTTTAGGCGGAGTCCCAGGACCAGGGTTGCTGGGTTATGGGTTAGTCCACTTTCCAGCTCATTCTCCAGAAAGGTTGAGGGGCTTTTGTTCCTTCAGCTGTGTGTGGGAGGCCTGTTTCCTTGCATCTTTGCCTGTGCTAGAAGTTGGCTCATTTATTCATAACTTTTTTTTTTTCAATGTGTGGTTGCCTTCCATGTGCCAGATATTGTCCTAGGTGCTAGAGACACAATCCAAAATGATCATCTCAGTTCTGCCCCTGAAGGTACCCCCCGGGCAACTGCATCCCACTCATTGGAACATACTCAACTAACAACAGTAATAGTAAATAACAGCTAATCTATATTAGTTCTTACAGTGTGCTGCACAACCCCCAAGCTCCTCATGAGTATCAATTAGTTGAAACTTTCAGTAACTCCATGAGATCTGGGGGAGCCCCAGAAGGGTGGGGGTGGCGTTGGGGCATTGTGGGGCCTTGGGCCAGCCCTCAGACCCAGGGAGAGGCACAGGGCCCTGTTGTTCCCTCCAGCTTGTGGTACTGGCAATGTGTGTGCGTGTTGGGGGTGTATTGGTGTGTGGGAGTCTGGGCATGCATTTGGGGGACAATAAGCTTGTGGACCGGGATGTTCTCAGCCCATCTCCAATCCCAGCTCTGTAATCTTAGATGAGTGGCTTATCTCTTTGGGCCTTCGTTTCCTCATCTATGAAATGGGGTGGGTAGAAATAGTACCTTGTAGGGGTGTTAGGAGGAACAATGAGAGGCGTTTGTTAAGTGCCTTGCATCTGATAGGCCCCTTACGTATTCGCTATTAATGTGTCTGCGTGTCCGTCTGTCCTGTCTGCATTGTGAGGCAGGCCTAGACCTGCTCTCTCACTGTGCCTCCCTTTTTCTCTCCCCACCCCACAGGCTGCCTGTCCCCCGCTCACTGGTCACTGTGGGCAGTGAAGGGATGGCCACCCAGCCGCTGACTGATGAGGCACTGGTGAGTCATGTCATCTTCTCACATTCCCTTCCTGAGGCTCAGGCCCAAAGAGTGGGGCTTTTTGTCCAGGGATGACCTTACGCTCACCTGAGCCCCCCACAGGATCAAGGGCCCTGGCCAAGTCTCCTGGGAGCTGTGTCCACCCTGAGGAGGAATGGTAGTGCCTTGACACTGGCTTCAGTCAACAGAGGACAGGACAACTCAGGAGTGACCTGTCCTGGAGACACTGGTGGGCTCACCTGGGAAGTGGTGGCTTAAACATGTAACATCAAGTGTGAAAAAGGACCCTGTAGAGGGGCCCAGACAATACAGTGCTGGACACATGACTTTCAAAAGTGGGCAGATAGCACTAATGTTCGGGAATGGGGAGAAGGACACTTGTAGGTAGGGGCACGTGTATGTCCCCAGCTCTCGCCATGATGTTTTATGGTATTTCAAAGGGTGGTATGGATATGGCTATTTGTGGTATTTTTCTCTAAACTTTCTTTTATGCAAGAACTATTTCATAATTAAAAAATTACACAGGCATAAATTTTGTATGATTTATTCAAGAGTGGTTCCTTGCAGAGGTAGGTTGGGGTGAGTATTTTTAAGGCCTTTCATAAAGCTTCATAGTTCTCTCTCCTTTGGTTTGGGCACTTTATACTCCCACCAGGATGCAGGAGAGGCTGCCATTGGTTTATGTCAGCCATTGTCAGGTATTTATTCTGCTCACTGGATATAAATGACAAATGGTATAAACCTGGAGCAGGGTAGGTGACAACTGGTATCATGTGATCTCTGAGTAGCATCATTTGTATTATTAGTGAGTTTCGATTTTAAGGAAATGTTTCTTAGCCATTTCTGTGGGCAGGTAAATTATCCTGTGCTTTGCCGTTCTACAGGAATCTTAATATTCTGGAAGTTTTTAAAGAATGTGTATGTGTGTGTATGTGTGTATATATATTTGTGGCAAATATTCTTCCTGGTTTGCTTTTTATTTCTTAATTTATTTTCTTTTTCATAAGTATAAAAGCATTGCATATTTTAAAAATCTAATCTATCATCTCTCCATTTCTGGTGTCTTGAAGATGTAAAAGGGATGTCCATCCAAAGGTCGCACATCACCTATATATCTTTTTTCATTTATCATTTGGGTGTTAACAGAGAACTTTTGAGACTTTTGTCTCCACCTGGAATTTGTCTTGCTGTACAAATATGTCAGTTCACTTACCCGTGAGTTTTGGTTTGTTGTGTTCCCATTAACACCTTTATCGAGATACACCCCACATATCACAAAATACAATTCATTGCTTTTTTGGTATAGTCACAGAATTGTGCAGCCATCACCACAGTCAATTCTAGAATATTTTCATCACCCCAAGAAGGAACCGTGTATCCATCACCACTCACTCTCACTTCCCCTCATCAACTCGTAGCCCCCGGCAACCACTAATTTACTTTTTGTCTCTGGATTGGCCTATTCTGGACATTTTGTATAAGTGGAATCATACACTATGTGGTCTTTTACATGTGGCTTCTTTCATGGAGCATCATGTTTTTGATGTTCACATATGGTGTAATGTGTCTGTGCTTCGTTTTCATAGCTGAATAGTATTCCATCGTATGGGTAGAGTATATATTATTTATTCATTCATCAGGTGGTGGACATTTGGGCTAATTCCACTTCTTGGTTATTATTGGTGATGCTGCTGTGAACAGGAGCATACAAGTGCTTTGTTTGAGCTTGTGTCTCATTTCTCTTGGGTGTAGGAGTGGAATTGCTGAGTCCTTTGTTAACTTTCTGTTTAACCATTTAAGGAACAATCGGACTGTTTTCCAACTTGGCTGCACCCTGATGTCTTCATTTTTAACCTGTCTTTGATTGTCACCTTGATTTCTTCTTTCGCCAACATTACTTAGAAGGATTTGTCCATTGTTGTCATTTCAATGTGGTTGAGATTTGGGGCTTAAGTTTGTTTTCATTTTTTTCTTAGTATAATTACATTCTGATTTTTTTTTTTTTTAATGGAGCCTCTCTGACTTCAGCTCTTTGGAAGCGGGTGAAGTTTTCCTTGTGGTGAAATGGTTTGTGTCATTAGACAGGAAACCAAAATAGATGAAGCCCTAGAGTGAGTAGCCTCAGACACGTGCACACAAAGAACTCAGAGAGGGTCTGCTCGCTGAGGTGAAGAGGAGGGCAGCTTCTGTGTCTGCCTTCACATCCTTGCTATACGGCATGGGCTCTAAGACTTCTAGGACCGTCTGTTTTCTTTTCAGTAAATTCCTATGCCAGCCCGGGCTCAATACATGGAGCCTGTACAGTAAATATTTCATTGAGTGAATTCATTGAGGTGAGACATACTTAGCGAGAACTTTCAGAAGGAATTGCATTTAAAAATTAAAACAAAATAAAGGAGTCACATGGAAACTTTGGGAGATGATGGATGAGTTTATGGCCACGACTGTGGTGACGGTTTCAAAGGTGTGTACTTATTTTCAAACTTACTAAGTTGCGTATGTTAAATAGATGTACCTTTTTTTATACCAATCATACCTCAGTGAAGTGGTTTAAACAAAGAGAAATCATTAACTGAACTAACCAAAGGATGGATGGGCCAAAGACTCATATAATAATGACATAATATAGTAAGTACTACTAATAATATGATATACATGAAATGTCAAATTAATCAAATGATAATAGCAATAGTTGACATGTATTGAGCACTTACTCTAGCCACACCGCACAGTGCTGGAATCTTGTATGCAGAACCTCTTTTAATCCCCGTAACAGCTATGGTGGGAGATGCTGTTCTGTGAAGTCCATTGAACAAACAGGCTCAGAAGGGTTAAGACAGAGGAGTTTAAGGAAACACAGCCGAGCGGGGGCAGAACCAGGATGTTGTCATGGGCTGCCAGACTTCTGAGCCCAGACTCGTAACCTCTGCCTGTAACTCCCTCACTACGTGGTGGTGGCCCACGAGGCAGAGGAGGCCAGTACAAGCCTAGAGCCCCCAGCAGGCCCATAGGACCACAGACAGACTGGCAGCAAGTGAGGCTTCCTCTTAGGGTAGGCCATGGTTCAGGGTCCACAATGGATGCATCATTCTGTTCAGGCTGCCATAACAAAGAGCCACACATTAGGTGACTTACACAACAGAAATCTATTGTCCCACAACTCTGGAGGGTGGAAATCGGAGATCAAGGTGTCAGCAGGGTCACGCTCCCCCTGAAGATGCCAGGGAAGGATATGTTCCCAGCCTCTCTCCCAGCTTCTGGTGGTTCCTTGGCTTGTGGTAGCATAACTCCATTCTTCACATGGCATTCTCCCTGCATGCACGTCTCTGTCCTTTTTTTATAAGGACATCAGTCATATTGCATTAGGGGCATGCCCTTCTCCAGTATGACCTCATCTTAACCATATCCACAATGACCCCGTTTCCAAAGTCCTACCCTGAGGTGCTGGTGATTAGGATTTCAACAAAGGAATTAGGAGGAGGACATAGTTCAATCCATAATAACCTCTTAGAATAGTACCTGGCACAGAGCAACTGTGTGGTGAGTGGTAGTTGTTACTGCTGTGACCAACAATGTCGTCACCGTCATCATCACATCATTGGCTGCCATGTTGCTAGGCCACATTGATTTTATCAACGTGATTTATGGCACTAGGTTTATGGTACAGGCCAGGAAGGCACTCCCGTTTCTACCACATGAACTTCTCTCCCTTGCCCAGTGGTCAGCCATAGAAATCTCAGGTCTTGACCCAAACTCCCCCCACCCAGAATGTGCCCCCAAGGACCCAAGCACAAATTCTCCCTGCAGACTACACCCGGTGCCACATTTCCAGTTTTCCTGGGTATCCCCGAGGTTGCCATTGCTCAGGCACCTGGAGAATTCTGTTCACACTTTCACATACAGATCACGGGTCAGTTGTGTGTGTTTCCATCTGCTCTCCTGTGAGGAGCTAGTTCTAGAACCTTTGAAACAGCTAGCTCAGTGCCTGCAGCTTAATGGGGGTTCAGGAAAGTTTGTTGAATTACTGGATTCCATTGAGAACCCAGCCGACCTTTGTTGGACTCCTAATGCATGTGTCACTTCACTGGGTTGTGATCATTTTTGCCTTTGGTCCCTTCCCCATTTCTCAACTCTGTGAGTTTCCGCTCTAAACAGTCCCATATTTGCTTTATTCCTGTCAGAATACTGTTCCGGTATGCTTAGGTACTGAGGACACTGTAAGTGATCAGGCCCCTCAGAACTCTGCACCTTGTTGAGTCACATCAGATACATCCTGTCTGCCTCCCTTAACCCTCTCGGCTCTTCTGTGAGGAGGGCCCTGCAGTGAATGGTTATGGGTTTCCTCTTACAGGAGTCAGTGACGTTCAGGGACGTAACTGTGGACTTCACCCAGGAGGAGTGGCAGCAGCTGGAGCCTGCCCAGAAGGCCCTATACAGAGATGTCATGCTGGAGACCTACAGGAACCTGGTGTCACTGGGTAAGGGCGCAGCTTCACTGAACTACTCACCATAGGCCTGTCCCTTGAGGACTACAGAGAAACAAGAAAAAAGACTGACAGGTCTGACTACGTAGAAAGTTTAAATTACTCAAAGCTAAATATAAAGTTGATAGGTGATGAAATGGGGAACAGCATTACCTCATGTATAATAGTCAAAGGATTATAATTATGTAAAGAACTCCTAGGAATAAATAAGAAAAAAATGGAATGATGGACCGAACTTATGAGCTGGCAATTCATAGATGTAGAAATACACAGAGTTCCACTTTATAAAAGATTTTGAATCCTTACTAATATTCAAAGAAATACAAATTGAGGCAAAGAAATACAGTTCTTATCCATTAGGTACAGAGATGAAAATAATAATAATAGCCTATATTATGAGGGTGTAGAGAAGGGACTTTCATTTTAGGAGTATAAAGGTGGGGCAACTCTTTTGGAAGACAGTTTGGCATTATCAACCAAATTTTGAAGGATTGCATTTTGAGGATTTATCCTTTAGAAATCTTCCTATAAGTGTGCAAAGATTTTCATGGGATGAAAAATAAAGAGAAACGACCTAGATGCCCACCTCTGTAATACTGACAGACCATCTTAAGATGTATCAATACAATGGAAACTGTGCAGCTCTTCAGAGATGCACACTCTTTTTAGGTGCTGACATGGAAAGAGGTCCCTGGATAATACTGTTCAGTAAAAACACTTCACTTTCAAACTAGAGTATGGTCTCATTTTTTTTTAACAGCTTTTGTGAAGGTATAATTGGCCTACAATTAACTGCACATAGTCAAAGCGAACAATTTGATGCATTTTGATATCTGTGTACACCCGGGAAACTACCATGTGATCCAGATAACGAACACGTCCATTAGCCCAGAACATGTCCCTTTGTAACATCTCCCTCCCTGCTCCCACACCCACAGTCCATCCCCAGGGAACCCCTGGTCACTTTATGTCACTGTCATTTAGTTTGCATGTTCTAGAATTTTATATACATGGAATCATATGACTTACACTCAGCATCATTTTTCTGAGGTTCACTCATGTTGTCATGTATCAGTAGTTCACTTCTTTTTCATTGCCAAGTAATATTCTACTCCATGGGTAGACCACAATTTGTTTATGCCTTCAATTGTTGATGAACAGTTCTAGACTGATACAAATAAAGTTGCCGTGAACGTGCACGTTCAAGTTTTTCTGTAGACATATGCTTTTCTTTCTCTTGGGTAAACATTGGGAAGTACAGTGGTTGGGTCACATAGTAGGTGTTTATTTAACTTTTTAAGAAATTGCCAAACTTTTTTCCAAAGTGGTTGTCCCATTTAACATTTCTACTAGTGGTGCACAGGGCATCCCAGTTGTTCAGTGTGCTTGTCAGAACTGAATACATGCCTTCTTTCTTATTTTAGCCATTCTTGTCAGTGTGCAGTCTTGTCACCTTGCAGTTTTCATTTCATATTGAGAATCTTTTCATGTGTTTATTTGCGATCTGTATATTCTCTTTGGTGAAATATCTGTTCGTTTTGCCTATTTTTTTAGTTTTTTTTTGTTACCTTATTATTGAGTTTTGGAAGTTCTTTATGTAGTCTTTTTTTTTTAACTTCTAGATCTAAGACGTTTATCAGATATGTGTTTTGCAACTATTCTCTGTGGGTAGTCTTTTTCTTGACAGCATCATTTGAAACACAAACATTTTTAATTGTGATGGGGTCCGATTTATTTGTTGTAGTTGTTTGTGCTTTTGGTGTCATATCTGAGAAACCGTTGCCTAACCCATGAAATTACTCCTGTGTTTTCTTCTAAGAGTTTAAAGTTTTAGCCCGTCCTTTAAGTCTTTGGTGCATTTTGAGGGGTTTTTTTTTTCTGTAAATGATGTAAAAAGGGGGGCTATGTCACTCTTGAGTGTGGATATCCAGGTGCCCAGCACCATTTATTGAAGAGTGGAAGTTTTTAATTTGATCAAGTCGAATTTATCAACTATTTGGTGGAGGGGGTTGTGCTTTGGGTGTCATATCTAAGAAATCTTTGCCTATCTCGAGGCAACAAAGGTTTTCTTCTGTAAGTTGTATCATTTTAGGTTTTATACTTTTGTTCTATGATCCCTTTAGAGTTAATTTTTGTAATGATGCATGATGTTCATTTAAGTTCACTTTTTTCGTCAAATGGGTGTCCATTTGTTCCACTGCCATTTTTTGAAAAGAATGAGTTTTTCCACTGAAAAATTTTCCCCGAATTTTCTCCACTGAATTGCCTTTGCACTTTTGTCAAAAATTAGTTATCCGCATTTGCATGGGTCTGATCCTGGACTCGATTCTGTTCATCCATCTATTTGTCTGTCTTGACAGCAACCATGCCACTTGATCTGCTTTCAGGTTTTGCCTTTAACTTGCACTCAGTCTAGAATGACTTACTCTCCACAAGACCCTCTGGGTGTTGTGCCCAATGCCCCATCAGTTACCCGGTGTGAGCACCCATGAGTTACCTGGCTGGCCGGTGTGAGAAGGCACTATTCCCAGCCCTGCATCAGCTCCAGGGACTGTTTTCAAATCCTTTCAGGTGGTTTTCCGCCCCCAACTCCACATAGTTTTCATATATGCATATTCTGATTGGTGATCTGAAAACTCCAGGGAATACCTTGGTGACCTCAGCAGCTCTGTGAAGAGCTTCCCTCCCCAGTGACTGCCACCTGCTATGCCCAACTCAGAGTCTGCGGGGTTTCCCTCTGGAATGGGACAGTGGCGCATGGCTAAATAGTGACTCAGGATCAGACCGCTTGATCGAGTATGCTGTGTGACCTTGAGGGTGTGACTTCATTCTCAAAGCCTCAGTTTCCCAGCTGTAAAATGAATGTAATCTTAACAGCACATGTGGTGGTCAGGGTTGCATGGAATGATTCATGTAGGCCACTTCACTCCATGCCGGGCACACGGTAGCTGTTCCGTGAACACTTACTGGGCGCCCTCTGTGTGCCAAGCACTGCTGTAGGACAGGGGACCAGCAACTCCCTTGCTTCAGGGAGTTCACTCTCCACTGGGGGGCTGGTAATAAACAGATCCAAGATGAATACCATGAGTGCTCACAAGGAAGCAGGCGAGAGACGAGCAGGAGAGACCCTCCTTCCCCCAGTAAGGGATCAACGCTACCTGAGGCCTGAAGGAGGAGCACCCATGAGGAGTTATAGGACAGCAGATGTGAAGGCCCTGGGGCAGGGAGAACTTGGCATGGACAAGGGGACCAAAGAAAACCAAAGTGTGAGTGGAGAGGATGGCAGAACGGGATCAGCAGAGGTGGGCCTGGCTCAGTCCTGAGGGCCCACAGGCCCAGGAAGTCACTGGCTCTTAGCTCCAGGGCACTGAGAACTGAGAAGCCCCTAGTGGTTTTGGTGTGACTCTTAAGAAGATTGGAATTGAGGTGCATTGTCAAGGAGTCAGGGGAGGCTGTTATGGTCAGGGTGTCTGGCCGGATGGTCCACAGTGGTGATGCAGAAATTTGGTCCAGTTTGAGCTGTTTTGCATATCTAGTGGCACTCCTTAATAGGCTGGACTGTGGGAGGGAAGGGGTGAATTGAGGATGACTGCTGAATCTTTTAATTAAAATTAATTTTTTTTTAAAACTATGGTAAAACATACATAAAATTTTCCATTTGCACCATTAAGTGTTCAGTTCACTGGTGCTAAATACATTAATATTGCCCCTACCATCCATCTCCATAACTCTTTTCATTGTCCCAAACTGAAATTCTGTCCCCATTAAACAATAACTCCCTATTCTCCCCTCTCCCACCTACTGTCTGTAGGTTCCTCATGTAAGTGCAATCACACAATGTCGGTCCTTCTGAGTCTTATTTTCCTAAGTCTCTCTGATGAGGCTTGCTTTATCATTTTTTGTGGGGGGTAGGGGTTCTGAAATCACAAGTTTCACATCAAATGTGGTAGGTTTGTAGTATCCAAGAGGGTCACCCAGTAGGGTTTTGAATATTCCTCAGCAGAGCTCAGATAGGAAGTCTGGGCTGGGGCCTTCAATTTGGAGGGTGTCAATGTAGAGAAGAGACTGAAGTCCAGGCTCCCGTGGCATGGCTTAGAGGAGCGGTCTCAAACTCAGGGTTGTGGGGTTCATGTGGGAGGGAGTCAGCTATTGCTCCACTCCTGCTTTTTGTTGCCTCATAGGAGGGAGGGCTCTGTGTGGCCGATCTTCACGTTTTATGAGATTTTTTTGTGTAAGAGTTCCAATCTTGAAATGTTTGGGATTAAGTCAGTAGGTCCAGAACACAGGCGAGCCCTAGCCAGAACGTAGAATCTGAGAGAATCAACAGACATTCATATAAAGGGCTGGAGCCGCCGCATAGCTGTGACCAGGGATGGATGAGTGTGCAGAGAAGGGGGTCTGGAGTTAGCTGCAAGGGATAGCGGCCCCGCCAGGACTGGGCAGTGGAAGAGGGAGCAAGGGGTGCCCACAAAGCAAGGTGGAGAGGGAGGGAGCTTGGCTGTCGGTTGGGGTGGTAGAGGACAACCAGCACATGCCACATGAATGTTATTTCACCATTTCTAATTAAAATTGATGCTTCCAGAAGCAGAACTGGTCAGGGGTATGCAGGATGAGCCCTAGAGGCAAGGAGCCTTTTGGAATAATGCTACTCGGGTTTGTGAGAGCCTTCGATCCACTCCTCCCAGCCCGGCTTCCTCCTGTTGTTCCTCTTAGGCATCTGTCCTCTGAGCCCCTGGCTGCTGGCCACCCTTTGCACCCCCTCCGGAGGTGACCATCCTTGTTCTTCTGCTCACCTCCTGAAACCACACTTTTGTCTGCTCACTGCTTCTCCTCTCCCTCCCGTCCCAGTGACAGGCTGCCACTTGCTCCTCAGTCTGTGTCTTGCCCTGTCTTCCAAGTCCCTCCCTCCCACCATTGTTAATTAACCACGTGTGTTTGGTCTTCTCTTTCCCCCTCCCCCAGACTTGGAGACTAGACCAGACATGAAAGAATCGGACCCAAAGGAGGCCATTTTGGAAGACAGACCATCCATGGGGGTGGTCGTGGAAGGACCCACAAGGACTGGTGTCTGGGGTTCCGCCTCTGAAGGAGTGGGGACCCAGGGTGATCCGGTGGGGAGGCAGCAAGGGAAGGCAGGGACCTGTCCCAAGCGAAGGGAGCTCTCCCAGGACTTAGATCCCGCGTGTCTTGACTTTGAGGCATTCGTCAACCGAAGTTTCGGGCTGGTCCCACTGAGGTCGGAAGGGCTGGGGGGAGAGGGGACGCTCCCGGCCTCTGTGTCCCGGAAGAACTTCTCGGGTGCCGTGGGCCTCGGTCCCGGGGCCAGACTCTGTGCGGAGAGGAAACCCCACGAGTGCAGGCAGTGCGGCAAAGCTTTCGGCCGTAGCTCGTCCTTGGTGAAGCACCAGCGGATCCATAGCGGGTACAAGCCCTTCGCGTGCGACGTGTGCGGGAAGCACTTCATCGAGCGCTCGTCCCTCACCATCCACCAGCGTGTGCACACCGGGGAGAAGCCCTATGCGTGCGCCGACTGCGGCAAGGCCTTCAGCCAGCGCATGAACCTGGTGGTCCACCAGCGGACGCACACTGGGGAGAAGCCCTACGCGTGCACTGAGTGCGGGAAGGCCTTCCGGAAGACCTCGTCCCTGGCCCAGCACGAAAGGACGCACACCGGGGAGCGGCCGTACGCGTGCGGAGACTGCGGCAAGGCCTTCAGCCAGAACATGCACCTCGTCGTGCACCAGCGCACGCACACGGGCGAGAAGCCGTACGTGTGCGGCCAGTGCGGGCGCGCCTTCAGTCAGAACATGCACCTAACGGAGCACCGGCGGACGCACACGGGCGAGAAGCCGTACGCGTGTGGGGACTGCGGCCGCGCTTTCAACAAGAGCTCGGCGCTCACGCTGCACCGGAGGAACCACACCGGCGAGCGGCCCTACGCGTGCGGCCAATGCGGCAAGGCCTTCAGCCAGAGCGCCTACCTGATCCAGCACCAGCGCTTCCACAGTGGCGTGAAGCCCTTCGAGTGCGGCGCGTGCGGCAAGGCCTTCAGCAAGAACTCGGCGCTCACGCAGCACCAGCGCATCCACACTGGTGAGAAACCCTACGAGTGCTGCGTGTGCCGGAAGCACTTCGCCGGCCGCTCGTCCCTGCTGGTGCACCAGGTGGGCCACACCGGCGAGCGCCCGTATGCGTGCGGCCAGTGCGGCAAGGCCTTCAGCCAGAGCGCCTACCTGATCGAGCACCAGCGCATCCACACCGGCGAGAAGCCCTACAAGTGCAGCCAGTGCGGGCGCGCCTTCATCAAGAACTCCTCGCTCACCGTCCACCGCAGGGTCCACACGGGGGAGAAACCTTACAGGTGTAGCGAGTGCGGGAAGACCTTCAGCCGGAACACCAACCTTACGAGACACCTGAGGATCCACACCTAGGGCGGGGGCGGGGCATCCTGAGCACGTGCGTCGGTGCGAGAAGCTCTCACTGGGGGCCCTGGGGGACAGTACTAAGAGAAGCCCTGCCAGAGGGGTCTCAGGAATATGGGCGTTGGAGACAAGCCCTGCCATCTACACCAGCGGCTTCCTTACTGAATGTCCCCACGGCTGCAGTGTAAAGCAGCCACTACAAGTCTAGCATCTGGAGAAATGGTCACACTCTCTGTGGCTCTGGGAACCTAGGACCCCAAATTGTCCTAAGAGCTTCGACAATGGATTTCATGTTTCTGAGTCTTTGTTTCCTCAATAGTAAAATGGAGGAAAGGGAGAGGACTCAGTAAGTGAACATGAGGACGTTCTCCCGTTGTCACACACAGCCTGGATCTAGTCCAAAGATCAGGTTGTCACCACCTGTGAGATTCTTTGATGGTCTCCATTTTTCCCACACCCCACAACACCTGCTGGAAGTCCTTGGCCTAATAAGCAGTAGAACTTGGCAAGTCGTTCACAAGGAGAAAAACATTTTGTTTTTCAGAGTTAGCAAATGACAGTAATCACTTTGAATGCCAGAGTTTCTCATAGCAGTCTGTTAAATTTTTTAACTAAAACTGTAAGGGAGACCAATGTCATTTTAAACAGTCATCAGATATGAAAGATTCAGGTGCCGGTTGTCCTGTCAAAATCAGTGTCAACACTGGTGTGGGGAGGTGCCAGCTGGTGCATGGGTGCCAGCAAGCTTGATATCCATGTTTGAACACTTACTGGATTTATACATATGCAAATCTGAGCACAGAGCTGTCTGCTCTGTTATTTTTGCATGGAAACGTAAAGATAATTCCAAGTGAGTTTCCTAAGGCCAACCCGAAGCTTCATTTCCACGTAGTTTCCCCCAGAGTCACCTTTCTCTGGGGCTTTTTACACCACCTATTTTATTTTCACATTTGATGCTACTCATCACAGATGTCCTGGTGTTTCCAAATGTCCCATGCTTCCTGGCTTGGGTGTACATGAAGAATAAATCATTTAAGAAATCATTTATATCAGTAAACACATTTGTGTTGCAAGTAGGAAAATTAGACGATTGGGCACGCATGACCAGGTGGGTAGGTTTTCGTGTGTCTGGACTTGGGTGGGGATCAGAGTGGGTTTGATCCAGGCTCATGGCATGAGCGCCATAGTTCTGGTTGTCAAGCTTCCCTCCGTGTGCCAGCCTTGTGCTCAAGCTGTCTTCTCCCGTGTTTTCATGGTGGTTTCTAGCAGTTCCTCTCGACTGCACAGTTTCTCAGTCTCATCCAGGTGGGGATAGTCCGCCCCCAGTCATGGACAAAAAACCCCAAGTTTCATTCTGTTGGACTCACCCATGAATAGATCTCTTTCCCAGACGTGCCGTGCGCTTGGGTCTGGGTTCTGCCATTGTCCCTGAAGCAGTAACTGTGGAAGGGAATGGGGACGACTCCCCAGACCTCCCCGTGGCAGGGCATGGGGTCAGTTCCACCCAGACCACAGTCAGAGGCAAAGTGGGATGATATGGGAAATGTTAACCCAAGGTTTAACATGGTTTAAAATCGGATGGCCGCTTGGATTTTGCCATGAAAGTGAGGTCTTGCTGCATGTGACATTTTCTTTTGGAAGTCCCATCATTGTGGTTGTCCCATGTGTCCTCTGTACCCTCTTAACATGTGGTGGGAGCAAGGCAGGAAGGGACCCTGGCCACAGGCCAAAGGGGTTCCAGACCAGCTGAGAGTTCCCCACTCATGTCTGCTTGTACCGACACGGCTACTGTGCCTTCATCCTCACACTTCATTCCTTTAGTCAGTACAGATGTCAGCCAGACTGCCTGTTGGGAGGATGGCTGCGAGATTTATAAATTTTGTAGTGACTGGAAACCACGGTGGCATGTGTGAGGACTTTGTGATGAGTGATGACACATGAAAGGTGGTTGGAAGGAAGGTGAGCGCCAGCTGTGTGACCCTGAGCATGTTTCACGTAACCCTCTGTGACATGGTTTCATCTTTAAAATGGGGCAATGAGAGTCAATGGGTAGGTTAGTCATGAAGGCAAGTTACTGTCACAAGTGGACCCAGCAACACAGAGCCTTAGAGAACAAAGCCCCTCTCCCTCTCTCTGTCTCTCTCTCTCTGTCACTCTCTCATTCTCATACAAAAAGAAAAAAAAAACAATTCCTCTCCACGTGATCACTTAGGACCCATGTTCCTTCTATCCCAACGCTATGCCGTCCCCCGGGAACGCCCTTGATACAGGGCTAGTCAGAGTTTTGCCACCATGTTTGTGTCCCTGCTAGCAGGCTGAGAGAAACAGCCTGGAGTGTTTCTCCTGCTCACATTTTGTTGGCAGCTGTCTGCACTCAAATCTATGTTGGGTCTGGGAAATGTCTGGATTTGTGTCTGAGATGAAGGGGGATGACAATCCAGCCCTTCTCTGACAGACCTGTTGCATCAGATCGAGAAGAGGCAGGAGAGACAGGTCATTTGATAAGATGCTACTGCTCCTTCCATGCCCTGCCCAAGTCTTTCATAAATCAGGTCAGGAATGGACAGAGAGGGGAGGGGTGAGGCGGGAAGGGATGTCAGCTCCTATGTCACTCATTGCCACCTGGTCCCTGGGAAGCTGGGGTGGGACGGGGGTAACTAAGACCTTGGGCAGACACAAGCCCAGGGGAGCTCCAGAGGCCCGGTGGCCACTCGTCCAACAGCATTTACTGAGCACCTGGATGCAGTTCTGGAAGCTGGCGATGGGGATTCAGCACCAAGTAGAAACAGTGAGCTTCCTCCATGGTGGAGCTTACATTCTGGTGCTGGGGACAGATGCTAAATGAGGCAGCTGAGCATGAAATAACAGTGTCAGGCCTTAGAGCCAGGTGCAGCACAGGCTCTCAGGTTGGGTGGTCGGGAAGCTTGTCAGGAGTGGACATTTGGACAGAGGCTAAAAGCAGTCAGGGGCAGTTCACGATCAGGTGGGTGGAATTCATCTGGAAGACTCCAGAAGGCTTGGTGCGAGGTTCACACCATGTTTCATAAGGGGGTGGGAGGGAACACCTTATCATAACAGTTAACATGTATTACCTAGGAGTGCAAGGACTTTACACAAACAGTCGTTTTTGTTTTCTTTTGTTTTGTTTTTTTCATATCAATGGACAGGGAAGATCAGACAGCTGGGAAATGATGGGCCTGGGATTGGAGTATGGGACTGCATCTTAATGTTATTAAGAAAGTCATAAGGGAGAAGAAATACACTTACTGTATTTATGGAAAAAAAAATCCATGTATAGGCATCC
Organism: Pteropus vampyrus; assembly: GCF_000151845.1. Classification (NCBI taxonomy): domain Eukaryota; kingdom Metazoa; phylum Chordata; class Mammalia; order Chiroptera; family Pteropodidae; genus Pteropus; species Pteropus vampyrus. Next base: position 667,531 of record NW_011889138.1, on the reverse strand, counting down.
CTATGTTCACTGCAGTGCTATTTACAGTAACCAAGAATGTAAGCAACCTAAGTGCCCATCAGTAGACAATTGGGTAAAGAAGATGTGGTACATATATATAATAAAATATTACTCAACCATAAAAAGAATGAAATCTTACGATTTGCAACAACATGGATGGACTTGGAGGGGTTTGTGCTGAGTGAAGTCAGAGAAAGTCAAATACCATGCGATCTCACTTATACGTGGAATCTAAAGAACAAAATAAATGAACAGATAGAACAGACACAGACTCATAGATACAAAGAACAAACTGATGGTCACCAGATGCGAGTGTGGTTGAGGAGCTGGGTAAAAAAGATGAAGAGATTAAGAAGTACAAACTGGTAGTTACAAAACAGGGGGATGTAAAGTACAGCATAGGGAATATAGTCAATAATATTGTAATAACTGTATATGGTGCCAGGGGGGTACTAGACTAATCAGCGATCTCTTCATAAGGTGTATAAATGTCTGTCCACTATGCTGTACACCTGGAACTAAAAGTAATATTGAATGTCAACTCTCATTGAAAAATAAAAATTTTTAAAACGGCAAAATCCACGTATAAGTGGACCTGTGCATTTCACACCTTGTTGTTCAAGAGTCAGCTGTACTCAATAATCAGTTGTGGCAAGTACGCGCATTACTATTACTGCTACAGCCAGAGACCATGCCCACATTCTCTAAATGAAGGAAAAGAGGCAGGATAATGGAGCCAGGAAGAACAGAGGAACTGAAGCCAGACCCCTGTGTTCAGCCCCAAACTCTAACCTTACTTGCTGTGTGACTTTGGGCAAGTTGCCTAACCTCTCTGAGTATCAGGGTGTGTGACAGGGAATTGTACATGTCAACTTGGAGTTGTAGGTGTCAACAGGAGTCTAGGGGTAGCTGTGAAGATGACATCTACTAACAGCTGACTTTAAAGATTATTTTTGATAATGTGGGTGGGTCTCACCCAATCAGTTGTGGACTTAAGAGTAAAAGCTGAGGTTCCTCAAAGAAGAAGGAAATTCTACTTTTATAGTATCAACTCATGCTTGGTTTCCAGGCTCCTGGCCCGCCCTGTGGATCTTGGACTTGCCAGAACTATAACGTCAGGAGCTAATTTAAACAAACAAACAAGTAAGTAAAATCTATAGAACTTGCACATAAATATACTCGAATATACATACTTATATATCTATATTTAATGTGTATATATATGTAATATCTAGTATATGTATATAATAGGATATATAGGATATGTATACATAATATATATACAAAGTATATAATAGGATATATAAGTAAAATATATATTATGTATACATATCCTATATATCCTATTATATACATATACTAGATATTACATATATATACATATTTAATGTGTATATATATGTAATATCTAGTATATGTATATAATAGGATATATAGGATATGTATACATAATATATATACAAAGTATATAATAGGATATATAAGTAAAATATATAACAAGATAGAGACATGTAATAGGACATGAGATTTATAATACGACATATCCGTGTAAAGGAAGATGTAGCTTGTTTCTCTGGAGCACCCTGACACTGTATAAGGTCCCCATTTAAACATGTCCTTCTCTGATTGCACTCTGAAATTGCAGCCCCTGCCCCATATTTCTCCCGTGTGCAAACCACAGTCCATCTCCATACTGATCTTCTTTCTTTGTCACCTTTTTCCATCACTAGAATGAGGACAGAGCTTTGGACCTTCTCGATGTGGCTCACTGGTGTTCCCCAGGACTTAGAAGAGTGTGTGGCATACAGCAGTGCCCAGTAAGCATTTGCTGAATCAGTGACTCAGCAGTAGGCACTCAATCAATGCTAGTCAACTGGATTGAATAAGCAGCAAGTCTTCCCAGGCACCAGTCCATTGCATTCCAGATTTAACATACCCGCTGGAGACTGGGCTCTGACTTGGATCCTTCAGCTACATATCCACAGCCCCCTGGAATGGGAAGGCAAGGTGAGCAGGCTTAAGATCTGCTGGTCTGCATCCTCTAGTGGGCTCTGGGGCATAGGGGGTGCCTTGAGTTGTGAGATGTCTGATACCTGCCACTGGGGGGATGGGCTGCAGTGTGAGAATCTGACAGCGGTGGATGAGCTGTGGGCTTGGGATGGGTTGGTTTACATTTGAAAAACACACAGGTTCTTGGTTTTCTGTCTCTAGGAATTAGCCAGCCCTGGGAGAGGCAGTCTCCAGGGTCAGCAAGGCTCCAAGATGTCAAAGCCTCAGAAAATAAAAGGTGAGGTTAATACACAGTCGCCCCAACTCCACAGAGTTTGCAGATGGCTCCCTGCCAGCCTTTGGCCAAGCGGCAGCGCCAGGATACTCTGGCTGGGTGGAGGTGGCCCTTCCTTTTATTATTACTTGTCTGGATGCTGTCCCATTGTGGGAGACCCCACTGGAACCCTAGGAACTGAGCTCACCTGCTCCAGAATATGAGGCCACTTGCCCCTCATGCCCCGGATTCCTGGCCTGGGAATGGTCAACCGGGAGGCTGGGCTCCTACCCATAGCCTCAGAGCAAGGGAGAAGGCCTCTTCGGCAGAAATCCAGCAAGATGGCGGGGAACCCCCCAGGGAGGGCTGTTTCAGAGTTACAGGAGAATGGTGCTCCCTCAGATCACAGTCTAATCCTGCTGCCCATATGTTGGATGGAATTCTTGTGAAAATAAAGTGCTTTCAGTCAAGCAGGCACATTATCCAATATATACTTCATTTGTAGCCTTAGTAATATTTTTACTTATTACTTTATTATAGATAAGTGCTCTAATATCAATAATAAATATAATGATGGTGCTCTATTATTGTCAATAATAAAATAATACATAAAATATTTGTTAATAAATGAGTAATCAATTACTACTCAGAGCACTATTATCCAGATTTTCAGCTGAGGAACCGAGGGCTCAGAGCTACGAAGCTGAATAGCTAGACTTTTTATGTGCAATGTCTCTGTTTCCTGGGCTCAGTGGTTCCCAAGTTCAGTCACTGGTGTTGCCACTGACCAGGTAGTGATCACTGAGCAACTCTGCACCTCCCTGTCACATGCAGATGATGCCTGCCCTCCCACACAGGGTGGAGGAAATGGGTGAGGTCACAGACATGGGTCAGCACAGACCAAATACAGCAACAAACCCCACAGGCCTAGGATGCTATTCCAGCCAATCAGCGAGAGCATCTGCTCCACCCAGTGACTCAGGAGTCCAGGCCCCCTCTAGGGGTTGGCCTCCAGAAAAGGGCAAGTGGCAAAGGCCTAACCTTTCCTGGACCGTCCCTCCCCTCACTCTCTGTGCGGTCCACACCCCTCCTAGATGCAACTAGGAAATGTAGCCTCCAGCAAGATGGCTGCATCCCAGGACCAACTCCACACCAGGAAGAAAGAACAGTGAAGAGTTCAGGGGGCGCTGGCCCTCCTTGACACCCAAATAAACACAAGGTGGTGCTCAGTTTATGCTTGCCAAACCATGTAGACATTGCTACAGTTATAAAGGTCCAATTTCTAAACATTTGTGGATGTAGATTGGACATGTTCCTCTAAATTCACATATTGAAATCCTCATACCCAGTGACTTCAAAATGTGACTGTATTTGGAGATAGGGCTTTTAAAGGGGATGATTAAGGTCAAAGGAGTTTGTATGGATGGCCCCGGATCCAATGCTGGTGTCCTTATGAGAAGAGAGACACCAGTGGTGCGCCAGGCACAGAGGGACAAACACATGAAGCAGCGAGAGGGTGGCTGTCTGCAAGCCAAGAAGAGAGACCTCAGGAGAAACCAACTCTGCCAACACCCTGATGTTGGACTTCCAGCCTCCAGGACCATGAGAAAAATAGATTCCTGCTGTTTAAGCCCACCAGAACTGTGGGGTTTTTTTGCCATGGCAGCCCGAGTGAACAACAAAAAAAAAAGGTCAAACATTCTGGAAAGTGTCCTTCCTGCTCCAGCATCAGGCCATCCACAGTGATGAGAGCTTCCTGGCTTGAGATGCCCAGATTGTGTAGCAGATCAGGCAGCCACTGAACAGAAAATCACGTTTATTTCATTCTCGGTAAAATGCTAGACACATAGATCTTGGTGGCCTCAGAGCAGGCGAGATTCAGGACCAAGGACATGGCTGGTCTGCACCACCTAAGGCTTGGAGATAAACAGAAAAATGGGGCCTTCCTGTCCCCGAATCCCTCCACTTAGCACAGAGGAACTCACCCTGATGGAACCACTGAGAGGTCATGAGATGACACAGGGACTTATCCAGAACTGTCCAAGAAAGGTCTTGATTTCCCACAAATAACTAACTGCAGGAGTTGGCAAGCTTTATTTGTGAAGGGCCAGATAGTAAATATTCTGTGCTTTGCAGGTCATACCACCTCTCTGTCTCATATTCGTTTCATATTATTTTATAACCCTTCCAAAATGTTAAAACCATCCTTACCTTTCAGGTCACGAAAAGCAGGCCTGGCTCCACAGACTGTAGCTCACCCAGCAGATTCAATCTCTCTCCTGGAACTGGTGACAATTTTGGGGACCTGATGAGAAATGAAACTATGGGGCCCTTGGTTCAGAGATTATTAAGAATTTCAAGACAGTGACAGCAGAGCATGAAAGCGAGCATTGTACTCCCATGAAGCAGGTCCTTCTGTCGCCTGTCCTCACCAAATTATCAGGAATGTGGCACCGGCCTCGTGGGCATCTCTTGATGTCCCTAAGTAACTCAAAGAAGGACTACTGAAACTTGGCCACGATCTCAGGCCTATTGTCCACAGCTCAGTTGGCGGTTATCTGGAGGATTTTGTTGGAGAAGGGTGGTCTCCTTGCGCTGGGCCATCACTCCTGGTGATGAGGGGCGGGGGGCACCTCCTGGGCCACGTGGGTCTCCTAGTGACAGGTGAGGTTCCCATGGGCATGAAGGCCTTGCCTCCCAAGGCTTCTCCCGGTGTGGATCCGGCCATGCTGGACCAGCGTGGACTTGTGCACGAAGGCCTTGCCGCAGGCTCCGCACTGGCAGGGCCTCTCTCTAGTCGCTGTAGGTCCTCTCCTGCAGGGTCAAGGCAGACGACTTGGGGAAGCGCCGCCTCCCAACTGGAGGCGCAAGAACACCCTCTGCCCTGTGGACGTCCTCTGGTGTGCTCACCGACCGCCCCGCCCCGCGCGCTCCGCCTCCTACCCCATAACGCTCTGCACCAGGGCCTTGCCCTGCCCTGGCAGCTCCTGAGGCAGCTCGCCAGGGTGCGTGTGGTGGTGGTGGTGGACCAGGTCTCACTTCCTGTGGAACGTCTTCCCGCATACCCCGCATGGGGCCTGTCACCCGTGGGGGCCCGCTGGTGGCCGAGCAGCGACGAGCACTTGGTGAAGCTTCGCACTTGAAGGGTTTGTCCCTGTGGACGTGCGGCCGCTGTCGGTGCAGAGGAAGGGCAGCTCACCTGTGTGCACCGAGAGGCCGACGCGCTTGCTGAAGGCCTTCGCGTACTAGGCACAGGCGAACCGCTTGTCCCAGTCATGCACGCTCTGGTGCTGCACCAGCTCAGCGGCCCGCGCGGAGGCCTCTCCGCACTCGTTGCCAGCTGTGGGCTCTCCTGGGGCTCTCCCCATCGGAACTGCGCTAGTCACACTTGTGAGGTTCTCTCTGTTCTGCAGTTCCTGGCTGGGGGTCTTCAGGGACCCTTTCTAAATGTCTCCTGACCTCTCCGACCGCAGAGCGCCGGGAGCAGTCCCCTCCCAGTTCTTCCAGGGCCAGCCCAGGGGCACTCCTACAGGGACAGCTTCCGATGGGCCGTTCTGCTCGGGCCTGGACTCCGAATCTGAAAGAGACTAAAAACAGAACAGTCACCCGCGTCGCCTGGGGTGGCCTTAGGGACTCCTACACAGCCCTTAAACCCTGAGCCAAGTCAGTCTCAGTCCTATAACAGTGACGGTCATCATAATCACAGCTGACATTTCTTGAGCACCTACTATGTGCCACATGCCATGCCAGAGATGGGTGGCGGTCTTTCCTGGGTGACCCCCTGAAGCCAGCTCCCTGCCCTCCCTCCCCAACTTCTCCAGTCCCAGGCCTGGATAAACCAGGCATCTTTGTGGTGGCAGGAGTTGGTGACATTCAGAGACGTAGCAGTGGATCAGCCCTTTGAATGGTCTCCATGTATCTATGAGATGGGCCCCTCATTGCCCATAACCATTCTACACTACTGCAAGCATTTGAGCATGCACTATGTGCCAGGCCTCTTAAGAAACTCTTGACTCACGTATCATGTAATTTAACTACAGGAGGAGAGACTTAGGGATAATAAATTTGGGAAAGGCCACAGGACAGCGTCAGCACGATGGGGGTAGCATGTGGGTGTGATTTTGTCTCTACTTGGACCTGAGTTAGAAAATCCTGGAGCTCACGAGCTTGCCCAGAAGGAATGAACAGAGCAGAATTTCTGCCCTGAAGGCTGTGGCCACCTCCCTGGTGGCATCTGGAGGGTCCTAGGACTGGAGACTCTCACACTACCTCTTCCCTTTAGCTGTTTTTTTTGTTTTGTTTTGTTTTTCATTACTCTTTTCTCTTTTCCCTTCCCCCACTTTTTGTTTTTAAATTTTTATTTTTGGATATTAAATATGATCACATATTGTTTTGGACTGTTTTCTCACTCCTTGAATCCGTGCTATCCTTGTAGCTTGCGTTGACCAATAGAATATGGCAGAAGGGATGCTGTAGGATTTTGGATATTACAGCTTCTGATTCTGACATCAATTCTACCAAACAATTCTCTGACACCAGCTGGATGTTGGAGACACCATCTGCCTGGAGATAGCATCAGTTAGCAATAGGTAACAATATGCCTTTCCAGAATGACCTCTCAACGGGTACTGCCACCACCCATGTATAAGAACACTTGTCTTAATTACTTCCTGGTCTATCATGGGGAGTGGCTCTCAGCTTCTGAGTTTGGGGATCTTAACTACACTAAAGAGGCTCAAGGGAGGCAAGTGGGTGGGGACTGCTCATTGTTCCCCCAAACTTATCTCTTTTCACAGTGCTAGACCCTAAGTTTAGCTGCATTTCCCAGTTGCCCTTGCAGCCTAGTGTGGCCATGTGACTAGATTCTGACCAACAAGGCAAATGGTAGCTTCAGGCTATAGCTTTGAGGGTGGACTGCCACCCCCTTGTTAAGGAAACTTGGGAAAGTGACTTATTTTCGCTGCACCCCAGTTTCATCATCTGTGTAATGGGGACACGATAGTATCTACTTTACAGTGTCATTGTAAAGAACAGATGAAGTAATACCAGCAAGCATTTAAAACAGTCCCTGGCACATAGGAGGTTCTTTTATGCGTCATCATTATAATAATTTTATTATCACTTTATAAGATTGATGTGAGGTTTAAGTGCAACCAGCCTTCATGCCTTTTCTCAAAACAAGTTTCCCTGGGGTTTGTTGGTCACCAAAGACCAGGGAGAAATATTAGCAGGAAATTATATCCATCCGGCTCCCCACACACATACCTACCACCCACTGGCACCACCAGGAGGCTCTAGATTTTCCATCTCCTTCATCATTGATACTCATTTGCCCAATAAACACTTCCCAAGCCTGAAAATTCATAGGGGGGAATTTTCCTTTTGCCTTAGTTTCCTTAAAGAGCTGCCATGGTAGAGGAAATGCATATTTATAGGCAGTGACCTGCTTCCCGGAGAGGTTGAGAGATGGAAAGAAGTGGAGGAGAAGGGGAGGCATTTTTTCACTACTGAATTCGATGTGGCATAGGGAGGTCAGTGTGACAGACGTGTGTGGAATTGGGGAGGAGGGAATTGGATCAAGAAGGAAACCGAGTCATTTATTTTCTTTCCCTGTAGTAGTGGGGGAGAGGCTGCCTGAAGAAATTAGAACGTGTATGCCTAATATCTGAACACCTAGAATTTCTGCATCTTCTGATAAGCAAGAATCTCAAATAACAGGAGGCTTCGGGGTGAACAGGGAGTCAGTCATTCATTCAACAAATATCTGAGCACCTCCTCTGTGCCGGGGCGCTGTCTCATGTGCTGGAAATCCAGCAGTAAGCGAAACAAAGCCCATTGTGCCGTGGAGCCCTCACAGTGAGGTAGAAAGTGAAAGGAGGGGTACTTCAGCTTCAGCGATTGCGGGGGCACCTCTCTAAGAAAGTGATGTTGGAGCAGAGCCCCCATTAGCAAAGAGAAGACAGCTGTGTGGGTATTGGGAGACGGACATTGTCCCCTCAATCCAGAGCTTGCTGGAGCCTTGCTTGGAAGAGGGAAAATGAGCAACACTCAAAGATGTGTCCTTAGAAGCTTGACCAAATAGATTGGGATTTGTCTGGGTAAGAAATGATGAGAAAAGGTTAACGATACTGATATGTGAGGGGTTCTGAGTTACAGCATTAAATGAAAAACAATTGGCAAGAGTGCATATTGTACACTCTCATTTGTGTTTTTAAAAAGTACATATACACATACATATTTATATAACTAATATATATAGTGTATATGTACACACATAGTAGTATAAGGAACACTACTAATTTTGTAGATTGTTAATCTATTGACATGCTTCTGTGAAAGCAGGTAAATGGCTGCTGGTTGAGGGCCCCCCCACCCCTCGCCCCTACCCCTGCTGCCTTGTCCCATCCTGCATATCATCAAAAGGTTGCTAGCTGTAGGTGGTTAATACTGAGACTAGCTCCTACTTCTCTGCAGGTTGCTAATTTATTGTTTCTGTGGGAGAGACAGAGCAGAATGTACTTACTCTACTTGAAACTGGGACTCTCCCACTGCCTTTCAAAAAGCAATGACAAAACCCTTCAAGCCTACAGGACTATATAGTGAATAAGACAACTTGCTTCCCGTGGGAGTGCCACTTAGAACTATTTGATTTTTTTTAACTATGTGAGTACATGACTTTGATTTTAAAAAGAAGTTTTAAGCCACCATACATCTCATGTCAACATTGTATACAAATTCTTTTTATTTGTATGTTTTATCCTAATCTTTTAAAAAAATTACCCAATTTTCTACTTTATGTATTCATTATTTATTTAAGAGCTTATTTGATACAAAACTCAAAAGGGACAAAAGAATACATGACAAAAAACAAGGTGGTTCTCTTCTGGCAACCACATTCTGTTTCTTTTGAAGCCTCCGAGAAATGCTGTATGTTTTCTTTCTTTCTTTCTTTCTTTCTTTCTTTCTTTCTTTCTTTCTTTCTTTCTTTCTTTCTTTCTTTCTTTCTTTCTTTCTTTCTTTCTTTCTTTCT
>NW_011889138.1:649175-657925 GCF_000151845.1 Pteropus vampyrus | reverse complement strand
CAAATCCTAACAGGGCCAGCAAACAAGGGAAGAGTCTGTCTGTCTTTCCCATTATTGGTGGTCTGGATCCGCGGGAGAGTGATGTGGGTTTCCATGGCAATCAACCAGTTCTCAAAGCTGTTAAGAAAAGACAGGTTGGCTGCCCTAGAATGAATCTGGGTCCTTTCTCTCAGAGAAGAGGACTCTAGTAGCCACCCAGGGCAACGCGGAAGGAGCTTGACATCACTTATAGGAAAAATGTTATTATGATGATAATAACATTACCCGCCATTCCTCAGCCTCCTCTCTGGGGATGGGGGACTGAGAAGAGGAGGAGGTGTCTCTCCTGCTGCTGAGAAGTCTTCAGGAGTTGCCTGTGGTGGAGTAGGATGATGGCATGCTTTAGAGCCAGTCCACCTTAGGTCTGAATCACAACTATTTACTGGCTGTGTGAACCAGGTAATTTTGTCTAATAGTTATCAGAACAGTGGCTGCTGTGTGCCAGACATTGGGAATTAGGGATCAGCAGGACAATTCATATCTCATCTCTCAGAGGGGGCTTATTGTCTCCAAATCCCTTTTTTAAAATTATTATTTTGTTTTATTTCTTGGAGATTAGTAAGTAAACACGTTTTTTTTTTTGTCAAAGATCAAAACATTGATAAAGCAAGATTTCCTGCTGATCTCACTGCTCAACTCATCTCTGCTCTAGAGGTGAGTGACTGTTGTGGATTTGGAATATTCTGGGGGGCACTTTTCCTTTTCATTTACCTGTGTATCTCTGCCTTTAGAAATAGATGTAATTTGTGTCTGTGTATCTGGGAATGAATGCACTGATTCTGAGCCCCACTTGCTTTATTCATAGAATTAGTCTGGCTAATATTACCTATCCCATAATTTATGCCAAATGTGTATCACCCTCTTACTATGAAATATGCACTATTGTTATTGAATAAGTCATAATAATTAAATCTATATATCATGTTTCATTGATGCTAAGGTGCACTTTTTTATATTCTAAAATCTCTGTATTGAAATATGTTTTTAAATTGTCAATATTTTTGGATTTTTTTAGTTTGTTTCTTTTTTAAGATTTTAACTATTTATTTTATATAAATAATACACGTGGAAGCAAAATTGTCACATTCCTGGCATGCCATAATCAGGAAGAAAAGTCAGTTTGTACCCTGGGATGAACCAAATATAACAGGGCCACCCTGACTAGTCCTGGTCCTCAAATAATAAAACATTAAGCACTTCCTGTGCTTAATTAAGTAAAAACATCTTTATCCTTGATTTTTGTCATTCTGAGATTTGAAGATGTGTCATGAACTTTCTGGCTGTGATAATCATTTAATAAAACTACTAGTTTTTTTTTTTATCATGAATGAACAGATGCAACTCTGATAAACTTGATAATCTGTGAGCTTTTTCTTTTAAATACTTTTTGTGTTTTTAATTGGCAAGTCTTCACACACACATCTGTACACCCATGGAAATCATCTGACATTGATTTTGTGTTTCTGTATTTTCCTATAAGTGATGTCAGACTACATCAGTGGTTTTGCAACTTGCCTTTTTCGATGCAATGATGTATCATCAAGACCTTTCCATATCAGTTCACAAAGATCTGTTTTGTTCTATAAAATGATAATAATAACATTACCCAACTGTAGTGAGGACACAACAAGCTCTCAATAAATATCACTTCCAAGTGACTGGATGCTTCAAGGATTTAGGTGACTACGTGAGCTTTCTCATTTCAGTCTACCTTCTTTTTTCCTACAGAATAAACTGAAGAATTTTTAATAGTATTAAAACAAAGTCTTTGGCAACCGATTGCCCTGGGTTAAATCCTGACAGTGTCATTTGCAAGTTGAATTTGGGGCTCTTCCCATGTGTCTGAGGCTCCCAAAGGATCACCTTTTGGAAATAACCTAAATGTCTGCCAGTTGAGAGAAGGGGCACAATAACTAGATGCATTTACACAGTGAGATTAATTCTCTACAGCTTTTTAAAAGAATGAAGTTGATTCTTTCCTTGTGGGATGATCCTTACTTACAGGAGTCCTTGCTTGGTGCCACACAACTCCACAAAAGGATAGAAAGTGGATAAGAGTTGGCTTTCAGTGGATCTAACTGATCAAAGAGCTCAAACCAGAGCCTCAAACCTTCTTGACTCTTGAAGAGTTGTGGAAATCATCCTCTTAAGGGAAGAAGGTATGCCTCAGGCATTCTGGGTGTCTTTTGCAATACCCAGAACATAGTGGGTATTTTATGAATGTCTGTTTCTTGAATGATGGGGGGAGTTGTGGCTTACCTAATGATCAGGTCTTCGGGAAGAACAAACATATTCTTTTATTCATCCATTAACTCCAGATTGGTTAGATTTTATGCCAGAGGCTTATTCTTGAAGACCTTGTATAATTCAAAATTGATCCTAAGAAAAAGATGATTAGCATTACTGTTCACCAGCTAAAGTGATACTAAAATAACAAACGCAGTTTACAATTAACGCAATTGGTCATATTGAAAGTATAGATTTTTGAGGAATTTTAAAATTGCAAGTCTTCTCATTTCAAAATATGCTCATGATCTAAAATGTTTCTAACTCAAGCCAGCATGAAATATATCCACGCTGTATTTACATAAATTACAGTAATATATTTCTTGTGACCCCACCTCACAGCATAAACACTAGTGCCTTTCCAATAACTCACTTATACCTTTGTAGCACTCTCCTTTTCCCCCAACCCAAGGTAACCATCATCTTGAGTCCTGGACACATCTTTCTCTTGTGTTCCATTTTTTTGTTCATGTTCCCCCTCAGAGATGTTTTGGAAACTCCGTGTTAATAATTTGAGTCAGGTGGTAGCCAGACTCTGCCCTTCTAAGAGCCAAAGCTGCCTCTTAAAAATGACGCTGCAGTTTGCAGTTTTTGCCCTCATTTGCTTTCATTCCACGCTACCCACAGCCCAGAGAGCTTTGTTACCAAGCAACAGCAGGGCTTTTCCTAGGCAGTTGGGTTCTTTGAAGAGAGAGAGAGAGAGAGAGAGAGAGAGAGAGAGAGAGAGCGAGCGCGAGCGAGCTCTCTAGCCATCTAGTCTGCCTAGAGATTCGGCACCAGGGACAGCTCATAATTTTCAGCACCACGGACAGGTCTGCCCTGGAATAAGGGGTTCAGTACCAAGGACAGGTCTCGTGGTGGGTCTAGGCGCAACGGACAGGTTTGCCTAGTGGTTGGGAGTTCAGCACCGCGGACAGGCTCGTGTGAAAGGGGTTCAGCACAACGGACAGTACCTAGAGCCAACTTTTCCCACGGCCTCTGCTAGATGTATGTTCTCTTCTGAGCAGATTCCTGAGCCCACTTCCTAACCCTCACCCCAGAGTCTCTCTCTGAATGCTGGCATCTCAGGAATCCAGGCTCTCCTGGTTTTAACCTCAGAAATGCAGGCACTGGATACTTAACATCCCCCAAAGGGAATTCTGGATCTTCTCCACAGACAAAAAAATCTTGACCCTACTGAGTACACTACAGAGCACTCAGCTGCTCAAGCTTCAAGTCCAAGAGTCTTCCATGAGTCCTTCCTTCTTCCCATTCTTCATGGTCCTCGCATCAGTAAGTCCTCTCAGCTCCATCTTTAAAGTATATTCTGAATCTGTCCACTGGTTTTCACCCCCACTGCCACCACCTCACTCTCTGCCCTTGTCATTCTCACCTAGTTTATTGCAACAGCCTCCTAACTGGTCTTCCCACTGCACCCATTTCTCCTTCTAGAGCACACCCCACGCAGCAGTTTCATTGATGACCTGAAAACATAAATCAGGTGATATCACACACGTCCTCTGTACCCTTCCACGACTTCCCAATTCACCTGCGATAACATTTGCAGATGTTACTGTGGCTTTTGAGAGCCTGAATGCCCCTGCCTGACCACTCTGGACACACAGGCCAGGGGACAATATCTGCCCCAGAGAGAGAAACAGGTGAAGAATCAGTATCCAGAATATATAATGAAAGCCTAAAAATAAATAACGACTATAGAAACAAATAAAATGATTCAGGGAGGGTACAAAAAGGCGATTCACAGAAGAGAGAAGAAACCTAGTCAACAAACATGTAAATTTGTTCCACCTCACTGGTAAGCAGGAAAGTGACAATAGTACTGACTGTAAAGGGAACTCTTCCTTCCCTCGTCTATGGTTTTGTCATATTTAAAATTTTGATGTAGCCTCTATGAGAGCATTGGAGATAGCCACTGTATTGTCAAGGTAAATAATAATGATAATAAGAGCAGCTATTAGCTATTAAGCAGTTTGTAGGCATTATTGGTTTTTTACCTTCACAGCAATCCCGGGAGATGGTTTACATATTACTCCCACTGAATAGAATGGGAAACTGAGGCACAGAGATAAGTGACACACCCAAGGGCACACTCGCGGCAAATGGCAAAGTCAACATCTGACCCCAGGGTCTCCGGACTGCCACCCCCCTGCCTAGCTCCTTCCTCCTCCCTCCCCCACCCCACACATGGGTTGTGGACTACAGAACCGCCTAAGAGCCTGTGCGAATTTGTTGTCTTAGCGAAACGTGGATATAACCTCCGTGGGGCGTGGACAGCTAGTCCCACTGTGGCCGACCTCACTGCAAGCAGAGCAAACCCCCCGCCCCCAACACACACACACACTGCACTGCGGACATGTCGTCACTGTTGCCCCTCCGCTCCCTTCCCCACCCTCCTGCAGGCGCAGGCTCCTCGGGGAGGGGGGAGGAGAGATGGAGAAGGCCGCCCACCCTGCCCTACTTCCCCACCCGCACCTCCCACCCGCAGCCTCCGCGTCTGCGCAGCTGAGGTTGTTGCGGTGCCAGCTCTGCAGTGCACCGACAGGGTCTGGTTGGGGAGGGTGAGTCCTTCCAGGTTCACAGCGGGCGGAAGGGAAGCGGGGAAATGACGGGGGAAATGGGGCTGGGGGCGCGGCGGTGATGTGGGACGCGCGATAGTGTGAATGTGTATGCGTGTGCCTAGGGTGAGGGAGCTGGAGAATTCTAGGGTTGCGGGTTTGGGAAGGAGTCTCCAAGTCCAGCCGGTGGGCGAGGCCTGGGTTGGGTCTGTTCCTCCGCCAAGCGCGATCCATCCACCCGCCGGTGGATTGCACTTGAATTTCCGCATTGGCGCGAGGACCACAGGATGACCTAGCGCTGAGTGTCGGTCTGTGTGTCTGCGTGCCTTTGGGGTCTCTGTGCACACGCATGCTATGGTCTCGGGGGCTCCTGTCTGTGTGTGCCCTCCCCGTGTGTTCCGCTCGCTGTGTCTGTGCGTCCTTCCGCGTGTATCCCGCGGACGTGTGCGCTCTGTGTGTCTGGGCTCGTGTGTACGCTCCATAATGGCTTGGTGCACAGGACCAGGGTCACACAGGGTTCGCCTCCCCGTCCACCTATGAGCCAGCCGTGTGGCTTTCATCAAGGGCCTTCCCCGTCCATACGGTGGAATCATCCGTGCCTGTCTCGGAGAATTATGGCGTCGGGTAGATTAGAAAAAGAACGCGGAGCTCCCGGCGGTGCCTGACGCACTGGGGTGCTCCAGGAAACAATGGCTGCGGATGCTGCGAATACTGTTATTGTGGTGGTGGTGGTGGTGGTGGTGGTGGTGGTGGTGGTGGTGGTGGTGACTGCGTCTCTGTCCTTTCTTCCCAGCGGAAAGACCTGTTTGTTATTTCAGCGAGAACACTGAAGCTGTGGGTGTCATGTCGGTGCCTTCACACACGCACCCCTATCATGCCCGCAGCTTTCTTCCTGTCTCCTCTCCTCCCCCTTTCTCCATTCAGGCAGACCCAGCTTCTTCTGACCTGGACCCCGTGGCTTTTGTCTTCTCCCTGTCACCCCATCACCTGCATTTTCTCCTCTTCCTGTGCCTTCTTGCCCCTTGGCCTAAACACATGATTAATTGTGTCTCATACTGAAAATAAAATAGTAAACAAAACAGCACCCCTACCAGTGCTCTCTCACTTCTTTCCATCAAGGCCATTTAATTTTTTTCTTGGAAACTGTTGTCTGTGTCTCCTCTCCCACACCTTACAATGTAGGGCCTACATCTACCCCAACCCACACTGAGATTGCAAACTGGCATTCCCAGGGTCCAACTCAGCCCACTACCTGTGTTATTTGGCTCACACAGTGTCTTCCTTTTAAACACTGGAAATAATTGTTGGCCTTTCAAAATGCAGAAGGTGTCATCTAAAAATACAGATTTCGTTATCCTGTGAGAAGTCAGAACTTAAGCCATACCGGGCACACATTTTTGCTCGGTGAACATCGGCTGGGCTGAATGGGGCAGCTTCATCAGATAGGATGCCCAATCTCTCCTTTACCACAACTACTCCACTACTCCCAACGCCTCTCCCCACACCATGCATCATTTGCCATTGGTTTGTGTTTCCCTTACATTAGAGAAAAGTTTATCCGTTTAACGCCAGGACTTTATAAAAGACCCCCAATGGTGTTGGTGATCCAGCCGAACCAGGTTGAAAACAACACAGCAAAACTTATGTACTGTGCAGTTCCCAAAGCCAACAGTTATTTCTATGTATATTGAACGCGTGTGCAGCAAAACACAAGTTTAAACAATATGTATCTTGTTTTAATGTTCTGTTTAGTGAAGTCTAAAACACACAGAGCAATGGGCGTGAAGTGTCCAGTTCATTGAAGGTAGAGCTCAATTAATTTGCACAAAGGTCTTCACCCTAGGGCCACCATTCGGGTAAAAGGTATAGAACACCTCAACCCCCCTCCAAAAAAAAGTTTCCTGTGCCCCTCCCCACATCCCCAGCCAGATACAACCACTCTTATGACTTCTATCAACATCAAAGCATTTTGCCTGTACCAGGCTTTGTTTCTAATCAATAAAAATCACACATACGTCCTCCTTTTTGTCTGGCCTTTCTCACTCAATCTAATGTTTTTAAACTCATCTGTATTATCTGTATTGTTGTATGTATCCTTTTATTGTTGCTTTCATTCCTGAGTAACACTCTGTTAATGAATCAACTGTGGTTTGCTTATCCATTCTCTCGTTGATAGGCATCCAGATTCTTAATGTTTTTTTTATTACACATATGCGTAGCTTTAACTGTGAATATAAGCTGTTTTATATTACAAATATAGCTGATAGCAACATTTGAGGACAAGTTTTTGTGCAGACATGGGTTTTCATTTCTCTTGAGTGAGTGTCTAGGAATGGAACCGTGGGGTGCAGAGTGTGTGCATGTTTTACTTTAGAAGATTTCTCCAAATCAACAATGGTGCCTGTAGATCAGGGACCTGGAGGGCAAGACGTGCTGGGGGTTGGGAAGTTGGCAGAGGCATCTGGGAAATGAGTTTGAATTTTGGTTTCAGGGGCCTGTGAGACATCCCTTCCTGTAAAGAAGACTCCAATGATTGGTCATTTAGGAGAAAAGAACATATTCCACATATCTGTAATAGATGTGTTAGATGTACTATGAAAAAGTTTCACATACACTCATAGGTGCAAAGATAGCACCATGTGCCACCATCTCTCCACTTCCTGGGTGCAGCAGTCATCATTTGCATGTTGGCTCTGACCCCCTTGCATCTATTTCTTTTTCATTTTAATTAAATGTATTGGAATAACATTGGTCAGTGACATTACATAAATTTCAGGTGTACAGCTTTATGCTATGACCTCTGTGTACTCCATTAGGTGCTTACCAGCCCAAGTCTAATCTCCTTCCATTACACAGATTCGTAAAGCTATCTGTACTCTGATGTTCACTGCAGTATTATTTACAAAAACCAAGGCATGGAAACAAATTGTGTCCATTATCTATTTTTTATCTCACTACAGGAGTATTTTAAAGCCCATCTCAGTCATCACATCAACTCACCCACACACTGCAAAAACGTCTCTTTAAAAAAAAGGACATTTTCTGATCTATCCTAAAGGTCATTTCACACTCCAAAAAATAGATGACAATTTCTTGGTATCGTTGAATTCTCAGTCCATAATCAAATTTCCTTGAGTGTCTTAAAAATATTATTTTTCACAGCAAGTTTCTTGAATCTGATTCCAAACATTGTCTCACTTGAGGTCCCAACTTCTCTTTGGAGTCCCACGATTTTAAAATCTGGTATAACAGTTTCTATTTGAATAAACCTAAGCAGAATTTACTCCTTTTTAAATAAAATATTACTATTCTCAAGGGCAGGCAGTGGGTTATGTAATGCAAGTTTGGTAATACATACAATTTTCTAGAAGAACATAAAACCAGCTTTAGCGTCTCAAGGTAAAGGGCTGAGTGATCATAGGTTATTGTAGTTCAGATAGCTTCTTGTAAACAACCTCCTGAGTTTCAGGTTGACAAGATATAGAATGAGAATCTTAAAACATATTTAATTTTAAATTAGACTTTAGATTTAAATTAAACCTGGCAAATATTTTTTTGTTTTTGTTTTTTAAATAACCAGAAAGCAGAAAGTCAGGGTTGCAGGAGGCTGGTGGGGAGACAGGTCCTTCTCTCTGCACCCAGAGAGATGCTGGGGCTGACTGTCTTCTAAAATCTTCTGGCTATACACTTTGGGACATGGAATGTGTGTGTGTCTGTGTACACACGCTCATACACATATGCACACACATGCCACCCTCTCACCCTCACCTCAAAACCCCTTACTCCCTGTCTTGCTTTATTTGTCTCTGGAGCACTGATCACCATGTGACACACCACCTGTCTCTCTTGCCTCACTAGAATGTAAGTCCC
>NW_011889138.1:646926-649125 GCF_000151845.1 Pteropus vampyrus | reverse complement strand
TCCCAACTTCTCTTTGGAGTCCCACGATTTTAAAATCTGGTATAACAGTTTCTATTTGAATAAACCTAAGCAGAATTTACTCCTTTTTAAATAAAATATTACTATTCTCAAGGGCAGGCAGTGGGTTATGTAATGCAAGTTTGGTAATACATACAATTTTCTAGAAGGACATAAAACCAGCTTTAGCGTCTCAAGGTAAAGGGCTGAGTGATCATAGGTTATTGTAGTTCAGATAGCTTCTTGTAAACAACCTCCTGAGTTTCAGGTTGACAAGATATAGAATGAGAATCTTAAAACATATTTAATTTTAAATTAGACTTTAGATTTAAATTAAACCTGGCAAATATTTTTTTGTTTTTGTTTTTTAAATAACCAGAAAGCAGAAAGTCAGGGTTGCAGGAGGCTGGTGGGGAGACAGGTCCTTCTCTCTGCACCCAGAGAGATGCTGGGGCTGACTGTCTTCTAAAATCTTCCGGCTATACACTTTGGGACATGGAATGTGTGTGTGTCTGTGTACACACGCTCATACACATATGCACACACATGCCACCCTCTCACCCTCACCTCAAAACCCCTTACTCCCTGTCTTGCTTTATTTGTCTCTGGAGCACTGATCACCATGTGACACACCACCTGTCTCTCTTGCCTCACTAGAATGTAAGTCCCGCGAGGGAGGGAGCTTCGTTTTCATTACTGCTGTGTCTGGGCACCTAGAAAACATGCTCGGCACACATTTAGCACTCTAAATATTTGTTGAATGATTAAATGTCTGTCAGTCCTCAGGTTCCAAATCCTGTGCCTGGGGACCCTAAGACCCTTGGACGGGGGGAGAAGAAGCCCGCCTTGGACACACCTGCTCCCATGGAGATGCAGAGCCTCAGGCCTGAGCACGTCCGGGAGCTGCTTGAGCCCGAGAGGACCAAGATGCTGCTGCCTAGGGAGAGCAGGGCCTGGGAGAAGTGTGCCACCTTCACCAAGGACTGGGTGGCGGTGGAGGTGGGGACCTCCATCTGTGACGGTGATGAGAAAGGTGAGGGGACAGGGGTCTCCTGGGAGGTGGGGGAAAAGGTCATGGCAGAACCTGGGAAAGACAAGACATTCGTTCCTTTATTCACTGATTCCGTGAATTTTTACAGAGCCCTGTGTCAGTCAGCTTTTGCTGTGTAACCAGTTACTCCAAGACACAGTGGTTTAAAGCAACAACCATTTCTCTGCTCATGATTCTACAGGTCAGCAATGTGACATGGTCTCAGGGGACAGTTCCCCTGCTGCCTACACAGCTGCAGGGAACTGGCAGGGCAGCTGGTTGATCTAAGATGACCTTAATCACATGTCTGGCCAGTTTGATGGTGCTGACTTCAGGCAACGTGTCTCCAGCAGGCTGGCGCAGACTTCTCATGGGGTGTTTGCAGGGCAAGAGAGAGAAAGCCTCACTTCACAAGCACTTTGAAGCCTCTACTGGCAACCCGGTTGCCCATGGGCCATTGGTCAAAATGAGCCACATAGTTAAGCTCAGCATCAGTGAGGGAGGGGGCTGTCCAAGGATGTGGACACAGGGAGCAATGCACAAGTTGGAGGCCACTGGGGACAACAATCTACCACAAGCACCTACTACGTGCCAGGTGCAAGAGGTCTAGCAGTGAGCAAGATGGCCCTAAGAGAGCTCAGATTCAATGGTGAAAACAGACCATCTTTTTATTTATGAAATAAAAAGTAATGTCTGATGAGAGGTGTGAAGACAGTAATGGGATGATTGATGGAGAGCGACTTGCATGGGGTTGGGAAGGTGAGAGGTGCACGAGGATGCGGTTGTCACATGCGCTGGGGGGAGAGTGTTGATGGCAGGCAAAACTACACATGTGACCACCTGGCAGTGCCACCGAGCTCGCTGTTTGAAGAACGAGGGACAGGGCCAGCGATAGCGCAACTTGTAGGCCTTGGCCAGGAGTTTATATGTTATGTGAGTCTTTGGAAAGCCTGGGAAGGTTTTGAAGAGGACAGGCTCGCCTTTGCATTTCAAAAAGATTCCTCTAACCCAGTGGTTCTCAACTGGGGGTGATGTGGCACCCCACCACCCCTCCTCGGGGTACTTAGCAGCGTCTGGAGACCTTTGGGGTTATCATTACTGGGGAGACGCGACTGCCATCTCGTGGGCAGGGGCCAGCTGTGCTGCTAGACACCCCACAGAGCACAGGACAG
>NW_011889138.1:635954-645126 GCF_000151845.1 Pteropus vampyrus | reverse complement strand
ATTCAACCTACCCATTTATCTATGCACTTATTTATCCACACACCCATTTATCCATCAGCTGCTTGTTGGTCATGGTAGGGACTTGGCCACTATTCAACCACCCATATATCCACTCACCCATTCATCCATCCATCTACCAGCCCATCCACTGATCTATCCATCCACTATTCATTCTTCTACCCACTCATCCATCCATCCATCCATCCATCCATCCATCCATCCATCCATCCATCCACTAATCAACTACTAGGTTTTAATCCAGATCCTGCGAGTGAAACCAAACAGACTTATCAAGCACATTCCTTTGTATTGTTTCCTTTGGTGGGGCATAAGACATTAATATGTGAAATAATAATCGTAATTCTTTTATTTAAACATTTTTTTTAACATGTTTCCTTTGGTGGGGCATAAGACATTAATATGTGAAATAATAATCGTAATTCTTTTATTTAAACATTTATCTTATTAGAAAAATCACATCATAAGTACCCTAAGCAGCACATGATGATCCCATCTCCCAATCATATGTCTGAAATCCAGCTCAGATTAGTTTAAGCCAGAAAAAAGATATATTGACTCACAGCATGGGGAGGGAGGCAAGCTAGGGTGGTGCAGAAGCAAGTGCTGGTCACAGTGGGGTGGCTCAGAGAAGATGTTAACTCTGTGGCCGGGAGGCTTGTTCTAGAATGTCCTAGACAGCAGGAGACAGCACACCTGGGGTTTGGGAGATGAGTGAAAATTTCTCAGACAGAGCAGAGGAGGGAACAACATGTGCAATGACATGGCGGCATGACGGAGCATGCCTTTGGGGGAACATTGGACTTAGGGCAGAGCAGTGGGAGATGTGGGTGAGAAGTGGGCTGGGAGGAGAGCATTCATTCATTCCACAGATGTGGGTGGTGAGAGAAAGGAATGTCAAGGGTATCACAGGTGGATGTCTGGAGAAGCCTGAAGGAGAAGGTGCAGGAAAACAGCATGGGAGCTTTTGGGGGCACAGGGGAAAGATTTGGGGATATTTGGGATATGACAAGTTTAACATGCCCATTAGACATCTAAGTGGAGATGGCAAGGAGACAGTGAGACTTATAAGTTGGGAATCCAGAAGGCGGTTAATCAACACACACACGCACACATTTGAGAGTCATTAGAGCAGAGATGGTGTTTATAATGGGCAAACTTTACAAATCACTCTGAAATTTTCATCACATGTACCATTGTTCTGATAATTCCTCTGCTAGAGAATAAGGATATTACATACTTTATCATCTATCTAGTCATGTCATTGTACAGTTTTTAATTCAAATGGCTTCTCAGTTGATGTGCCAGTCGTGTAATCCCATCTTCCTGCAGGTAACAGTGCTGGCTCCTCCCTTTCGATATTCATACCTTTTTTTTCTCCTCTGTTCTAGGGCTTTGTGGAATGGCCAAAAGCCCCACAACAAACAACTATACTCTTAATCCTCTGTGTGCTTTTCTTGTTCCTGGTTTTGACAGGGATGCCTATGATGGTTTACATTTAACTCCAGTGGTGGCCCTTGTTCCAAAAGGGACTCCTTGTGTTCCCTTAACATAGGGTCCTGGCTAAACACCAGGAATGGGTGTCGAATATTATCAAATGCCTTTTCAATGCCCATAGAGATTATTATTATTTTGTTGTTGTATTTCACCTTTTGGTGTGAGGTTTTACATTAACTGTATTGTATTGAAATTAAGACATCATCAACTGTAAAATGTAATATTTTGCATACCACTGAGAAAGAAAGAAATGCCACTTAATTGTAAGATGCCACCAACCAGGAAACACATTGTGACTTCAGAGAAGGTAAAAAAAAAAAAAGTGTATCTTAGGCTTGATGAAATCTAATAGATTTCTTAATGTCAAATTATCTTTGTCTTCATAGGCTTGTGGAGTACCTGTCTTTTCAGAAGCTGAATTCTGTTTCTAGATATTTTCTATATGATTCTTGCCTCTGTCTTCATACATAAGATGGGTACTGTCCTTGCCAAGTTTGGGTAACTTGGCTAAGCTTGCATCACAGAAGGAACTATTCTCATTTTCTATGCTTTTGAATATTTTTTTATAGCTTGAGAAATATCAATCCTTTGACATTTAGAAAGAATTCTCCAGTAAAAGGATCAGGTCCTAGAGCTATGGAGGCGGGATGTCTTAGCTAATTCTTGGATGGCTTTCTCAGTTTCTTGCCATGTTATCAGTTTATAAATCCGTTTTACTTCACTAATTTTTATGATTTATAGTGTTCTTTTATCCCCTAGAATATTCGTCTTTCCATTGAGCTTTTCAGGTGATTGGCTTAATAAATCACATTATTTTATAATTAAACAAAATTGTATTTTTCTTTGGTTCTATCCCCTTCCTTTTGGAAGAAACTTCTGTTTGTGGCTTACTCATCAGATTTTTCAAAGGTGTATCTAGTTTATTATTATTTTTCTGAAGAAGCAGCTTTAGGATTTATTTATGTCCATTATTTCTCTACTTTGTAATTTGTTTCTCTTTAATATGTGTTTGGTTTATTTTTTAATTGTTTCTATTCCTTGTCTTTATTTGTTTATATTTTCTTTTTATAAAATTATTTGCTAGAATATTATACTTAATAATGTAAATGTACTTCTGGTTATAGCCTTGACCACATCTTACAGTTTAATTATTCATGTTCTTGTTTATGTTGTTGTCTAAATATATCATAGTGTTTCTAAAGAGTGCTTTGAAACTCAGTGATTTGGTTTACCTAAATATAGGGTTTTTTTTTCTTGATTTACTGCACTGTGAACAGAGAATGTGGCCTATAATATATCTGCTTTCAAAACCTTTTTAAAAAGCTTTTATTGTGGCCTAGAACATATCCAAATTTGTATGTTTCATGGACGTTTAAGAAAAATATGTATTTTCTGTCTGTAGAATTCAAAACTCTACATGTCTGTTAATTGATTCAGTCTTATCAATCGTGTTGTTGAGAGTCATGTGTTATTTAATTTTGGCCTACCCTGTCTGTCAGAAACCAATACGATTATGTGAAAATCTATTAGTATGATTATGTTTGTCAGCATATTTTTAGTCTTTGCTTTATGTATTCAGCACCTGTGCCATTTGAAGCATATCATAAGTACAGCATTGTTATGTCTTTGCCAATTAAATAATATGTGTAAACACCACATACAGTGCCACGCATATAGTAGACACTCAATAAATGTTAGTGAAAACCTGATTGTGAATCCTTTGTCAAATATCAAATAATTGTCTTTAACCAATTTAATCCTTTGCCTTAAATTTTACTTTGTCTAACAGTGGGTGACAGACTGGCATTACCATCCTGATCTTTTTAAGTTCCTGTGTGTGTGTCTGTGTTTAGGCTCTTTGTGTCGTTTTGTTCTAACAGGACTTCCAATGGCCTCTTCTGGTAGAGTTAGGGCAGGGACAAGTATAGGGTCCTCTCTGGTCTTCCCTCTCTTGGGCTGATTGCATCCAACGAGCCACAATTGGCCCTTAAAAGCATATAAGTCTCAATCATTACATTCCTTAGGATTTTATTGGTTGCAAATAAGAGAAGCTCAGTTCGAATGAGCTTAAGCACAGGGATGTTATTCACATTGTGCCCAAGTTCAGGATGAAACTGGCTTAATTTACAGCGGGTTCCCAGGGCCTTTCCTCTCAGTCGACTTCCCAGTTGTGCTTCCTTTTGGAGGTGACCGCCTTCTCCTTCTCCACACAGCTAGGGGCATGGCTATCACCGTCCCATGCTCACCTCTTCCCTGTGGCAAAGTGGGGAACTTGAAGCAGATCCTTGTCACACACACCTCACCCCCCATAGCTGCTCTGCTGGGGTGGACCAGGGACGAAGGGAGGGAACAGCAGCTGCAAAGGCCAGAAGCAGGACAGAGCTGTGGGAAAAATGGCAGAGAATGTACTGCAGCAGGACAAAGTGGAAACGGGGGGTGCACTGGGAGGCCACCCTGGACATCCAGGCCCAGCGGGCTCATAGGGGGCTGAGGGGGCTGTGGTGGGCTCAGATGGTGCCACAGTCCTAATCAAACTTGTGGGGACTGGAAATAATCCTGATGCTAATAGGAATCATGTGAGCAGTGGCCGTTAGTTTAGGCTTCATCATGTGCTAGGAATGTCACCTTGTTGATGGTGGAAGTATCCACCACACCCCTGACGATCTGTTCTCCACCCAACAGCCGGAAAAATGCCATGAAACCATAATGAAGGCCATCATAATCCCCCTAGTTCAGCGTTACCAGTCAGTCCCCACAAAGGCGGCACAGCCCCCATGAGCTGTCCTGTGCTGCCCCCTCCTCTCTCTCCTCTCCAGCACACTGACCTCATTGCTCTTCCCACCAGCGCGTCACATGCCCTCCTTAGGACGTTTGCACTGGCTGTTCCTTCTGCTTGCAATGCTCTTCCCCAGCCCAAACATTGCTTCTTAGAGCACTCTCCACTGACCACCATCCTCTAATAGCATCTCCCACCACCTGACAATTATGGGTTGATGCGGTTCTCGTCTGGAGTCCTAACAGCCTGGTCTTTCGTCCTCCTCTGGTGGCTTTGCCTGGAGGAACTGTATCCTGGGAAGGCTGAGTTGGGGGCGAGGAGTTGCAGGCTTCCGCTGTGCCTCCCAGGAACTCCCCCACACCCGCATCAGCCTGTGTGACCCCACCCGTCCGACCCCCTCTCTTACGTGCTTGACGCTGCTCTGTCCTCTTCCGGAACAGGCCATATTGGACCCAGGACAATATCTGCTTATAGTGTCTGCGACGCACAGTGGAGCGGGAAATGCGTCAACTAGGAGAAATCTGAAAATCGTAGGAAAAAACCGGGACCCCTCCCGGCTACCAGATAGCCCCTGGCTTGTAATTCTCACCACGAAACCACCTGCTGGGAGCCGTTTCTGGGCCGACGGGACTGCTGCACGCTGTCACCAGGGAGTAGCTTAGGCAGCCAGCGCTGTGGCGTTCGCGTAATGCCAATTCCTGTTCCTCTTTACCTTACCTGTAACCCTTAGATTGTAGATGCTCTGAAACGCGTACTTTCCTAACCCCTCCCCCAGGGTCCCAGCCCCTCCTACTGCAGAAGAGGCTCCGGGCAGGCTCTCCTCACGCACAGCCCCACCTCCCGTCCCTGCTCCGCTGCAGGGACAGGAGGTCACAGCCCGGTAATCAGCTAACACACAAGGCAGTGCCCCAAGAAATGCCACCCACGCGCGGTAGAGCTCAGAGTGGGAGCCCTGCGCCTGCGGGCACAGCCTGGAGCCTGAGCTCTCCCAGGGCGCCAGAGCCCCTGCGCCCGCACTAGGACCAGGCAAAAAGGCTAAGGGACCGACTCCGGCCCCACCCACAACCTGTCAGCTGGGCTGCAGAGGATGCGTTTTTCCCGTTCTTTTGGCGATGGAACTCAGTCTCAAGTCTGTAGACGAGGGTTCTATTTCATTCATTTGTCCATTCACTCGACACTCCCTGAGCACCTACTCTTTGCTGAGGCCTGAGCTGGGCGAAATTTGGATCAGAGGGAGGAGCCAGACTGTGTGGTTCACAACGCTGAGAGCTCTAGGGCTGGAGCTGGACGTGTTCAATTATTCACTCAGTCAACTCAGTATTTGCTGAGGACCTACTGAGTGTGGGGGCCTGAGCTGGGCGATGTCTGGGGCACCAGGGAGGGGGCGGGGATGGGGAGGGGAGAACCGTATCATTCCTGACCCTGAATGACTCCAGGGCTTATCTGGGATGTACAACTTCAGTCACCTGGCACTTCCTGAGGACCTACTATGTGTGAAGGCCTGGACTCAACAAAGTTTGGGCCACAGGAACCAGAATGTGTGGGTGTGGTCTCTGACCCTGAGGGGATCCAGGGCTGGTGCTAAGGATGGTTACCTACTATTCATTCATTTACCTGGCCTATTAATTTCTATTTCCTGAAGACCTACTGTGTGCTGAAACCTGGGATGGGTGCTGTCTGGGGCACCAGGAAGAACCAACTGTGTGGTCCTTGACCCTAAATGACTCCAGGGCTGATGCTGGGATGTACAGCTATTCATTCAGTCAGCACTTTGTGAGGAACTATTGTGTGCAGAGGCCTGTCCAGGAGGTGCCAGAAGTAAAAAAGGCACACTCTCTCTCCTCCCAGGTCCTCACCAAAGGGGCTGAACCTTTTATCCAATTTAATTTATTGAACAAATGCCGGCTCAATCATGAAATCAACTATTACAAGGCCAGCCTGAGACTCACAGATACTTCTTTGGGTCTACTTTGGTAGGTCACATTTATAATTTTGGATCAGGGAGGTGGCGGGGAGTCCAGCAGATGTGGAGTGCAGGCCTGGCCCTGTGACATCTTCCCTGTGTGACCTTGGGCAAGTCTGTGACTTTCTCTGAACCCTAGTTTCTTTTTGAGCAGCAGGGAGATGAAAGGGTATGCCCTCCAGTGCCGTGAGGCTGGAGACAAACGTGAAAGCGCTCAGCACAGTGCCTGGTACGGGAGGCCCGTTGATCGTCAGCTCTTACGTTGCTGGTCCCCGGAGGTTTCTGCAGGGCCACGACTACTAACAGGTTTCTCCTCTCCGTGCGAACTCAGGGGTCGGGTGAGGTGTGGCAACCGCGCAGAGGTGTTCCCGCACGGACCGCGCTCATGGGGCGTCTTGTTGGCGTGCATCTTCTGATGCCGAATGAGGGCAGAGAAGCTGAAGGCCTTGCCGCAGCCTCCGCACCGGAAGGGCTTCTCGCCGGTGTGGATCTTCTGGTGCTCGAGGAGGGAGGACACGCGGCGGAAAGCGGCGCCGCACTCCAGGCACTTGTAGGGCCTGGCGCCTGCGTGCACCAGGTGGTGCTGCGCCAGATGCGAGCGGTTGTTGAAGGCGCGGCCGCAGTCAGCGCATGCGCAGGGCCGCTCGCCCGTGTGCACGCGCCGGTGCTGGCTCAGGTGCGACACCTGCGTGAAGGCCTTGCCACACTGTGTGCATGTGAATGGCTTCTCGCCAGTGTGGATGCGCTGGTGCTTGGCCAGCGAAGCGCTCTGGCTGAAGGGCCCACCGCACTCAGTGCACATGTAGGGCTTCTCGCCGGTGTGCATGCGCCGGTGCTGGGCCAGGTGCGCCCCTTTGTGAAGGCCTTGGCGCACTGGCGGCAGGCGTAGGGCCGCTCCGCCGTGTGCGTGCGCCAGTGGCGCAGCAGCGCCGAGGAGAAAGGGAAGGCTTTGGGGCACTGCGCGCAGAAGGGCCGCTAGCCGATGTGCACGCGCTGGTGCTCCAACAGGGCCGCGAGGCCGCGGAAGGGCTTGGCGCACTGGCCACAGGCGAAAGGCCGCTCACCCGTGTGCACGCGCCGGTGCTGTGCCAGGTGCGCAGGGCGCGCAAAGGGCTTGGCGCAGATGGAACACGCGTGCGGCCGCTCGCCAGTGTGCCGCCATGTAGGAGCTCTGGCTGAAGGCTATGCCGCGCTGGGTGCGGGCGTGCGACCGCTCGCCCGTGTGCACGCGCCGGCTGAAGAAGGCCCGGCCCTACTCGGGGCAGCAAACGGCTTCTCCCCGGTGTGCGCCCTCCAGTGCAGAGCCGAGCAGTAACTGAAGGCCTCGCCACAGTCCTCGCACTTCCACGGCTTCCCGGGGCCCCCAGCCTCTGCATCCTTCTGTTTTAGGCTCTTTCCTGGGATGCCGCGCGCCCCCAGGACCCATGGGTGACCTGGGTAACCGTAGGACTGGTTCCCAGGACTCCATCGAGGTCACCACGCTCCCAGGTGGGGTCCTGCTGGTGGGCCTCTGGCTTCGCAAAGCTTTCTAGCTTTTCCTGCCGGTCTTTGAACTGACCCTCAGGTGTCCAGGCTTCGCCCAACTCTGAGCCCTGGGCGGTGGTAGCCAGGAGTCCTGACATCCCCACTCCAAAGCTGCTGCCTCCATTTCACAGCTGGGTACTGGATCTGAAAGAAAAAAAAAAAAGGTTTGTAATTTGTTCTGGGTTAGGAAGGGCCCAACTTAAGGTCCCTGCCTCCACACTGGTGACAGCTTTGATCAGATCATTCTGTCCTGGGGCCATCCTGTGAGTAGCGGGATGTTGAGCAGCATCCCTGGGCTCTACACACTGGATGCCAGTGCATTGCCCTCTCCCCAGCCAAATACGCCCCTGGGTGGGACAACCGAAAATGTGTGCAGACATGGCCATGTGCCCTCTGTGGGGACAAAACTGACCCTGGTTGAGAATCACTGACTTAAAAGGAACTGAAAACAATTTAAAAATATCCTGCAGAAAAATGAATCTTTAGCTTATAACCTATTGCTACTGCCTGAAATGTGTCCCCCAAAATCCATATGTGGAAACCCGAACCCCCTATGTGATGGTGTTCAGAGATGGGGCCTTTGGGAGGTGGTCAGGGTTAGGTGAGGTCCTGAGTGTAGAGCCCCTGTAATGGGATCACTGTCCTCATAAGAGGAAGCAACCAGAGCTCGCTCTCTCCACCATGTGAGGACACAGCAAAACGATGGCCATCTGCAACCCAGGAGGAGAGCTCTCACTAGAACTGGCCCTGGTGGCACCTGATTACAGACTGCCAGCCTCCGGAACTATGAAGAACAAATGTCTGTTGTTTAAGCTCCCAGCTCAGTATTTTGCTCTGGTGGCCTGAGCTGACTCATATTCCCAGGGGGATGTTTTTTTTTTCTGGTAGAAAAATCGGTCCTCCCTACACACACGGGAAAAAGCAGCCCCACATCCCCTGTATGTATACTGCTGGTGGGAGCACGTACTGGATGGAATGCTGGCACCTTCCAGGAAAGCTGAGGACACATCCCCAGTGGCCCAGTCCTTACATTTTCTGGAACGTGAATGCATGTGTGTGCCGGGAGGCTTGTCTGAGATCGTCTGTAACAGCCAAATACTAGAAACAATCCAACTGTCCATCAACGAGGGAACAGACAGCTAAACGGGGTACATTCGCAAACTGGACTGTCTCACAGCATAAACACGAATGACTGTCAGCAACTGCACCAGCTGAGAACCTCAAATACAGTGTTGGCAAACAAGGTAGGATGCAAAAGAATGTGTCCAGTATAACGCAATTTAGGCTTAAAAACATTAGAATTGATCATTTGTTTTGGGGAATAATGGATGTAAGTAGCAAAGGTTCACTGCTCCACCCTGGCCCAGCTGAGCAGCAACAAATGCAGAGTTCGC
>NW_011889138.1:626916-634709 GCF_000151845.1 Pteropus vampyrus | reverse complement strand
CACACAGTCCCCCACACACAAAGAGGCAGGCAGTCTCACACAGCCTCATGGCTCCAAGTATGCGGGCAGCCCACACCTGCACATGCACACATAGCTATACACACAAGGTCACACACACTGCCCCACTCCACTCAGGCAGCCCATGCGCTGGGGCTCCACCCACAGCAGCATACACGGAGCCACACCTGGTGGGTAGACTTCACAGGCACCCGAGTCACATAGGTGCAGGGCCTTCCCCATGTGCAGAAGCACACACAGTGATGCCACTTGAGGTGTCATAAACATCCTGTGACACACTTTACACAGCCCTCTATACGTAGTTATGCTCAAGCACACACAGAATAATACAGGCACACCCAGGCTGCCCAGCTCCAGGTTGCGGTCACACACACTGAGCCTTCACACACAGTTGCACACCCATACATATGTGGAATCACACCCCTCATCCCCAGTAGAACAAGTTCCACACATGCCCAAAGTCGCACAAGTGCAGACACACTCGTTTACGCACACGCCACTGTGGTCTGGCATGTGTGAACACAATGATATGTAGGGACAGACACACACCGCATTGCACGAACAAGTTATACACCCGCAAGGGCACAAACTGATGGAGTCATCCACATGCAACATGTGGGGACGGACTCATACACGGGAGTCACATTCACAAGTACATGGGCACGAAGTTGTGGAGTCACGCAGCTGCAAACACGGTGACACGAGGGGCAGGACTCGTATGCACATGCCGCCAGAGTCACGAACTTACTGAGACCAAAAGACATGGGGGATGGGGAGTGGAGAGAGAGTGAGAGACAGACATTCAGACAGACGCAACCACACATCGGCGCCCTTGCCTCCCGGACGGTAGGAAGGCCTGGGGCGCCTGCCGCCGAGCTTGATGAGTTCGGGTCAGATTCTTTTCGGTCTCCGGCCCTATCCAGCCCGCGCGGACTCCCAGTGACCTGCCTTGTCCCACAGTGGCGCGGACACGTGCACCCCACACAGGTAAAGGCGGCCGACGCCGCTAAAGGACCGATGTGCCAGGCCAGCGCGGACTGCGCGTTCGCGCCGGAAGAGTGTGGCCTGCGCGGGACTCCCAAGAACTACAACTCCCGAAGGAGCCGCGCCCCTCCTGCGCAGCTACTCAGGCCCGCAGAACCTGGATTAACAAGACTACAACTCTCACAAGTCCTTGCGTCTGCACCGAGCGGGTCGAGGAGACCCCGTCGCGAGGGATCCCGAGGAGGGCGGGGCGGATGTGGGCGGGGATTTGGCCGTGTCTGCCCGAGCCCCGCCCAGCACGGCTTGCGCGTAGGGTTGTGGGCGGGACCAGTAACATGAGGGCGAGACTCTTCTTCCTCAAGGAGGGCCAGTCTACAGGCTTAGAAAAAAAGACTCTGAGGATCAGAGAGGCCAAGTCTCTCACCCCAGGCTGCACAGCAGAGAAAAGGTTGGAACAGAGCTTTGCAACCAGCCCTTCACCATTAAGCTGTGGAAGTCAGTTGTCTCAGAATTGGATGTAATTCCAGTCCAGAGCAAAGAAAATGACAAATCCATTTACGTGGGTAAACGATTGTAATAGTCAATGCATACACAGGATCTACGATTGGCCAACAGTTATTTTAAAGAGCTTTCTATGAAAGAATTCTGTTAGCCTTCATAAATTCTTTCCTCGGCCATTAGACACATGAGCACGAAATCATTTTTAGATCATTGGGAAAGCCGAGAAACATGTCAATGCAGAACGGGGAGAAAGTCAACATGCCATCGACTGTGAGACGCCACATTATTTTATGTACACCCATGGCTACCCACAAACCATCACACAGACTTTCTTTGCACGTCAAATTTTTATTTTCTATGTAGACCTAAAGAGGCATTGTGAGGTTTCTCATCCTTCTGGAAGCTTCTGGCATTGTCATGATAAGAACGTGTTCAGAGACTCCCAGCCAATCCACAGACCTGTGAGGTGAGACTAAAGGTTTGTGGTTTTAAGCCACTGAATTTTTTCGTTTGGTTTTATATTTGAATATTTGAAAAATCTCTTACATATTCCTTATAAACCGTGCTGGGAGCTCAGAAGACTGCAGCGTTTTTGAGCACTAAAAAGCTTCCCCTGCCCCAGGAAATTAAAATCAGGAATTACTCAAATACAGGAAAGGACCTTTGCACTCAGGTATATCATAAGGAAAAACATTTATTATGTTCATTTCATTCTTCCATGGTTTAGAAAGTCAGGCAGGGCACAGCAGGGATGGCTGCAGCTCTGCTCCACAATGGAACTACACCTGGAGCAGGTCGAACAGCTAGAGATGGCCGGGATGACCAGGTGGGGCCATGTGACTGGGTCTGGGCTCTTCTCTGTCCCGTGTCTGTTGGGCGTGGCCAGGTATCTGGCTGTGGCTAACCTGGGCTTCCTCACAGAGTGGTGGCCTCAGAGTGTGAGACTTCTCATATGGTTGTCCAGGGTTTCAACAGGAGTAACCCGGGAGCAAGGCACCAAGAGGAGGGGCTGTTTGTTACATGATAGCTTAGTGGCAGTGGCTGACTGAGATAGGCAGGGTCGAGAAATGAGGCAGAAGGTGTAGGCCAGTCATCCAGGTTCTTGCGGACCATTCCTGAAGGTGGTATGGAATCACTGCTGTGTGTTTTTCCTTTTTTTAAAGCTGGAAGAGTCTGCATTTGGGACACTGTGTGTCCCGGTCGGGTGTGTGTGCTGGGCACTGTTTGCTCTAATATTGTGGGATAATTCTTTCTCTAGCCTCAGGTCACTGAGCTGCTATGTGCTCAAGGGACCCTCTGCAGACCTCTGGTATCCTCTCTTTGTGGTTGTACATCTTCAGAACTCTTTCCTATAACATGTGGTCACGTTAGTGTTCCTGGATGCTCAGCTGTGTCTCACCACCTCTGAGGGTCTACAGGGCTCTGTCCCCATGCCTCAGCATCATGACTTGGAAACCCCCTGAAGACAGTAAGCCAGGGCAGCTGTAGGGCTCACCTCGCCCATCCCCATGTATCAGTAATCACCGTCTGTTGCAGCCTGATGGGGCCTGCCTTAAAAACCACTATGTTTTACATTTTGCCCCTTTTATGGTTGTTTCAAAAGGGGGAGAAAATATAGTCCCTGTCACTTCGTCTTGGCCAGAAGCAGAAGTCCATAGTAAGTGTTGAATTCAAAATGCCCTTATTTTTAAAAATTTATTATTATGTTTTAAATGTTTCAATTACAGTTGACATTCAATATTATATTAGTTTCAGGCATACAACATAGTGATTAGATATCTATATAGTTTATGAAGTGATCACCCCCATAAGTCTAGTACCCACCTGGCACTATTCACAATTACAGTATTATTAACTATATTCCCTATGCTGTACTTTAAATCCTCATTACAAAATAGCCTTATTTTTTAAAAATTTTCTTTGGTGTGATTATA
This sequence comes from Pteropus vampyrus, assembly GCF_000151845.1. Classification (NCBI taxonomy): domain Eukaryota; kingdom Metazoa; phylum Chordata; class Mammalia; order Chiroptera; family Pteropodidae; genus Pteropus; species Pteropus vampyrus. The sequence continues at coordinate 631,272 of NW_011889138.1, read as the reverse complement.
AATGCAACTCTTTTTTATTATTTATTTTTTTCAGTTCATATATATTTCAGTAATTGTTTTTCTATGTTTTTTAAAATATTTTTTTATTTTTCAATTACAGTTGGTATACAATATTATATTAGTTTCAGGTGTACAACATAGTGATTACACATTTATGTAACTCACAAAGTGATCCCCCAGTGACTCTAGTACCCCTTTGGCACCATACACAGTTATTACAATATTATTGACTATATTCCTTGTGCTATACTTTATATCTCCATGACTATTTTGTAACTACCAATTTGTACTTCTTTTTTTTTCTAATTTGAACTTCTTAATCCCTTCCCCCTTACTGTTTTCTATCAAAAAATAGCCTTATTTTCTTTGACAGAAAACAGTAGCAAGTATGATTTTACCAAAGAAAAGCGGAAATAGTCCAAATATATACCAAGAGAAATAGTACTATTTTTTTCTTTAATGGAAAACAGTGATGATTTTACAACAGGGATATAGTATCGTCACGCTTAGGGGTTTATGAACCCTTGTGTACCTTTGCTGAAATCAGGAGAGGACACATTGTCTTCAAAGAATAGACAATGGAAACAGCTCAAACATTCCATTCCTTTAGCTACAATTTGTAAAGTCAATTACTTTATAAAGCTATATTTACCTGTTATGGGTTGACTTGTGTCCCCACCCCAGTGACATGCTGGCTTTGTAACCCTCAGTACCTCAGAATATGACCTTATTTGAAGATGCAGTCTTTACAGAGGTGGCCAAGTGAAAACAAGCTCATTAGGGTGGGTGCTTATCCAACAGGACTGGCATCCTTAAAAAAAGGAGAAATTTGGCATAGAGGGGAGATGATGTGAAGACATAGGACCTAGACGTCCATCAGCAAGCCAAGGAGAGAGGCTTGGCACAGACCCTTCTCACAGCCCTGGGGAGGTTCCCACCCCTGCCGGCACCTTTGTTCCAGACTGGCAGCTGCCAGAACCCAGAGACGATACATCCCGTATGTGAGCCCCCCAGTCTGTGGTACTTCTTTAGAGCAGCCCTAGCAGACTGATTCAGAGTCTGTGAACAACCAGCATGCTTAATTTTATTAGCTGTGGGCTGGGTTAGGCGAGCAGCCCTTCTAGTCCTGGCCAGGCCCACTCATGCATCTGTGGTCATTGCTGGGCCAACTGGGCTGGCTCCTTTGAGGTGGCCTCCACTGACACGGCTCCTTCTGCTCCATGCACTCACTCATCCGCCAACAGGTCAGCCTGGGCTCGTCCACATGGCTGCCAGGTAGGGTTCAGAGAGAGTCCATGGTGACCGCAGGCTCGGCATGGCCACGTTTTCACATGCACAGCTTTCTGGAGGCCAAAGTGACCTATCAGTACAGCCCAGGTTCAAGGACTAGAAATGCAGACACATTGCAAATGAGGTAGATTCAAGGAGGGGTGGAAAATTAGGGTTTTTTTGTGATCTATTGTACACACATGCACATAAATATGAATCACATCCAGTCCAGGCTCACACACACTTGTGTCATTGCATAAACTCCTCCTGTGTAAAAAATGTGCAAAGTTCTTCCAACTACTGTCTGTTATTCCTAGACCTTTCCTATCAGGTTCTGTTATTCCCAGACCTTTCCTATCAGGGCCAGCCTGTCAGATACAGTTGTTATCACGTTAAAAAGAGATTTCCAAGTGTGACTTGAACCTCCCTACCCCTTACGGGTGAAAGAAGCCCAAAGTTGGCATTGTCTGACTAGCACTTCACACTGATTGAGTTGGTCCTCGCCTGAAGGACACCGATGTGTCCAAGTTCTCATTGTGATGAAGGATGTTGCTGGAAACATCTGGGTTTTTCCCAGTTTAAGGAGCAATAAAATAAATCCAATCAGTCAGGATCCTCTCAAGAAGCAGAATCAACAGTGTCGATATAGAAGTAAGTAGATAGATACAAATCTCTCTATATATGTATGTGTTTCTATCTACCTGTCTTTCTGTCTATCCACAGACAGATTGAGGTTTATTTTAATGAACTGGTGGTTTGTGATTTGTAGGGCCGCCAACAGGCTAGAAACTCAGGCAGAAGTAGACACTGCTGTCTTGAGGCAGAATTTATTCTACCTGAGGGAAACCTCAGTTTTTACCCTCGAGGCCTTCAACTGATTGTACAAGGCCCACCACATGTGTAAGGGTAATCATACAATAGAGCAAATGGACTAGCGCTGTTAACCTCATCTGCAAAAATGCCTTCAGTGCCACACCTGAATCAGCATTTGACACAATCACTGGGTGCTAGAGCTAATTTAAATTTCTTCCCCAATGTTTTCTATTGAAATTTTTTCCATCTCTCTTTGCCTTATAGGAGTTTTTTCTGTGTTCAAGATGAGTTCTTTTTCAAATATATGCGCTGCAAATAATTTCCCACATTATATTGATTTCTCATTTCCTTATTTTTTTTTTTTTGATAGAATGCTTAGTTTTAACATAGTCAAGTTTATCAACTGCACTGGTTTTAAAGTCTAAACCCATTCCAAATCAATGTATCCTCTAGGAATTTTGTTGTTTTTGACTTTTTTTGACTTTGTTTTTGACTTTTTTTTTCCTTCGGAGGGGACATAATTTTAAGAACAGTTTGAAGGGGTGGCTCCATAGTGTAGTGGTTAGCACATCTGCTTTACACACAGAGGGTCTTGGGTTCCCACCCCAGGTGGAGCCACGGGCCATACCCTGCAGGTGCCAGGCCCTGCCTCCAGAGATCCAGTTCTTAAGGGGAGACTGCAACATCAGTAGGTCAGGGGTGGAAGTGGGGGAGGCGGGTGAGGAATTAAAGAGAGGAAAAAAGAACAGTTGAGACTGGGAAATTTTCATGTTTTCTCTTAACAGTAGTGAGTTGGACTAAAGGCATATATTGAAAGCACCATTCTTTCTTCACTTCTCTGCAATGTCATTTTTTCCTATAAATTAAATAAACATGTATGTGTTGTTCAGTTTCTTTGTTAGTTCATTGGTAAGGTTTTTTCATTGTTTGTTTCTGTAGCTTTGAGGTAAGCACCATTAGAGTTGGTTCATTTATGCTCATGTAAATTTTAGAACAAGTTTGTCTAGTTTCACACAGACTTATCCTTGCAAACACATACACTTGTGTGATTTTGACTAAGATAGCACAAAACCTACAAACTGATAAAGGTAAAAATGAAAACTGAAAATTATTGACTATTCCAATTCACATCCTTCAATTTATGTAGGTCCTCTTCAATTTCTTTAAATTTACCTTTTAAAATAAAAGTCATATATCTAAGGTGCATAACATGACTATTTGATATACATACACACAAAGCAGAGATGATGACAGCCAAACTAATTAACATATCATCTCCTCACAAAGTTACCATTTTTTGTGTGTGGTGAGAGCACCTGAAATCTATTCTCTCAGCAAATTTTTGGTTTTCAACACAGTATTACTAGCTGTAGCCCTTGGGCTCTCTAGACATTCATCCCACATAACTGCAGCTCTTGGCCACTATCTCCCCACTGGGATGGGTGGTCACCCTAAAAGTCTGAGAGGACTTCTTTTTCCTTGGCTAATGCTCATTTTTTGTCTGTGTTCATACACGATTGCAGAATCGTCTCGTTTGTGTCTCATGCAGCACAGTCACAGAATGGCCTTGTCTGTGTCAGTGTATTGTGAAATTGTGGCTGTGCCACAGGAGGACATCAAGGCCTAGCTGTGACTGCTAGGCCAGCTCCTGCATGTCAAGGGCTGAATCTCTCTTCCTCAGATTACAGTCACACACAGTCTTCTCACTGAGCCCTTTCTAGGCCTCAACAGCTGGGATTTCTCTGTCCATTTCACACATAAGGGATGTGAGTCTCAGGAAGGCTCCATAACCAGCCCTGGTGTGGGTGGGACAACATCCACACATCCTGACTGTCTCCACCTGCAGATACCTGCACACATATGTGCAGGGCAGCTCAGGTTTTGGTGGGAGGGGCAGCCACTCACCAAACTTTCCCTCTAATGGAACCCAGAAAGTTTTCTTTTTCCCAGTATCTCAGTCCCAGCTTCTGCTAATGAGCATGGGATCCCTAGGGAGTGCCCAGGAAACTCCAGAGATCACAAGGGGAGGGGACTTCCAATTACCCAGTTCTCTCCACTCCCTTGTTTCTTCTCCTGCCTCAGTTTGCCCTCAGGAGACTGTGTGGAAGACTGGAAGGGAGATACAGAGAGAGGGAGAAGGGAGGTCCTTATTATCGGGAATACTGCTTGAGAAAGTGCTGGGATCTAAGACTTTCTACATGGACCTCCTTGGGATTATCTTCTTATTTTCTACTAAGTTCCAGAGTACCTTGAGTCCTGTTTATGTGTGGTCCC
>NW_011889138.1:604673-626536 GCF_000151845.1 Pteropus vampyrus | reverse complement strand
ATCCATCCATCCATCCATCCTTTCCCCTCTGCCTGCATGCTCTTCCCTCTCCTTCGTGGCCATGCTATTAAGGTCGCTTTTTTTTCTCTCTCAACACACTTCCTTGGAATGCATTTCTGTCCCCTCAGATTAAGGCAAGGTCCCTTTTACTCAAAACTCAAATTCCTACAGGTGCTAGGCAGGTACTACAGTATCCCCACTGTGCTCCCTTGTCCTACTTTCATGTCCTCTCTCATCAGTTCGGATGCATGGATGCATGGATTGATGAATGCATCATCAGTGTTCAAGTGGAGCGTCAGGTCAAAGAAGGAGACTAATTTATACATGAATTTTCTTGCCCATTTAAAAAAACTGTAGCCTATTCACTGTTTTCCCTCTCACCTTCGCACACTCACTGTTCTCACCCTAATTATTGCCTCCGCCAAACTCACTCTTCCTTCCTTTTTATTTAACGATATCTTAGAAATCTATTTATATCAGCATAAAAAATTTTATTATTCTTGTCATTTTTGCAGTGTTCTGGGTTATGGATGGACTGTAATTTCTTTATCTGGTCCCATATTTATAGATGAGATAGTTTTCCATCTTCTGGAATATAGCCCAGTACTTATATATATATTTTTAATGTGTTTAAAGCTAGTCCTGTGGATCTCTTGTTTTGCACGTGTGATCATATCTGTATGATGAACTCCTAGGGGTTCGGAACTTGGTAAAGATACATATAGATATAGATTGTCGGGGAAGGGAGCAGTGCGGAAACATAGCAAGGTCTTTGGGTGTTCCAAGAGCAGTGGGAGGCCCCGAGTTGGTAAAGGGGAAGTTGGAAGAGACGTGTTTATTTAGCGTCCATGTGGACCTGGCCAGTCCTATGCCTGCTGCTGTCCCCTCACCTAAGCCCCCAGCTCGCCTCTCCACATGGTGGGGTGATTCTCCCCATTTTCCAGATGAGGAGCTGAGACCATGAGCAGAGATGGGACTTGGTGATGGTGACAATGGCTTGGAAGCATGGTGACTCTTAGTGGTAGGTGGATGCCACAATCAGCCCCCTTCTTGAGGGACCCTTTTCCTTAAAGATGTTCGAATTCCACATCAAAAACACCAGCACTGTTGGGTGCACCTTCTGTCCTCAGTTCCCGTGATATTCCAGTGCAGGGTTTGAAGGTTTGATTATTGATTATTGATTATTTATCTGCTTGTTGTCTATATTCTCGATTCTGCTCCTAAATGGAATCATATTTTCAAGCACATTGCCTTCTTTAGTACTTGGTCCTGTACCTAGAAGAGACCCTCAGGAAATGGGTGATAAACATTTGTTTGTTGAATTCATGAGCGAACGGATGGCAGGACTTGTCATTTTTAGATTTCCTTTATATCTCCACTTTGCTCTTAATATTAAACATCTCTATTTTGAATATCTTGATATCTAAATGATTTTAAGTGTTTTCATTGCTAATAAGGGAGCCAACTAAGCACAAATGTGGGCCAACTTAGCATACTTGTGTTACTTTTTAAATTTTCATTTAAGTTGCCAACTCTTTGAGGGCAGAGCCTATTTTCCTTGTTCTTCATTATAATTCCTTTGCCTGGGATATAGTCTGGACCTAGTTAGCAGCTGCTCAGAAATGTTGGTTGAATGAGTGAATCTATTCAAGAAGCTATGAGTGAGTCCATCCATAAATGGATTCGTGAGTGAATGACTCAATTATAAATGAATGAAGGAAAGAACCCATTAACCAATATGTAAAAGAATAAATGAATGAATGACCCAATCCATCCAACAATCCATCCAGGTACAGATCAATGAATGATTATATAACTGAATGAGCCAATGAATGCTGCTGAATGGTGAACTATATTAAGCAATGTTTCCAGTAAGGGACATGTCAACACAGGGGTGAAGGGGTAATAATCTGTGTAACACATTAAGTTGGACAGAGTTATTTGTATGAAGTTTCCCATTTCTGAACCACCTCTCACGATGACCCATATTTTCCCACCCAGCCAGGGTTTTGGAAGGAGCATGGATGGCCAGAACAGCACAGAGGAGGTCTATTTCATTCTGCTTGGGCTCTCCCAGCACTCACGGGCTCAGATAGCCTTCTTCTGCCTGCTCCTCATGTCCTATGTAGTCACTCTCTTGGGGAACAGCCTTATCTTGCTCCTTATCTATCATGACCCCCAGCTCCACATACCCATGTACTTCTTCCTCAGCAACCTATCCTTGGACATGTGCTACACCACATCCGGTGTGCCCCAGATACTCATCAACTGCTTGGTGACCACTCCTGTCATCTCACTAGGACAGTGCATGGCCCAGATGGCCACAGGGCTCTATCTAGATGTTGTGGAGCATCTTCTGCTGGCTGCCATGGCTTATGATCGCTGTGTGGCCATTGGTGACCCACTGTGCTACTCTATGCACATGGGGCCCCTGCTTTGTGGCCTGTTGACTGGGACCTCGTGGACTGCAGCCTTCCTGCTGACTGTGGTCCCCGTGCTGACCATGCCCTTGGAGTTCTGTGGTCACCATGTTATCAAACATTTCTCGTGTGAGTTCTTGGCCTTGTTCAGGCTTGCCTGTTCTGACCTGCAATTCTACGAGTCCCTCATGCTGGGCACCAGTGCTCTGACCTTGCTGGCTCCATTTGCCTTCATCGTGGCTTCCTATGGCAAGATCCTGGTGGCTGTGCTGCGGATGAGGTCCACAGAGGGCTGCGGATGAGGTCCACAGAGGGCTGCGGATGAGGTCCACAGAGGGCCAGGGCAAGGTGTTCTCCACGTGCGGCTCTCACCTTGTGGTGGTGGCCCTGTTCTATGGCACAGCCATCTCCATGTACATGATGCCTCAGGATAAGACCACACACGACAGCGACAAGATCATTTCCATGTTGTACAGGATCCTCACCCCCATGACGAACCCCCTCATCTACAGTTGTGGAACAAGGACATGAAAGGGGCCTTTAGGAGGCTCTGGGGGAAAAAGGCTGATCTCTAAGACTTGGTGTTGAAAGGAGAAGAAATAAGTTAATATTCTGGATTGCCTGCTCTAGGCTATGAACTGTGAGTTATTTCTGTGCAACAATTTTATGGAGGGTGTTTTACACACACACACACTTGAAGACACAAAAACGTATTTTTAAAAAGTGGTCTTATACTATTTCTTCTGAGGAAGTGAAGCAAGAACCTAGGCTCAGGGTGTGTGTGTGTGTGTGTGAGTGAATGATGTGGACAAGAAAGTGACTATCCCAAGAATTCTCAGCGGCTGAAGGAAAAAGGGATGAATAGATTGCTCATCTGTTCACAGCCTGCTTCATGCTTGTCCATTCCAGGCCCTGGTGCCTGGACAGGAGGAGTGGGGATCTGAGTCCTGAGCTGGCTGGCCCCACATTGACTTTCATCAGCTGGTCCTGAGGAGGAAGTTGGAGGGGGAGGAGGAGGGAATGGAAGGGAGAGAAGCCAGGAGAAAGTTAGGGAGGATAACGGGGAGATGAGGGATAGAACTGTGAGGAAAGGGACAAGAGAGAGGAGGTGAGAGACTGTGGGAGAAACCCATAGGGGGAGGGGAAGCCAGGGCCTGTAGGGCCTGGAGAATGGCCGGGAGGGGAGGAAGGAGACAAAATGCATAAAAGTGGGGTTTGGGTATTGGAAAGAGGAAGAGGAAGACTGGAGACAGACAAAGCTAGAAGGGGAGCAGAAAAGGGAGAGCAACTGAGGGAGGGAGGGAGGGAGGGAAGGGGGGGCAATGAAAGACCCAAGAGGAGGAGCCACAGCTGGAGACATGGGGCGGGGAGTAAAGAGAGAAAACAAAACACAGAGACGAATGGAAACGAAAGACGTGGGATACAGAGAAGAGAGAAGGGAGAGCAGAGGAGGGAGCATGAGTGTCAGTGGGCTGTGTGACACCAGAGGGAACTCCGGGAGGGCAGGTAGGGTGAGGGAGGGAGTGTCCGCCAAGGCTCTGACCTCTGACCCTGTGTAGGTCCTGTGGGGGGGCGGCACACCACCCTCCTCCCGACACAGTGACTGAGGCACCTCTTGATTTTACACTGGGGGCCTGTGGACTTGTGAAGCACGACCATGGCCCTAAGGTGGGCCACGCTTGTATCAGTGTAAAAGAGGAGATTCAAAATGTGAGTGGGGGGTGGGGATGGCAGGAGAGCTGAGACGGGAATGAAGAGAGAATAGAAGGAGGGAAAGAAAAGCCCGCAGGGGCGCAGACAGGTGTGTAAATGACCCGGCTTATGTTTGGGTGTGGGGGTCACAGTCCACGAGCGATAGGCTCTGTGAACCCACATACACACATGTCTCCGTCACATGTGAGAGGAAGGGAGCGACAGACCAGGCAGAGAGAGATGAAGACAGAAATTGAGGGGAAACGGGTGAGGGAGAAGAAAGAAGATAAAACAGGAGAGAAATGAAGAGAGAACAAAATGCGTTTTTACCAAATCTTCCAAGTAATTACAAAGCAATTCTCATATAAAATGCTACAGAAAAATAGAAGAGAGAAGGCTAACCTAATTCAGGCATGGATAACTTTGATTGACAGATACTCAAAAGATTAAGTTGACCTGCCTTTTATCCAGCATGGGTAATTTTGATGTGATAACTGGCCGAAAAATGTATAAGAAATGTAAGAAAAACGTATAGTGAACGTGAAACAAAGTTCTAAATAAAATTTTAAACAAATTCTGCGTTCTCTCAAGGTCATACAACGTGAAATGAGTAAGGTTTATCCCAGTGGTGCAAAGCCAAGGTCTTCAATATAACTGGACGGGCACAGAGGATGAGGGGACCAGTCCAAAGTCAGAACGTCAGGGTTTGGACCTGACTCGGAGAGGAAAGGAATGAAACATCACAAGGCGTGCGGGGTTTGGTGCTCGGCGTGTCCATTCAGCCAACCTCCCAGCGCTGCGAGCTGGATTTTAGGATTCCCATCGTTAAGAGAAAGGAAACGCAGGTTGGGAAAGGTGGGAATTACCTCCCCAAAGTCACACGGGTGGCAAGGGGTGGAGACGAAGTTGGGGCGGAGGAGAGGAGTGCAAGAGAAAAGGGAAAGAGCCCGGAAGGAAAAGGGAGGGGCAAGAGTGACAAGACTAGGGAGGTGGGGGTGAGACAGAGAGAGGAACACGAGACCGACAGACTGAGAGGGGAGTGGAGGGGAGAGAGGCGGGAGGGGAGGAAGCAACAAGACAAAGAGGAAGGATTCGCGCCCACAGCCCCGGCCCCAGCAGTGTGTGCACTGGAGCCTCACAATTGCGCTTCTCCCCCAGGACGGGCCCGGCTGGCTGGAATGAAGCGGGTTTTTTGCTGCGGGGGCTGTGCGCGCCGCCACCCCTACGTCCCTTGCTATGGGCGGTACTCCTGGTGGCGTTGGTCGCCCTGGACCTGCAGCTGCACCTGGCGCTGCTGGACCCCGCGTCTGTGAAACCACGCTCGCGCCGGCCCCAGCGCCCATGCCAACGCGCCCCAGGGGCCCAGCTCTATCTGGGTACTTCCCTGGACAGCTGCGAGACCATCCTCCTTGCCTCCAGGGCGATGGACCGCGGCCTGGCTGTGTGCCATCCCTGAGCTGTGGGCTCACCATGACGCCCGCGCTGCGCCTCCCTGGCCACCACTGCCCCGGTGCTGGGCTTTCTGCTGTCCGTGCCCAAGGCCGCGGCCACGCAGCGACTGCTCTTCTGCCCCGGCCTGGGGGACCAGTTCCTCTGCGAGCTGCCCTCCATGCTGAGGGCAGATGCGGCCCCACTGCCACCGCTGCCACCGCTGGCCCTCAGCTCTGGCGCACCCAGCCTCTCCAGCATTTGCCCCCTGCCGCCTACGCCGCGGTTCCGGGCGGCGGTACGACTCTAGGAGCCTCCCGAGGCCCTGTCCACCTGCAGCTGTGGCAGCGCTCTCCTAGAGCACGGTGATCGCCACGTACCTGAGCCCCCAGGGCTCCAGCCCCCTCCCCACCAAGTGCCACAAGATGGTGGCCTTTTCCTGTCTTGTCACCACACCCGTCCCAAACCCACGCATCTACAAGCGAGGTCCACACCGCAGCCGGCTCCACCCGTGCTGGCTGGAGGGGGTCGAGTCCTCCCGTGCTGGGATCATCGCAGCAGCAGGAAACACAGAGCTGGGGCCTGACGCCGAGCTCTGTGACCTTGTGCACGTCACTGTCTCCCCCGAATCCCCGCGCACCTCTCGAAGCGTTCTGTGACTGGTGTGCGGAGGCTGCCAACATTTTCTGTAAAGGAAGTAAATATTCCCAACTTTATGAGGGCAGGGCTGTGCTTCCAAAACAACCCTTTATCCGTGGACACTGAAACTTGAATTTTATATAATGCTCACGGGTCACAAAAGCTTCTTCTATTTTTTTAATTTTCTTTTTGACCATTTAATAACGTGAAAACTGATTTTTAGCAATGGCTTTGTTTGCTGACTCCTGATATAGGACAAAATAGCGGCCCCAGAGAAACACTGTCAGGATGAAATAAATAAGGTAGAACAGGCACGGGTTTTTGGACCCCAAGCCAATGTAAGACATCTGTTTCTCATTGTCACCCAGATGTAATATGTGACACTTTATATTAAGTTTGCGATGTACCGAGCATTTTTATGACAGCTTTATGTGTTATAATACAAGCTGCAGAAAAACCTTATGAGGCAACTAGTATTGTGGTCCTTGTTTACACATTTAGCGGTGAAAAAACGAAGGCACAAATAAGTTGGGTAATAGGTACCTTTAGTAAGAGGTGTATGATGGCCCAATGTAGGCAGTCAAGGTCCAGAGCCATTTGCAACAATGTGGGTGGACCTAGAGGGCATTATGCTAAGTGAAATAAGCCAAAGACAAATACTGCGTGATGCCACGTATATGTGGAATCTAAAAAACATCAAACTCATAGAAACAGAGAGTAAAATGGTGGCTGTCAGGGGCCTTGGTGGGGGGGAAATGGGGAGATTCTGGTCAAAGGGTACAAGCTTAATCACTATGCTACTCATTCTGTCTGTCTCTCTGTGTCTCTATCTCTCTCTATATAGACATATATGTGCAACATGTACATGTATATATAGCGAATACAATAAGACATATACACACATGTAATACATGTGCACATACATATTACATATACATGTAATATCTAAACATTCTCTCTGTCTCCTTTCTATATGTCCCTAATATATAGATATAAATTTTAATATGGATAGGGACGTGGACCTAGATTGACACACAGATACATTAACACTTATTTCAACATGACATAGATGTAGACATAGATATATGTATATAAATAGATATGGATGTGAGAAAGGGATATAGTTGTAGATATAGATTTAGATATACAGACATACATACATCTGAAGCTTCTCTCATCTATACATCTTGAGGTGCTGATAATCTCTTCTCTGTTCTATTTTTAATGCTATTTGTGACTTACTAAACTGACTCACGGATGGTAAAATACCTAAACAGGCATCTGGCATTCAGCAGGCATTTAACAAATGACAACAGTCATTTGCTCAATCATTTGTTCATTCAACAAACACATCGAGCACTCCCAATATGATATGAACTATTGCAGGCCTTGGAGATGTGGCACATGGTTAGGCACGCAGTGTTAATAGTACTAGAGAATGTTTATTGATGGTGTGAAAAGAACTAGGCATCACTTCTATGCAGGACTTTTTGATCATCACACACACATTAGGAGGTAAGTACAACTTTTATGCTCCATTTACATGAGAAAAAACTGTGGGTCACAGTGTTCAAACACTTCACCCAAGCAAGCAAGTGAGGAAGTCTGGCTTCAGAGCCCATGCTCCCAACCACTGTCAGCAATAGCTAGGACAGTTGACCATTGAACAACATGGGTTTGAATTGTGTGGGTCCACTTACATGTGTTTTTTTTTTTCAATAAACACTGTAAATCCTTCTTATGATTTTATTAATAACATTTTCTTTTCTCTAGCTCACTTTATTGTAAGACTACAATGTATATACATACAACATATAAAATATGTGTTAATTGACTGCTTATGTGATCAGTAAGCCTTCTGGTCAACAGTAGGCTGTTAGTAATTAAGTTTGTGGGGAGTCAAAAGTTATACGTGAATTTTGACTGCACAGGGGTCGGTGCCCTTGACCCTCGCATTGATCAAGGGTCAACTGCATTTTCATTTTCTACAATAAGGTCCTTAAAATGGCTACTGTTGCTTTTGTTAGTGAAGCATGGCAGCCATATGGAAAAGTGCACAGATTGCAAGCACAGAGATTATTTCATCTCCCCTGATATAACCAGGAGCCACGGGGTGTGGGGAAGTATGGTAAGGACATGGTAAGACATGAAGATGGGGAGATGGGTAGGCACAAATTTCTGGGGGCCTCAAATGCTGGGGTAAATAGTGTGGATATTTTATATGTGTGACGGGAGCAGACAGAATCCAGCCCCTTTGGGACATCCTGGAGGCAGGAGGTCAGAAGGGTGGTAATGATGATGGTGATAATGATGATGATGATGATGATGATGGTGATGGTACTGATGGTGCTGATGTTGATGGTGGTGGGGGTGATGGTGGGGGTGATGGTGATGATAATCGTGGGGGTTGGAGTACCGATATTGGTGGTGGCGAGGTTGATGATCACTGCTTACAGTTACTGAATGCTCACTGTATCCCACAGTTTGTATGTGATTTCAATGAATTCTCACAACAGTCTCATTGGATAGACACCATTACTATAGTCAGTTTGTAGGTGAGGAAACAGAGGCTCAGAGACGTTTAGTAACTCACAGAGCTAGTCATTGGCAGAGCTTGGGTTTAAGTTGCATCTGGTTGGCTTGAAAGACAACTCCCTGAAACACCTGGGGCACCTACTCTTTGCCAGGCTGTTCCCCTCCAACTAGCCCTGAGCCATAGGGATTATTGCATCCCTTCAGATGAGAGAACGGAGGTCTCATCAAAGTTAAACCACTTTTCCCAGGTCGCGCAGCTTATTCGAGGTCTCATTCTGGGCCGTCCTTGCCCTGGTGCTTGGCAGGATAGTTAAGTTCTAACTCCATCCTCCCATAGCGAGCCTCCCACCCTAAATGCTGTTGGCATTAAACCTGTTTCGAAGAATAGCTCCAAAGCAGCTGGTTCCTTCCTTGTCCAGAGGTGAGACTGGGGCCACATGGAAGGAGATGCTGGGTCCTTAATAGAGGCAGTTGTCATTCTGCATCATATGCTCAGGTCATCCCTGACATGCCCAAGGGTCGGGGTTGGGACTTCATAGGGATATTAGTAACCAGTGCCTGGAAATCATACTGCAGGAGGGACAATTACAGAGACAGGCATCCTCAAATAGAGATGTCACCTCTGTGTGTCAGGTTCTGGGTCAGGCCCTGGGTGTTCAGCAGGGACCAAGGCAGAGAGGGTCCCTTCTCTCAAAGAGGGTTGAGAATTTTTATTGGACTTTTCCTACCTGGTGGGCACTGCTGGAGGCAGTGGGCACTGTGAGAGCCCTTTATCAGATTGAAGATGTTCTTATTATTCCAAGGACCACTGGTCAAGTTCCTTAGCATAGCCTAAAAGTCCCTGAAGAAAATTCTCTAAGATTCACCAGGATTTTAACAATTTCTCTGTTTCTTCTCTGTCTCTGTCATTCCAACCAAGGTTCAGATCTTGGCTGGCATGTACTCCTATAAGCTGTGGGGACATGGGCAGGTTATTTAACTTTTCGAGTCTCAGTTCACTACACTGGTAAATGGGGATGACAGTACCTAGTTTGAGGGCTTTTGTGAGGATTCAATACATTGGTAATATGCATAGAGCAGTGGCTGGTATGCAGCAGATCCTGTATGAGTGCTTGGCACTTGTCAGACTGAGTCCCTCTCTTTCTCTTCAGGGCATAACTTCAAGCCTGAAGGTTTATCTGTGTCATTCCTGGGAGGGCAAAGAAAATGAACAGGGGTTTCGCAGGAGGGGAAGTGGACTTAGCTGAGCATGGACATGATGAATGCTGGGCAGAGAGCGGGGGAAGGCTGATGGGGTGACTATTACAGGAGGAAGAGAATTTCTTTAAAAATGTGTGAAAGTTAAACCAAAACTGTCAGGCTCTCTATTAAAGAGAAAATCAAGACCACAGCTATAGCATGAATAGGAACCAGAGGCTCTGGCCCTCTCTCCTCCAGGTGGCCGGGAGCTGGTAAACTGCTCTGTCCTTTACACAAACTCATAGGATTTCAGAGCTGCCATAGATTTTTCCCACCTGCCAGTGTTTTGTTACTTTTTGCAATGTTCTAAAACAATGTTTCTCAGACTTAGACGTAGCTCAAACAAAAAGAGGTCCTAGTGTACATCTCTTCTCTCATAAAAAGCAATTTCTATAGTGGTGCTTCACAAAAAAAAATTTTAGACAGTGAGAACTAGGAAGAAATACAGCTTATTTTCTGGATAAGCAAACACACACACACACACACACACACACATAACTGAAACAAAAGTTTCATGAAACAATTTTCACCTTATTATACACCATGATTTTTTTTTTTTTTTTTTAAATCTGTTCTACAGTACTTCATTGAAAGACTGCGGGTCAATTTCTCCTAAACTTATTTCAGTGGATCACAACCCACATTTTTGGAATGCACTGCTCTGTGGCACAGCGAGGATGTGTTTCTCCCCTTGGGTGTGAAGAATTCAAGGAGCAAGCATAACAAGAAGCAGCAACGTGCCCTGATGTGCAACCTGTTCTTAGTTTAGTGATTCCAACTGGCAAAGCAAATTATGATTGAAACTCGTTCCATAGGCACATCCTTGAACCCGGTGGATGTGGATTTAAGGAACATGGGGTTCGATCTTCTGCATGGCTCTGAGTCCAACCCTGCAGGTCAATTTCACGAAGAGATGAAATCAGAGTTGATAAAGTGCAATGTCGCAGTAACCGATAAATACACCCTCTTAATAAAATGTAAAAGGGAGAAGTCTAAAGTTCATCTTGACTTTCACCTCAGTTGTAGTCCTCACCCTTGAGGCAACCACCATCATTTCAATGTAGGAGAGTGTCCTTCCTTGCGTTGCCTATGCATTTATACACAAATATATGATGCTAGGGAAAAATTTGTGGCATTGCCCTTGATGGCTGTTTCTTATATCATACCGTTCTTCTCCTTTCAAAAGCTGCTGGCTTTTTTTTTTTTAAACATATAGTATTTCCTGAATATCTTCCATTTCATTGTCTCCAGGCTGCATTCCTTTTTAACGGCTGTATAATATTCCACAGAGATCTGCTGTAATCCTGCCACTTTCTAGTAACTCCCCACAGCACTTAGAATAAAGAGCCAAACCCCCACCCAAGGCCATCATTCCGAAAAGAAACATGACATGATCAGATTAAAAAAAAGAGATCGCCAGGCCATCCTTGTGTTCCAGGTGAGTGCTAAGTGCTCTGGCTGGACCGTTTCCTGCTGTTTTCCAGGTTAGGGAAACATTCCTCTCACCACTTCACAGACAAGAAAATAGGCTCAGAGGTGGTGAAACTCAGCCGACTTCACCCAGCTCACCCGTGGCAGGTCTGGGAGTGACCCTGAGTTTTCTATCACCCCATTTCTCAGCCAAGGATCTCTATCTCTTTGTCATGCTGTCCATTTACTATGTCTGTCTGTCCTGCTAGCGTGGGATCTTTCATTTCCAACTGCAGGTCGAGGCCCATTAGTGGATCTGGAAATTGATTTATATCAGGTTTCTAGGCCTTGGTTCTACTCACATGGGGGGTGGGGTGAATCATTCTGTGTTGCTGTTTTGGGGGACTGTCCTGTGCACTGCAGGATGTTTAACAGCATCCCTGTCTTCTACCCACTAAATGCCAATGGCATCCCAGTTGTAACAAACCCAGATGTCCTCACACACTGCCAAATGTCCCCTGTGGTGGTCAAATTATCCCCAGTTGAGATCCACTGATTTAGATGGTCGAAACCAACATTTTAAAAAATGAAACAGAATATATTTGAACCAAACAGAATAAAAAATATTGTGTGAGGAGAAAGTACATATTTTGTATGTTTTCTACTGGAAAAAGGACTCGACATGGACTGAACTTTACTGAGCACCTACCAGTCACTCTTTCCTGTGCCACAAACGCAGCTGCAAACTAGGCAGAAGGGGCTCATGGCTGTGACACAATAAATGGGGCAGACAGATGGTAAACAAGTAAACAATCCATGCTAATTCAGATGTGCTTTTAGCAAACGAGAGGATGTCACACAGTGATCAGCGTCTGTACATGTGGGGGCGGGGGGCTACTTTAAATCAGGTCATTGAGAAAGGACTGTCGGGGAGCGCATCTTAGTTGATATTTGCAGGAAAAGAGAAAAAAGTTACACAACTATCCAGGGAGAGGATCTGGGTGGAGGGAGTAACAAGCACACAGGGCCCGAGGCAGCAGGAAACCATGGGCTTCACAGGTGGTGAGGTCTTTGAAGTTGGACTTAGGGAGCAGGTCAGAGGGCCGTGGGGAAGGACAGGTAGCCACAACCAATCCACCCAGGTCCTTGCAAAAGGGAAACAATGAAACCAGCACCTGAGGGGAAAAGCATTTCCAGGGGGCTGGAAGGCCCTGACGCGGACAACAGCAGTGGACGCAACTCAGACGAGCTTAGAAAGGCAGATGAGCCATTCTGGCCAGGTCTCGTGGGCCACTGGCCCTCATTCAGAGGTCATGGGGGGCGTTCAAGGGGACAGGGCAGGCGGGTGCAACTCTCTCCTTCACGCTTCTCCTTCCTTCCTCCCTCACCAGGCTCCGGAGGCCCCTGCAGGCCTGCCCTGGGCCAATCAGAGCTGGGCGCATGACTTGTTGCTGCTGTCTCCTGCAGGGGCAGTGCTGCGCCTGCCATCAGCCTGCCAGCACTTCTGGCCACCTCCTGCTCACTCTGCGGGGTACCACACGTCGCAGGGCTCACCGCACTGAACCTGGCCTTGCGCTTGCCTGCGAGCTTCTTCCCGCACAAGCTGGCCTTGGTGGAAATCTGCTTCCTGCTGGACACCGTGCCCCAGCTGCTGGCGATCCCTAGTGGGG
This sequence comes from Pteropus vampyrus, assembly GCF_000151845.1. Taxonomy (NCBI): domain Eukaryota; kingdom Metazoa; phylum Chordata; class Mammalia; order Chiroptera; family Pteropodidae; genus Pteropus; species Pteropus vampyrus. The sequence continues at coordinate 613,503 of NW_011889138.1, read as the reverse complement.
CATGTCCCCTGCGAGCTTCCTGCATCACATGGAGGTCTTCCTCCTAATCGCATAGCCCAGGACCGCTACGTGGCCATCTGCGGGCCCCTGCACTATGGCATCATCTGAGCCCATGGCTCTGCCACGGGCTGGCCGCCATGTGCTGGCTAGCCAGGGTCCCCATGTGGCTGGTCTTCACCATCTGGATGTTTCGCTTTTCCTCCTGTGGGCCCTGTGGCATCTGCCACTTCTGTGACATCAACCCTCTGCTGAGCCTGGTGTGTGGGGACATCAAGCTTGGAGGCTACCGTGTTGGCAGTCACAGTGCTGGTTGTCATGGTTTCTCTGTATGATAGCCACCTCCTACACTGGGGTCTTGGCCACCGTCTTGTGGATGCCATTGGCCACTGGGCACCACAAGGACCTGTTCATGTGTGCCTCCCACCTGATCATGATAGTTCTGTTCTAGGACACAACAGGGCTCATCTACCTGTCACCCAAGGCCAGCTACTTCCTGGAGAGCAAGCAGGTGGTGTCTGTCTCTCACACTCTGACGACTCCCATGCTCAACCCCTTCATCTATGCATTTAGAATGAGGAAGTGAAGGCTGTGTTGGGGTGTGTGCATCATCAGAGAAAAGGGATCCACATTCCATGGCCTCTCCATGATTCCAGAACTGTTCACCTAGCCCTACCCGGAGAACACCTCTAATGGTTGTCTTTAATCCAGCCACCATCCTGACACTCAGTTTGTTGAGGATAACAGGATTCTCTTCCTGGTAGTGGAGCATGAACTTTCTCCATGTTTAAAAGCAGGGTCATAGCACGGTTCCTGTTAAGTGCCATTGCCAGCTCAGCAAACATAAATATAGGACACCCTTTTGATTTTGAATTTCAGGCAAACAGCAAATAATTTTTGAGTGTAAGTGTGTACTTTTTCATGGCTGAGTAATATTCCATTATATATGAACCACATTTTTATCCATTCATCTATCTGGTGATAGACACTTTGGTTGTTTCCATATCTTGGCTATAATGAATAATGCTGCAATAAACACGAGTGAATGTGTCTCTTTGACATCCTGTTTTCATTTCTATTTGGCATATATCAAGAAGTGGGATTGCTAGATCATTTGATAGTTTTATTTTTAATTTCTTGAAGAAACTCCATACTATTTTCCATAGTGGCTGCACCAATTTACATTCTCATCAACAGTGCACAAGGGTTCTCTTTTCTCCATTCTCGCCAGCACTCATGTCTTGTCTCCATTACTAGCCATTCTGATAGGTACAAAGTGATATCTCATTGTGATTTTGATTTACATTCCCCTGATGAATAGTGAGGTAGAGCACCTTTTCATGCACCTGTTGGCTATTTGGGTGCCTTCTTTGGAAAAACGTCTATTCGATTATAATTGTATCTATGCTGGCTGGGTTCATGTCTGCCAGTCCCCACTAAGCTGTAAATTGGCTATGTCTAATTTCACTCATTATTTCACCCTCAGCACTTGGCACCATGTCTGGCACACAGCAGCCAACCAATAACTGTTTTCCAAAAGAATGAATAAAGAATGAGTGACTATTCAGATATGCTGTGAGGACTCTCCCTTCTTGAAAGGACAGGGTCTCCTTCCAGAGAGAGAGCCCACGGGGCAGCAAACACTGGTGCAGTGCCTTCAGACAGCTGGAGAAAACCCCTGCAGTGAAGTGTGTCCACCACCTACTTCCCTTTCTCCTGGCTAGTAGCCTCTTCAGTTTGAAGGTGGCCATCACTCCCTACTTGAGCTGTTTCAGTTTGTATTGACCCTTCCCTGGAGCTACTGCTATGTTTTATCTCCAGGAGTGATTTTTGTTTCTGAGATTATCACAAGACTCAGGTCAGTCCAAGTGGAAAAAACCTCCAGATTTGTGCTGGTCCTCCTAGGGGAAGACTGGCTTTCTCTGGTACTGGAGACTAGTAGGATGTAGATCTGAACCTGCCAAGAGGCACCTAGAATGAACATATCTGTAATAAAACCCATAGAGAGGCAAGAAGATTCTCAAGATGGAGAAAGACACTGAATCCTGATGTTATCATTGGAGCATCTGGGTTTCTTTGTGCCATATTACCCAGGATGAGCTGATATATTCCAATTTTTAAATTTTAATTTTGAGTTTGATTTTTTTTTGCTTGCACCTGAAAGAGGCATTCCAAGATGTTACAGAAGCTGTCAGAGTCCTGGGTTTGGGCCATGCCTGGTTTATCCTCTTCCCTGCCTCTAACAATAGTCCCAAATCGTGGCCTGGACACAGCTAGAGTTTGGAGCTAGTGTTCATCCTTCAGATCCACTCCCTGCTACTGCAAGTCAAGCTCACCCTACTCCACATCCTTCTCAGAATAACCTTCTTCTCTCCCTCTGTCCTCTCTGCAAGTATTTATGGAGTAGTCCCAGTGCTGTGTGCCAAGGATGAAAGATGAACAAGACCATACTCTGTCTCCAAGTATCTCCTGGCATAGTACTAACTTCCCTATCTAATGGTGCTCTAATAAGTCTTTATTAAAATCATTATCTTCTCTCATTCACTACTGATAGGAGAGTACACCAAAACAAATTTCTAGGAAACAATTTGGCAGTATCTCTTCACATTTATATTGTATATTTCTTTTGATCCAAAAAATACCACAACTAGGAATGGATCTTACAAATACACTTATGCCAATACATAGAGACATTTGTATAAGACTTTCCATTTCAGAATTGTTTAGAATGGGAAAAAAGATGGGAAACGACGAAAATTTGTTATTGGAATTGGTAAAATAAATTACAGTGCCTAATATACAATGCAATAATTTATAATTTCAAAAGCAGGAGGGAAACCTATATATACTGATACAGAAAGATGAACCATAATATAGGGTTAAACAAAGAAATTGTAAGAGTATGCATAATATGATCCCATTTGTGAAAAACAAAAGTATATATATATATATATATATATATATATATATATATATATATATATATATATAAAATTCATATATAGAAAATTTTCTGAAAAGATATATAACAGTTGTTCCTTGCATTACCTATGGATAGTTGATTTGAAGTGGAAAAGGGCATATTTATTTCTATATGTTTCAAACATTTTAAAAAGCAAATATTTGTTTCATAGCTGAAACAACTGAAAACTTCCTCCAAGTATGTTGACACCCCTCCAGTATTTTTACATTGGTAGAAATCCACACCAAGACCTCAACTACTAAAGCATGAAGATATCAACTGAATTTAACACAAAAAAATACAGTTATAAGAATATTTTCACACATCTAGTATCTGTCACAATCAAGATTTTAACCTGAGTCTCCCTGCGAGTCCCCCACTCATATGGTTACGTGACTTAGATGTGGTTTGCCTTATGAATTCCCATTTGTTGACTCAGCTTGCTGAGGTGACCTTTTTAGATAGAATAGGCACTGCAGTTCTTCTCACTAGAACCCGTCAATAGTTGGAAGCCACTCTCATGTCCATGAACTCCAGCTTGGTCTGGATCTAGCCCTGCAGGCCCCTGATCTATAGACATCCAACCAGCCCCAGGCATCATTGAACAAAAGGAGATTAGGGGTCACAAATAATTGACAGCAGGGTTTCAAAGAAATATGTGTACATCCATGTTCATAGTAGCATTATTCACAGTTGCTGAAAGGTGAAAGCAGGTATCCACTGACAAATGGATGCATGAGCAAAATGCGGTCCATCCACACAATAGAATATTATTCAGCCTTAAAAAGGAAGGAGACTCTGACATACACTACAACATGAATGGGCCTAGAGAACATTATGATAAATGAAATAAGCCAGTCATAAAAATACAAATATTCTATGATTCCACTTATATGAAGTCCTAAAAGTGGTCAAATTTATAAAAACAGAAAATAGAATGGTGGTTTCTATGGGCCGGGGTAGGGGAGAATAGGGAGTTGTTTAATGGGTTATAGGGTTTCAATCTTACAGGACAAAGCATTCTGGAGGTGGATGGTGGTGACAGTTGTTGACAATGGGAACGTCATTAATGTTAATGAGCTGTACATTTAAAAATGGCTAAGATGGCAAACTTTGTGTTATATATATTTCACCAATTAAAAAAAATCCACAAAGAAAGAAAAGAAGGGTTGGAGTCAGTGATAAAGGAGGCTAGTGATAGTTTTCCAAGTATTCAACCTGAAAGGATGACTCATTTCTGCAGGAGGAAAGGGGACGGGGGGCAGTGTTGGTCCTCTAGGCAGAAGAATTGGAATATGCTGAGGTATGGAAGTATGAAAAGGAACCATGTGTTACAGGTACGGAGAGGAGTCGGAGACAGTGGAGAACCATGTTGAGTGAAGCTCGGGATCTCGCTTGGGTACATATAGTGCAGGGCCTGAAATATTAATTTCATACTAAGAAATTCTAAATTCATAAGAAGACAAAGAAGAGAGTGTGTTAAAAAAAAAATCTTGCACATGACCTTGCACAAGTATGTGCCTGCTGCATATGTGGAGTTTCTTGCCTTGTGCCAAGTGAAGATAACCTTAACAGGCTCCCTGAAACCTCAATGCAGTTGCCACATTCTCCTGTAAGTCCCTGTACCAGACTAGTTTCCTTCCTCTCTACTTCCCCAATCTCTGGCCCTCATCTGATTAAATATCCACCTTTGCCACAGACCTTCAAAACAAAAGTCAAATCTGATTTATTTTTGTGTTTCCAGAATACAAAACACATTCTAGCATACAGTAGGGTATCAATGCATGCTTATTGATGTGGCCTAAATATGGATTCCAAATTAGGTGTCCCTTTGCCCAATAGAGATTCGGAAAAAAAAAAATCCTTCCCATTTGCTCTTTAATTCCACAGAGATTAGGGGAGGGAGGTCTCAGAGATCCTGAGCTTTGTTTTAAGCTGGCTTCTCTGTCTATGATGAGAGGCAACTTGGCAATGCCGAGAGTGTGCAGTGGGTAAAAGTGAGGTGGGTCTGGTGGAAACTCCGGCTCAGAACCCAGGACAGCTCCTTCCAGGCTGGCGGGAACTCAAGGAACTATCCTTGTCTTCTGACTACTGAACAAATTTTCCATTCCTGAAAATTCTGTCCTTGAGTGGATACTCAGGCCACCTAGTCACTGACCAGAGACCCCAGGAAAAGAAGGTTCATTGTATCCATTCTTATAGAACCACTGTACTCAAGTTATTCAGGTAAGGAGACTGGATAGTTCAATAGGGGGCAAAGGGAAGGGACTATCAAGATGAAAAGAAAATGGTACTTACGGCATGTATACTCTGTGTCAGGTGCTTCACTGGCTGCTTTCCTTGCATTATTTCCTTTTATCCCCTTGATAATCCTATGATGTAGTTACAAATATAGTCCCTGTTTTACAGATGGAGAAGCTGAAGGTTAGTAAGAATAAGTTAAAATGCCTGATCTCATACAAGTGGGCAGTAGGGTTTTTGGAGTTGGAGTCTGGGTCCATGCGATTCTAAAGCCCAAATTCTTTCTACCACACCAAGATGTCTCTCATGGATCATGAAAAACGAAAGACTGAGTTGGGAGCCAAAAACTTGGGCTAAAGTTCTCAACTATGTGAGTGACTGTGGTCAAAGCGTGGTCACACTTTTATGTCTTTCCTAGTGTGGCTCCTCTTCCTGGGCTGCCCATTACTCTAACCACTTTTCAACTTCCAGAATTCTATTAATCCTTCAAGATTCAGTTAAAATATCAGATGTTGCATGAGGTTTTCCTAGTCTTTCCTTCTAGAAGTAAATACTCTTTCATCAAATCTCTACCCTGTGCTGTGCTTTGCATGACTGCCTCCTTTGTTAGAAGGGATTAGATGAATATGCCGGCACTGAAACCCAGTCTGGAGGTCAGGTTGAAGCTCAGATTCATTGGACACATTCAAATGTGTGGAGCTTCTTCCCCACAGAAAGGCAACAGAGTCTAGAAAAATGACCACTGGCTTTGGAACCAGAGAGACCCAGGTGTGACTGCTGGATTTGCCCCCATCTGTGTAAACTGGTCAAGTTTTTCCACCTCTCTAAGCTCCATTTCCTCTTTTGTGAAATGCAGAGCCCAATACTTCACTCACAGGATGGCTACAACATGGATTAATGAAATAATGTACATCTCATAAAGATAAATATCTATATTTGGATGGCATACTACTTAATAATAACTAATATTTATGGTTTATTGTGTGCCAGAAACCTAGCATATGGCAATGCTATGAGTTAAGTACTATAATAAATCCCCCACTTGCATGTAAGGAAACTGAAGTTCAATGAGGATGTGTAACTTGTCCAAAACCTCACCTCTATTAAGTGGAAGGTCCTATATTGAGATCCAGGTCTGTCTGACACTTATTTAATAGTGGAGATATTATGGAATTTGAGATGAAGGTAATTATATCCATCTTTTTCTTAGAAAAGGATATTGAAGGCCAGACAGGTAAAGCAACTTGTCTGAGTTTAGCCAAAAAAAAAAAAAAAAAAAGAGCCAGATAGAAAACTCCCCTGGCAGGCTACATATTGTTCATCTCCATGTGCTGGGGGATATTGTTCATGCTCGCCATTAGTGGGAGAAAATAAAACTCCTAAATGAAAATTCTGTGCACCCTGATTCTGGAGTGGCCTTTGGAATTAAACTGATTATTTCTTATGTGAGATAAGCAAAAACAAAAACAAACAAACAAACAAAAAAGCCCACTTCTATCTAAGGCGACTGATTGTGAGACTATAGCAGAGTTAAGTCTGGTGCAGTGGAAAAGAAAGAAAGGGATTATGAGCAGAAGTAGGAGCAGAGAGAACATGGGTGACAGAAGAGAAAAGCCAAGCGGGGGTGGGGGGAACACAAAAGGGAAGTGGATTATTTGAGTGTTCTCGTTTAGAACTAAGGGGAGCATAGCCAGCCAGTACTAGCAACCTTGTGGAGAGCCGTGTTCACCACAGACAGCTGCCTCTGGTGGGGTTGTTCTCAGGGCAGGAGTAAAGTGATTGTTTCAGAACTGTGGACAGCTCCAACACCATGTCCCTGAAGAGGGCAGTTTATCATTAAACTATTAACCTCATTGCTTCATTCAATCCTCTCTAAAGTTAGATGAGACTCCAGGCAGCTCTCAAACAGACCAAGGGCATGCTTTGCAAGCAACACAATCACATGCGAGGCACTGATGGGTAGTAAATCATATAGAACCGAGTTGAAAAATCCCAGTGTTCTCACTTCGTACTTGTAGTCTCTGGGAACCTCGGTTTCTGTCTTTAGCATAAGGAAATGACAGCTACTTTGCAGGGCATTGAAAAGAAATGAAATCTTTTATGTAAAGGACATACCCTGGACATAGATAAATGAAATAAATGTTACTTTCATCTTTAAATAAGAAATTTGGGGGGGGTGTGTGGAGTGGATATAGCACTCTCTAGAAGAAAAAAGAAATCAAATTTCCATTGGTTTTTCTAGAAAGTTAACATAGCTTCACTACTAGATAGTGGTAAATTTCATCAATACTAGATAGTGGTAAATTTCATCAATAAATGCCATCAAATTAATAGAGGAATCTCAGAATAGAAAGATAAGGATTTTTCTCTACTCCAAGATACCGAGAACCACTTACGTTTGGTGTAGAATTTTTTAAAAAACATTTTTTCTGGCTTTATTGAAATATAATAGACCATCAGTTGCTTGTTATTTACATTGTACAATTAAATGAGTTTTTTTTCAATTATTGTTGGCATACAATAATATATCAGTTTCAGTTGTACAGCATATTGATCAGAGATCCACATAACTAGCAATCACCCTACTAAATCTAGTACCTCTCTTCCCCCTTACATATTCATTACAATATTATTAACCATCTTCCCCATGCTATACTCTACATCTCCATGTCTATTCTCCATGTCTATTCTTCCATTTGTACCTTTTAATCCCTTTGCCTTTTATTTGGTTCCCCCCTTCCCCTCCCTTCTAGTATCCCTCTAAATATTCTCTGTATCTATGAGTTTATTTCCTCTTTTGTTGTTGTTGTTGATTTTGTTCTTCAGATTCCATGTATATGTGAAATCATGTGATATTCGTCTTTCTCTATCCAATTCATTTCATTCAGTGCAATACCCTCTAGGTCCAATAAGGCAATATCTTTTTCCATCTCCTTCCCTTTAGTCTGTGTGTCTTTTAATCTGAAGTGAGTCTCTTGTAGGCAGCATATGTAGGGATCTTGTTTCCTTATCTATTCGGCCACTCAGTCTTTTTGTTGGAGCTCTTAATTCTTTTCCATTTGAGGTACTAGTTGATAGTAATGTAGTTGTTACCATTCTTTATTACTATTTTTTAAATTTTATTTTATTAGTTTCAAGTATACGGTACATTAGTTAGACAACTATATGTTCAGAAAAAGGATTGCCCCAGTTGTTCCTACCCTCCCTTGGCCTTCCACTTACCCATCATATTAATGCTAACTGCATTCTCTCTGCCGTGCTCCCCATCCCCATGCCCAACTATCAACTACTAATTTGTACTTCTTTAACCATTCACCCCATTCTCCCAGCCCCTCAAATCCCCTTCCCTTCTGTTCTTCACCAAATTGTCCACTATATTTGTGAGTCTGTTTTTGATTAGTTTGTTCTTTTTGTTCCTTAGATTCTGCATATAAGTGAAATTATGTAGTGCTCTGTCTGACTTAAATAACTTCTAGGTTCATCAAAGCAATATCTTTTTCCATCCCCTTCATTTTCATATGTAGGAGCCACTCAATCTTTTGGTTGGAGCACTTAATTATTATCCATTTAAGATACTTATTGATAGGAATGTAGTTGTTACCATTCTTTAGTCCTGTTTTTGATACATGT